>NC_053394.1:434310944-434685187 GCF_905171765.1 Bufo bufo | reverse complement strand
TTTCCTCAGGCACAGCTTGCACGGTTAGTCTTTCTTCCCTAACTAGTTCAACAGGGTGCATGGTACAGGCAATCGTCACGTTTAGCTAGCCTTCGTGTCATGCATTTCATGTATTCTAGATGGAGCTGCCACACAACCAAGTTCCGACTGCATCTGCGTCATCCCAAGCCAGCGGGGACGTACAGTCAGAAAGAGGCATGACCCCCTCCCTAAGGTCTTGGACCATATCCAGGATAACTACGGAACTGTTACGCAGAGGAATTCCCTTCCCTGCATCTGCTAGGAAGGCCGAACTTTTTCGTTTGCTACAGTCCGAACCAGGCTCCAGTCAAGAGTTGCTTATGCCCAACACCATACAGACTTCCATCACCCAGTTACATGCGGCAATTGATAACATGGCGTCCTCCATGTCCGGCTTCCAAACCAGACTAGAGGAAATTCAAAACAGGGCTTCCACCTCCAGCGCTGGCGCCCCAATACTCACGTCTCCATCAGTCCCCTCCACGTCTGCGGCGACCCCCCCCCCCCCACTTCCCTAATGTCGCACCATCGCATTTCATTCCGGCCAACGTTAGGCAGGATATTCTAGATGGTAAGGATGTCAATTTAGCCTGTCTGCTTATCGCTACACACGAGGTACCCGATAATAAGACCATCGCCTGCGGGGAGGTGTCTGTCATCCTCAAGTCACGGGACATCAGGCTAAACCGCAATCTCAGTATTACTGAGTTTGTGCTGGCGTTTAGCCTATACCGGGACGTCATCTGTTCCGTGTCGCCCAGTCGCCGTGAAGAATTTGACCTATACCTCTACAAAGTAGTAGACCTAGGCCACAAATACGTGGGCACGGCCTTTTACGAGTATCACAGGTCTTTTTCTGCAAGGGCAGCAGCCTTGCTCACACAGTTCCAGCACACCGTCGACTGGGCAGTGACGGACACCGAGCTTTTTTGCCGCCATTTTGCTGGCTTGAGAGCCCCCGCTTGTTCCACCTGCAGTTCACACTCCCACACCGCAGAGTGGTGCGCCTCCAGCAATCCTCCGTCAGGCAGCTCCCAGACTAGGCAGGCACCCGATAGCGTCATGCCCAAATCCGCCACAGGGGTCGATAAATTAGGCAGGCCCATCAAGTACCTAGGCAAATCGCAAATTTGCAACAACTTCAATCACACAGGGTGCTTCTACAGCCAATGCCGGTTGCTGCATTTATGCACCAACTGTTTCAGGGCCCACCCCAAGACAGCGTGCCCTCAGAAAAGCCTTCACCCGGCATGACTAGGCAGGATGCATGTTGACACGCTAGCCACATTCCTGGCTGATCATCCAGACCAACAGTGGGTGAGGTTCCTCCAAAACGGTTTCACCGTAGGTTTCCACACAGGCCAGATATCCCTACCACAGACCACGTACGAATGTAGGAATTTGCTGTCTGCCGTCAGGAACCCCGAGGCAGTCAGTGGCCTCATTCAAGCAGAGGTGGCAAAGGGCTACCTGATAGGTCCTATGCGCCAGCCCCCTTTCGATTGCTGGAGAATTAGTCCGATAGGCATGGTTGTTGGCAAATTCTCCAATAAAAAACGCCTGATTTATGACCTGTCAGCTCCACATTCTTCTGACGTGCCTAGCCTCAATGCTCTCATTCCCTCCGAGGAGTTCGGCATGAAATATGCGTCCATAGACGAGGCAATTCAGGTCATACTGTCTTTGGGGCAGCACACGTGGCTGTCAAAGGCAGATATCACAGACGCTTTTAAACTGCTGCCCATTCATCCCCAACTATGGCAGTGGCATGGCGTCAGGTGGGACGGGCTGTATTATTTCGCTAACTGTCTCACTTTCGGCTCAAAATCAAGCCCTTGGCTGTTCGATCAGTTTGCCAGCAGTCTACACTGTATCCTGGAGCACACCTTCAGTGCCCATCACGTCATCCACTATCTAGACGACTTTCTGCTGATCGAACCATCCGCCACGGCCTCCATGTGATCTAGGAGTTTTGACCGAAGTGTTCAGCAAACTCGGTGTTCCAGTAGCAAATCATAAGCTCGAGGGCCCACACACCAGTTTGACCTTTTTAGGTATCCAACTAGACACCGTTATGTTGCAAGCTAGTTTGCCTCCGGACAAACTACATAGAATCAGAGATAAAATCCACAAGTTAGCTTGCGCAGGCATTTGTTCCAGAGTGGAGCTCCAGAGCCTGCTCGGCATGCTCAATTATGCCATGAGGATCATCCCGCAGGGCAGGACTTTCATCTCCAGACTCCTTAGCCTTCTTCCATCAGCCACCGACCAAGATAGCCAGGTGAGGCTAGATCAACAAGCTCTGGCCGATCTAGTGATGTGGGACCGGTTCCTTTCCAACTGGAATGGTATTTCATTGTTTATTCCCTCAGTGACCAGCCACTCCCCCGTCCTCCACGCCGATGCTTCATCAGCTCTGGGCTTCGCCGCCATTTACGGCAACCACTGGGTGGCCAGCGCTTGGCCACCCGAGGTTGCTTCCATACCTGGGTTTTCCCAGTCATCCTCGTTGTTCGAGATCTACCCCATTGTCGCTGCACCACAGGCGTGGGGAGCTCACTGGCGCAAGAGCACAGTGCTGATTCTGACCGATAATGAAGGTCTGGCAGCACTGATCAATAAGGGTAGGTCAGACTCCAGTGAAATCATGGCCTTCATGAGACAGTTTATCTGGTTGGCTCTACAGCACCAGTTTTATTTTAAATGTGCACATATTCCTGGCAAGGTAAACGTGGCAGCAGATGCTCTATTTAGAGGTAAACTGCAATTTTTCTTTCAGATTTCACCAGAGGCGGACCCCGTACCAACCCCTACACCATCGCACAACCTGTTAGTCATGCCTTGAACACGCACCTGGCCACAGCCAGGCTCCTCATGCAGAGGTCTTTGTCCGAGAACACGGCTAGGATGTACAAGACGGCGTGGTCCCATTTTTCTAGATTCCAGCTTAAGTGTCCACAGCTGGGCATGGATGATATCACATATTTACTCGCATTTATAGCTTTTTGCCACTCAGACCTCAAACTAGCACACGGCACGATCGAGTCATACTTAGCCGGTATACAACACTACTGGCACATCTCCTACCCAGATAGACCCTCGCTATTCTCCGCTCACCCTGTTAAAACGATCCTCAAGGGCATTCAGAATTCAGCAGCCGTTAGCACAATTTCCAGGAGACCCTTATCTGGGGACATGTTTAAATCCTTAGCGGCCATCCTAGATACCAACCCGTTCGGAGTTAGGACTAGCGCCTTAGTTAAGACCGCCCTGTATCTATGCTTCTACGGCTTCCTACGACCCGGGGAATTTACGTGCCCCGTTTCCCGTCATACTTTCATACAGAAACAACATTTACAACACTCAGGCTCCCGCTATGTGCTCACACTTTATCATACCAAGACGACCAGACCCGGCGAGACCACCAAGGTTAAGTATTTTCCCACAGGCAATGTATGGTGCCCGGTCGCAGCGTTTAATGAATGGTTGGTGCTGATCAAACCCGACGCACCTCACTCCCTGTTGTTGGCTTACGACTCCGGCCCACTCTCTATACAGACCTTCCTTAGGTTCATCCGCGCCTTATTGCCAGGAGTAGGTGTGGATCCATTGAGCATCACCGGCCATTCATTCAGGATAGGCGCGGCATCAGCCGCCTCTAAAAACAATGTACCGGGGCACATTATAAAGAGGTTAGGGCGTTGGAAGTCATTGTGCTACACTCGCTACATCCCCAACCCTAAACGCGAGATGTCTTTAGCTTTCCGAAATTTGTTACTGTAATATGTGTCAATACAGTATTTTGTTCACATTACTGTGTCGTGTATTTTTGGCCCCTTTAGGCTACCCTTTACAGCAGTTCCGCCACTACTCTACTGCTACGCTTAGGCCACGGCTGTTCTGATAGTCGATCCGAGCACAAGTGTAGGCAACGTAGTTGCCGTATTTGTGGGAGGGGAGGCTCCCACTCTTACTATTTAAGGCACCTCCGTGCCCTCCCCCCCTGGCGGCTTCCTCCACGATTCCCGGCTCGACAGCGTGTGCCCCTCCCACCCTACCCCTTTTTTCATCCTTCCCATAGGGTGGCCCCCTTTAGGCTACCCTTTACAGCAGTTCCGCCACTACTCTACTGCTACGTTTAGGCCACGGCTGTTCTGATAGTCGATCCGAGCACAAATAAGGAATATAAAATACAGTCCTGATCAAAAGTTTAAGACCACTTGAAAAATGGCAAAAAATCTTATTTTACATTGCTGGATCTTAACAAGGTTCCAAGTAGAGCTTCAACATGCAACAAGAAGAAATGGGAGTGAGACAAAACATTTTTTGAGCATTAAATTAATTGAAAATAACGAATAAACTGAAACAGGCTGTTTTTCAGCTGATCAAAAGTTTAGGACCACATGTCTTTAAAAGGCCAAATCTGTGAAAAGATGTGGATTCGTTGTCATTTTCTGTCAGGTAGTCACACGTTGTGATGGCAAAGGCAAAAAAACTCTCCCTTTTTGAACGTGGTCGGGTTGTTAAACTGCATAAGCAGGGTCTCTCACAGCGCGCCATCGCTGCTGAGGTGGGACGCAGTAAGACAGTCATTTGGAATTTCTTAAATGATCCTGAGGGTTATGGAACAAAAAAGTCAAGTGGAAGACCCAAAAAAATGTCCTCAGCACTGAGCCAGAGGATCCAACTGGCTGTCCGTCAAGACACTGGACGATCCTCGACCCAAATTAAGGCCCTTACTGGTGCTGACTGCAGCCCCATAACCATCAGACGGCACCTGAGACTGAAGGGCTTCAAAAACAAAAAACGTCTTCAAAGACCTCGTCTCCTTGAACGCCACAGAACTGCTCGTTTGGACTTTGCAAGAGAGCACCAAACATGGGACATTCAAAGGTGGAAGAAAGTTTTATTATCTGATGAGAAAAATGTCACCTTGATGGTCCTGATGGTTTCCAACGTTACTGGCATGACAAGCAGATCCCACCTGAGATGTTTTCTACGCCTCACAGTGGAGGGGGCGCCATAATGGTCTGGGGGGCTTCTTCCTTCAGTGGAACCATGGAGCTTCAGGAAGTGCAGGGGCGTCAAACGGCCGCTGGCTATGTCCAGATGCTGCAGAGAGCATTCCTCATGACTGAGGGCCCTCGTCTGTGTGGTAACGACTGGGTTTTTCAACAGGACAAGTCTACAGTACACAATGCCCGCAGGACAAGGGACTTCTTCCAGGAGAATAACATCACTCTTTTGGCCCATCCTGCGTGTTCCCCTGATCTAAATCCAATTGAGAACCTTTGGGGATGGATGGCAAGGGAAGTTTACAAAAATTGACAACAGTTCCAGACAGTAGATGGCCTTCGTGCGGCCGTCTTCACCACTTGGAGAAATGTTCCCACTCCCCTCATGGAAACGCTTGCATCAAGCATGCCGAAACAATAACGGCGGAGCTACTCATTACTAAGCTCATGTTTGGAAGTTGGATTTCTGTTTTGGGGGGGTTTCGTTTTTTTTGGAGGTGTGGTCCTAAACTTTTGATCAGCGGAAAAACAGCCTGTTTCAGTTTATTTGTTGTTTTCATTAAATTGAATGCTCAAAAAATGTTTTGTCTCCCTCCCATTTCTTCTTGTTGCATGTTGAAGCTCTGCTTGGAACCTTGTTAAGATCCAGCCATGCTAAATAGGATTTTTTTGCCATTTTTCAAGTGGTCTTAAACTTTTGATCAGGGCTGTATAAGGAAAAAAATTTAGACCTACAGAAACCGCCAAAATAATATGTGAAGCACATATAGGATGTAACCTGCCAGAACGCAACGAAAAATTTGAGATGCAACAACGTCCAGAACCTCTGATAGAACATCGAAAATATCTAGAAACAATCTGCAAACTGAAGAAACGCAAAACGGTACAATCAAGAAAAGTAAAAGATGCCCTTGGGAAACTATTTAGAGCCTTAAGAAAAAAAATATACATACAGTATTTCATTTTTATTTGAACAAATAATGCACACAAGGAAACAACTCAGCTCATTGGATGTTCTGCAGTCCGCGAATTGCAGATCTGCAAAACATGGACACTGGCCGTGTGCATTCCGCATTTTTCGGAACATCCGGCCCCTAATAGAGCAGTCCGAACCCTGCCCGTAATGCACACAGAACAGCCATGCGGACATACAGACACAGAAATCACACAGAGCCATTTCCGGGGACCACTGGCACACATGCGCAGCAGCTCCCATTCCAGCCATCTCGTATCTGCGCTGCAGCGGGGGCCGTAACCCCTGGAAACAAGCCGCGTATAATGTGATGGAAAAATGAATGCAGCCAGCACAGGAGGTAATATGGAGAATCACAATACATTAGGAAGTGCCTCTTATTACCTGTGTCTACATGATCAATGACATTTGCTGAAGTCGGAGAACCCCTTTAAGTACAAGGCTGCTTCCATCGACTTCAACAGCAGCAGCGGTGTAGTAAGCGGGTTCCCTCCGGTGCAGCGTAGTTCTGGTGCCATCTTCCAGCGATGGAGCTACACTGAACAGCTGATCAGCAGGGGTGCGGATGTCAGACCCCGCTAATTGGCTAGTGATGGCCTATCCTGAGGACTAGAAAAACACGGACGCTTCCTTCCTATATTTTTATATATTTTTTTTACTCTTATTAAAGATTCTGATCTTTATTGAACACACATATTACGATCGGTATCACTAGTGTCCGGGATCGCAGTAGCACTAGTGCAGGGCTTATTCTACAGCATGATAAAAAGCCAGATTGTTGTAACCATGACAACCAGAATAATAACCTGAATGTCTCATGAGTTCTAATTACAAAAAGACCCAGAAACCCCCCCCCCCCCCCCGTTAGGCCGGGTTCACATCACTGTTCTGATCCATCAGAAAAAACGTATATTGAGCTTCAGTTATGCTCAGTCAGCATCAGTTTGTTCTTAAAATCACGAATCCGTCTTTTTTTCAGCGTCCGTTATGAGGCTGTTCACATCTCATTTTTGCCGTACGTCAGGTGTATACGTTTAGACACACAGTAAAAACACGTATAAAAAAGTATGCAATTTAGTGGTTATCGATCCTTCTTTTTGAATGTATATGTTTAATACATTTGTGTCCGTTTTTTTAACAAAACAGATACATTTTTGTGAAACTTATTTGAATGCATCATCTGAAAAAAAACTTATACGTTTAACGGACGGAAATGTATTGTCTCACGCTTCCATCCGCGCCCATTATGCTACGTTACGAAGTCCTGCAAAGAAAAAAGTGCAGAGACGTAAACGGTGACAAACTGAGCCAAAAGTACACACTTTTAAACTGTTTGTGCTCGGATCGGCTATCAGAAGGTACCTAACCTGACTCACCCTAGCTACGCTTAGCAGTAGAGTTATGCCACAACTGCCAGAGTAGGGCCGCCTAAAGGGGGCAACCCTAATATGAATGATTGTAAGATGGTGTGGGTGGGAAAATCGCCGAGCCGACGTCAGCCTGAGGACGCAGGTGAGTTTAAATAGGGCCGTCAATCAGCCTCCCCTCCCGTAAATCCAGCAAATGAATTTGCTTCACACTTGTGCTCGGATCGGCTATCAGAAAGTACCTAACCTATCTCACCCTAGCTACGCTTAGCAGTAGAGTTATGCCACAACTGCCGGAGTAGGGCCGCCTAAAGGGGCCATAAATAAACAGACCCTAGATTCGGAAAAATATTTATATAAACATACCGTTACATCACCAACATCTGAAACGTGAGAGACCTTTCACGATGAGGGTCTGGAATGTATCGTACATAGCAGGATGATTTCCATCTACCTCTCAATAACATGCACCGGGACGTTGTTTCTAGAGGCAGCTGATGCTGCTCCAATTCTGAAGGAGTGGCCCATGATCGACATAGGATCGACCTTCATATTCCCTAACAGTAGTCGGATACTAAGGGGTGCAGCATTAAAGGCTAACAACGATGAGTCCGCTGAATCAGCCCTGACGTACTCCAACCATTCACGAAGAACCATGACTGGACACCAACTGTTCCCGGTGGGAAAATACTTCACCTCTACCAGTTCCCCAGGCGGAGCTGTTTTTGAAGAACTCAAAGTTAAGACATGACAAGTGTTGCGCCACAGAAGTTGTCCTTTACGTAAGAACGCTTTAGATGAAACGGAACGTTTAAACTCGCTAGGCCTGAGGAAACCATAAAAACTCAAATACATGGCCGTTTTAATCAACAGGCTAGTGCCATGGCCGAAGGGCTTGTTCTGCAACAAGTCACACAGAGATCTAAACATCCGCCCTGATAACGGCTGCCGAGTAAGATGGCTTTTAGCTGTAACCTTCTGAATGCCTTTCAACAAGGCTTTGATGGGATGTGCTGAAAACAGAGACGGCTGATGGGGGGGTCGGACATAGCAGTGATGCTGTATGCCAGCAAGATATAATTTGATGGTGCTATGTGCTAACTTGAGGAGAGTGTCAAAAAGCAATAAATACCATCAAGTAGGCTATGTGCCCCGTGCCACCAGGTGAGTAAGTTTCCTTAAACTTGTTGAACAACCCCCAAGCAGTCTTTTATACTATAAGCGTGTTGCTGGACAACGACTTAGCCACAAGGGTCCTAGCTGCAGCGAGGTGTAATGCTAGTCCATCACCAGTTGACTGTGATGAGGAGTTGGCGTCGGCAAGGAGTCTGCCCCTGGGAATACCTGGAAAAAGAGCTGAAGGTTAAGCTGGGACAGAGAATCTGCTGCTACATTCTTTTCAGCACTAATATGTGTACAAATAAAATAAAACCCATGCTGTAGTGCCAGTCAAACAAACCTTCTAACGAACGACATTATCTCTATGGAACCTGATCTGCCCTTCATAAGAATGTCTTGAGTAACAGCATTATCTGTCAAAAACAAGACTGTATGGTTTCTCCAATGCCTACCCCAGACCTGCGCTGACCCCACTATGGGGTAGATCTCAAACAAAGGGGATGACTGACCGAACCCAGGAATGTTCACTACCTCAGGTGGCCAAGGACTTGACAACCAGTGTCTTCCCCATATGGCATCGAACCCTACCGATGAAGCTGCATCTGTATATACCAAGGGGGATTGATTTGACACTGCAGGAACAAACAAAGTAATACCATTCCACTGTGTCGAAAAAATGGTGTCCCAGTAAATCGGCCATCGCTTGTTGATCTAAATGGATTGAACTGTCTTGATCTGGGGCTGATGGAAGCAGCTTCAGAAGCCTAGAAATAAACGTCCTCCCTTGAGGAATAATCCGCACAGCAAAATTCAACATACCCAGAAGGGACTGGAGGTTCGGCCTCGTGGTGACCCTAACATGTGCTAACCTGTGTACCACCTCTCTGATTCTGCACAATTTATCTTGCGGAAGACTGGCCTGCATCTTTACTGTATCCAGTTGTAGCCCCAAGAAGGTAATTGAAGTACTAGGGCCTTCCACCTTATGCGGTGCCACTGGTACTTTGAGATCTTTGAATACAGTACGTAATATGTGCAGATCCCGGGGGGCTCGTGATGGGGGTTCAATTAACAAAAAATCATCCAAGTAATGAGTGACATGGTTAGCATGGAATCTATTAGCCAAAATCCAGTGTAGGGCCTTAGCAAATTGGTCAAACAACCCCGGACTGGATTTTGACCTGATAGTCAATGTGGCGAAACCAACCTCGCCACTGGGTTTCGGAGGGGCCTGGCTACCAGCCTCTTGCCTCAGGATTATGGCCCATACTAACTTTAAAGGAGCAGACAGACCGGCCGCACAGCTTAAATCTGTCTTTGGAATTGTATTTTGTTATGTGAGGGTACCCAGATAGCAAATTTTATTGTATTCGTGTATTCTGAGTGCCATTCACCTAATGATATGCACTCAGACTTGAGCTATCTGGGAATATGTTAAATGTCTGTGTTTGGGTGATGATTTCTGTCCTGTTGTCCCCACATGTGTATTGGCGATTTCCCTTTGTCCTGAGAGATAATTGAATTGCTCCTCGGGTGTCTCCAGGGCAGAGAGGAGGTGTGAGGAATATGGATTAATATTTACTGTCAGCCATGTCCTCACACCCCTATGTGCTGGCGGATAGCAGAGGTAGTGAACTCCACAGGAGGGCCCTGCTTCCCTGCTTCAAAGCCCCAGGCCTCTTGGCATACTCAGTGTACATGCAAAATTGGTTTCCACCCCCCCCCCCCAGGGGGTCCAGGCTTCGAGGAGGGGGTCGCGCCTCACCTCCACCAGGTTGGAGCCAAGGGAGTGTTGCAGGAAAGCCCCCAGCGGGGGGTGTCTGCCTTTGCCCGGGATCGATGGGACCTCCCAGACATGTTGGCGCCTGCCGTTCATGGGGAGTTGTGAACCGCCTGGCCATCGCAGGCGCAAACCGGATACATATTTGTGTCCCGGTGGCCATGAGGTACGTTCCCATGGTCTTTGTTTATTGAGACTAGGTCAGGGTAGAGAGATATCCATATCTCCCCATGGAAACCACATAACGGTGCCAGGTTTGGGCTCTACTTGTAGCCGGAACCCAGGCAGGTCCATTGGTCCCAGAACCATCTCCCTATGACCCTCTGGTCTGGAGCTATGAACCCTAAAGGGTTTTGTGGGTCATTTGCTGCCAGCCCAGAAGAGGGAGAGTGGACCCCTCCCTGAGGCCGGGAGGGGAGGGGCCGGCTACTGGTTAAAAGTCTGGTGCCAGCAAGTAGGCGCGTCTTTTCTCTGAAGAGGGGTCACATCCTACACATGTGTTTAGAGGGACCCAGGAAATAGCTGAGTTCATGGCCCTTCATGTGGACTGCAGCAAAGAACATCACAAGGAACTTTCCTCATACTTGGTAACTGACTTTTACCCTGCTTAACCCTGTTGTAACCATATAACCTGTAATCTGTAACCTCAGACCACTGTATATATTGTCTGTGTATATTGTGTATTATCTAGTGTGCCCATACGGCGATTAAATCTATAATTTAATCTTGTGCTATCTTGTATCTCGATCACGAATCCCCACGTCCGTGTTTTGGCCTAGTTATAAGCTACCGCGGGTTGGTTTCTGACCCTATATAATCCCGTTAGCGGACCGGGCTTATATAAAACTAGAACTGGTGGCAGATACCCAGGCTGAGGAGTCGCTGTTTCACTGCGGCAGTGACCAGGCTCTCTCAGCTTGTTGCCTTTCTGTGCCCGCGTGGACAGAAGGTGTGTGTAAGCTATACCAACATGACCTTACGTGCTCCCCTGGAGGGCGTAACTTCACGTTTTTGGTAAACCCTGTGATCATACCAGGTCTCGTGAGCTCGACGTGGTTGACGTCAGCGGGCACGAGGGGTGGTATTCATCACATATTGTTGGCAGCAAAGTGGGATCGAGATACTAGTGTGTGTGAGTGTGAGACCCATACTCCCAGACACTAAAGACGACCAGCAGTAGCTCTTGCCGCTGGAGTCTTAAGATCAGCTCAACACTAGACAGTCTGAGTGCAGATACAATAAGGTGTGTGGGCATCAGGTTGCAGTCGGTGTCAGTGACCATCCGTTGCAATGACGGCCAGTATGACGAGGAAAAGAGCTAAGGAGATCGCCGATGATTTGAATGATGGCGGGGAGGATGCAGTCCAGATGGGGGGCGGAGAGGAGGTGGAAGGCGAGGGGGAGCACAACCAAAGCTTCCCAAGGAGCCAGTCGCCAGAGGTGAGGTCCGGGGCGGGCCTCAATCCACTTGCCCATCCCCCCAGCCAAGCTGGCTCAGCTGCTCTCCTACAAGCTGCCATGGACCGTCTCCAGGCTGGAGACCAGGCAGCCTCTGAGCTCCTCCTCGCGGCTGCAGAGCGTCGCGAGCAAGCAGAGGCTGCGGAGCGTCGCGAGCAAGCAGAGGCTGCAGAGCGTCGAGAGCAAGCAGAGGCTGCAGAGCGTCGCGAGCAAGCAGAGGCTGCAGAGCGTCGCGAGCAGGCCGAGCGTGAGCACCAGCTACAGATGCTCCAGCTAAAGCTCCAATTCCAGCAGCCCTCCCAGCCCAATGTGAGTCTCCAGAGGTCCGGATTCCGAAACTGCGGGCGGAGGACTTTCCCCTACTGGACAAAGATGGGGACCTGGACACTTTTTTGTTGGCATTTGAGACAGCCTGCCATCAATACCAGCTGCCAGAGGACCAGTGGGTCAGATTCCTCACGCCACAGCTCAGGGGAAAAGCCCTTGAAATCTTCGGGTACCTGCCCAGCGAGACCATCCTGAGCTATGAGGACATCAAACAGGCTCTTGTCCGGCAGTATAACTTAACCCCTGAGTCGTACCGGAAAAGGCTCAGGAATTTGCACCGGGGTTCTACTCAGAGCTGGGCCGATCACATGCGAGCCTTGCTGAGAGCGGTCGACCAATGGACCACCGGGTTGGAGCTCTCCACCGTCCAGCAGCTGAAAGAGCTCATCGCCACAGAACAGTTCTTGTGGAAATGCCCAGAGGATCTCCAGCAGTACCTCCGTGACCGGAAGCCAAAGGAGGCCTCCGCAACAGCAGCCCTGGCCGATGAATACACCAACAACAGGACTTCAGAGGCCCGGAAACCGGTCGGCTGGAGAGGGGGTAAGACGCACACTGCACCTGCTACCCCTGCCCCTAGGCCCAAGTGGGCACCGGCCCCTGCTGCACTTTCCACGTCGGTGGGGGAACCCCGCCTGTGTCACCTGTGTAAGCAGCCAGGACACCTCAAAGCCATGTGTCCCCAGCGCCCGAGGGATCCGTCCCAGTCATCAACCCGGAAACCGTCCACTGTGTTGTGTGTGGGTGGGGGTGGTGGGAGGTCCCTTGACAATGTTCAACCGGTGACCGTGGGCCAGGCCGTGGCCATGGGACTTAGAGACACCGGCGCTGAAATGACACTGGTACGGCCTGAACTGGTGGCACCCCATGATTTACTGCCCGGGAGATCCCTCATTGTCTCCGGGATTGGAGGGGTAGAACCGGCGCTGCCCGTCGCCAAGGTCTATTTGGACTGGCGCGCCGGTCGAGGAGTATGGGAGGTGGGGGTATCCGCAAATATCCCCGCCAGTGTTTTTCTGGGGACAGACCTGGGGCGGCTTGTGTCTAAGTATGTGGCCGCTGACCCCCCGATGTCCGATTCCCCAGAATGTGATGTACCTGTAATGCCCCCCCCCCTGATACTGTGAATGTACCTATCATGCCTGTTTTGGGGGATGTGGGGGTGGGGGCTGTAATGAGTGCCTCTCCCCTTAGTGGGGAGGGGGTCATTCCTGCCAGCTGGGCTGAAACCCCAGGCTGTGGCCAGCAAGCCTGCTGGACCCTGTTGTCCTCCAGTGTGGTGACTGAGGGGACAAGCAGGGGGCAGACAGCTGCGGGGGAAGAGGATGCAAATGAGGTCAGGGCTGTCCCAGGAGAAGTAGGGCTGCCAGGTGAAGCCTCAGTGCAGGGTTCCTCCCCCACTGGGATGTCAGAGGGCCAGGTTAGTTCGTCTGGACTGGCGACTTGGTCGGGAGCCAAGGGAAAGCAGGCACTACCAGCAGTGGCAGCGGCCATAGCTGCTGTCACGCGCAGTGGGAGTGCTGGGGTCCTAGGGGCCCCTCAGGGGTCTGATGGCTTTCCCCCTTCCGACCAAGTGGTTGCCGAGTCAGAGGGAGGCCAGGAGACAGGTCCCGGGGACCTGACAGGGGACGTGGCAGTCTCGTCTATTCTGGCCACGTCCAGTCAGGAGTTTCAGGCAGCGTTAGCGGCTGACGCCAGCCTGAGCGCTCTCAAGGAGCAAGCGGAACAGCCCCCTTCGGACTCAGACCTTGAGCGGATGTTCTGGGACCAAGGACGGCTGTCCCGGGTCACGGTCCAGCCGGGCTCACGGGAGGCGTGGCCTAGGGACCGACAGCTAGTGGTACCCTATCAGTTCAGGACGGAGTTGTTGCAGGTTGCGCATGAGATTCCGATGGCTGGACACCTAGGGATCGCTAAGACAAGGGCCAGATTAGCCCAGCATTTCTACTGGCCAAAGATGGGGGCTGATGTGGTTGCCTACTGCCGTTCATGTGACACCTGCCAGCGGGTGGGGAAGGCGCGGCGGCGCCCCAAAGCCCCACTGGTAACGCTGCCCATAATTGAAGAGCCTTTCAGGAGGGTTGCTGTGGATCTCATTGGACCGCTGTCCATTCCCAGCAGCTCCGGGAAACGCTTCATATTGACGGTAGAAGACTATGCCACCCGGTACCCGGAGGCGGTAGCCTTGTCATCCATTCGGGCCGACAAGTTGGCTACTGCCTTGCTGGAGATTTTCTCCAGAGTAGGCTTTCCCCAGGAAATGCTCACCGACCGGGGGACCCAGTTCATGTCGCAATTGATGGAGTCCCTCTGTAGGCAAACACAGGTGCAACATCTGGTGACCAGCCCGTACCACCCACAGACCAACGTCCTGTGTAAACGATTTAATGGCACCTTAAAGCAGATGCTTAAGATGTTGGTCGACTCCCACGGGCGTGACTGGGAGCGGTACCTCCCACATCTACTGTTTGCCTACCGAGAGGTCCCACAGGCCTCCACGGGGTTCTCCCCCTTCGAGCTCCTGTACGGGCGACGTGTGCGGGGGCCCCTGGCTCTGGTGAAAGAGGCCTGGGAGGGAGAGGTAGCCACCCCTGGAGTGTCGGTCGTCGAGTATGTCATGCGCTTCCGGAACAAGATGCAGGCCTTGTCGCAGCTGGTGCACGATAATATGGAGCGGGCCCAGGCCGACCAGAAGCGATGGTATGACCAGAATGCTTGTGAGAGGACCTACCAGGTGGGTCAGAAGGTATGGGTACTGGTCCCCGTACCTCAGGACAAGCTTCAGGCGGCCTGGGAAGGCCCGTACCTCGTGCATCAGCGCCTCAATGCCGTGACGTACCTGGTCACCCTGGACCACGCCCGAGGAAGGCAGAAGGCCTTCCACGTGAACATGATGAAGGCTCATCATGAGAGGGAGGCATGTGCCCTCCCTGTCTGCAACCTCCCCGAAGAGGGAGAGGAGGAAACCCTCCTGGACATGCTCACCCAGGTGAAGGCGGATGGGTCCATCGAGGATGTGGAGGTGGGCCAACAGCTCTTGAAGGACCAACGGTCCCAGCTATGGGCCACCCTTCACCCCTTCCGGGAGTTGTTTAGCAACAAGCCCGGAAGGACTGAGTTGGCCGTCCATCACGTGGACACTAGGGATCACCCCCCAATCCGGCGTTCAGCATATCGGGTTTCCTTGGAGGTGCAGCAACACATGCGCCAGGAGATTGACGAGATGCTGAAGCTGGGGGTCATCCAGGCATCCAACAGCGCTTGGGCCTCGCCTGTGGTCCTCGTCCCAAAGAAGGACCGGACCACCCGGTTCTGCGTGGACTACAGGGGACTCAACGCTGTCTCGGTCACCGATGCGTACCCTATGCCACGCATCGATGACCTGCTCGATCAGTTGGCCGGGGCCCGGTACCTGACCATCATGGATCTGAGCAGGGGGTACTGGCAGATTCCCCTGACCCAGGAGGCGCGGGAACGCTCTGCCTTTATCACTCCCTTTGGATTGTACGAATCCACAGTGATGCCGTTCGGCATGAAGAATGCCCCTGCCACTTTTCAGCGGATGGTCAACACGCTGCTTAAGGGACTTGAAGAGTACGCAGCCGCGTACCTGGATGACATTGCCGTCTTCAGTCCCACCTGGGAGGATCACCTACAGCACCTGACGCAGGTGCTGGGGCGGATCCACCAGGCAGGCTTGACCATCAAGCCGGAAAAGTGCCAGCTGGGCATGAGCGAGGTCCACTACCTGGGGCACCGGGTAGGCGGGGGGACCCTTAAGCCAGAGCCGGGGAAAGTGGATGCTATCGCATCCTGGCCCACCCCCAGGACGAAGAAGCAGGTGATGTCCTTCCTGGGCACCGCCGGGTACTATAGAAGGTTCGTCCCCCACTATAGTAGCCTGGCGAAGCCCTTGACGGACCTCACCAAGAAGAAGCTGCCCTCCGCAGTCGATTGGACGAACGACTGCGAGACGGCCTTCCGAGCGCTGAAGGCCGCCCTCTCGAGCTTCCCTGTACTACAGGCGGCCGACTTCACGCTGCCGTTTATAGTGCAGACCGACGCCAATGATTTTGGCCTCGGTGCCGTACTCAGCCAGGTTGACACTACGGGCCAGGAACACCCCGTTCTGTACCTGAGTCGGAAGCTCCTGCCGAGGGAGGTGGTGTACTCCACTATGGAGAAGGAGTGCCTGGCAATTGTCTGGGCCCTGCAACGGTTGCAGCCGTATTTATACGGGCGCCGCTTCACGGTGGAGACCGACCACAACCCCCTCAGCTGGTTAAACACTGTATCCGGGACGAATGGGAGGCTGCTACGCTGGAGCCTAGCTCTCCAGCAGTATCACTTGACCATTCGCCACAAAAGGGGCCGTGACCACGGGAACGCCGATGGGCTATCCCGACAAGGAGAGGGTGCGGATGGGCGCACGGGGGAACACAGGAATGTGCTGCCCCCTGGCGCCCTCTAAAGGGGGGAGGTGTGAGGAATATGGATTAATATTTACTGTCAGCCATGTCCTCACACCCCTATGTGCTGGCGGATAGCAGAGGTAGTGAACTCCACAGGAGGGCCCTGCTTCCCTGCTTCAAAGCCCCAGGCCTCTTGGTATACTCAGTGTATATGCAAAATTGGTTTCCACCCCCCCCCCCCAGGGGGTCCAGGCTTCGAGGAGAGGGTCGCGCCTCACCTCCACCAGGTTGGAGCCAAGGGAGTGTTGCAGGAAAGCCCCCAGCGGGGGGTGTCTGCCTTTGCCCGGGATCGATGGGACCTCCCAGACATGTTGGCGCCTGCCGTTCATGGGGAGTTGTGAACCGCCTGGCCATCGCAGGCGCAAACCGGATACATATTTGTGTCCCGGTGGCCATGAGGTACGTTCCCATGGTCTTTGTTTATTGAGACTAGGTCAGGGTAGAGAGATATCCATATCTCCCCATGGAAACCACATAACGGTGCCAGGTTTGGGCTCTACTTGTAGCCGGAACCCAGGCAGGTCCATTGGTCCCAGAACCATCTCCCTATGACCCTCTGGTCTGGAGCTATGAACCCTAAAGGGTTTTGTGGGTCATTTGCTGCCAGCCCAGAAGAGGGGGAGTGGACCCCTCCCTGAGGCCGGGAGGGGAGGGGCCGGCTACTGGTTAAAAGTCTGGTGCCAGCAAGTAGGCGCGTCTTTTCTCTGAAGAGGGGTCACATCCTACACATGTGTTTAGAGGGACCCAGGAAATAGCTGAGTTCATGGCCCTTCATGTGGACTGCAGCAAAGAACATCACAAGGAACTTTCCTCATACTTGGTAACTGACTTTTACCCTGCTTAACCCTGTTGTAACCATATAACCTGTAATCTGTAACCTCAGACCACTGTATATATTGTCTGTGTATATTGTGTATTATCTAGTGTGCCCATACGGCGATTAAATCTATAATTTAATCTTGTGCTATCTTGTATCTCGATCACGAATCCCCACGTCCGTGTTTTGGCCTAGTTATAAGCTACCGCGGGTTGGTTTCTGACCCTATATAATCCCGTTAGCGGACCGGGCTTATATAAAACTAGAACTGGTGGCAGATACCCAGGCTGAGGAGTCGCTGTTTCACTGCGGCAGTGACCAGGCTCTCTCAGCTTGTTGCCTTTCTGTGCCCGCGTGGACAGAAGGTGTGTGTAAGCTATACCAACCTGACCTTACGTGCTCCCCTGGAGGGCGTAACTTCACGTTTTTGGTAAACCCTGTGATCATACCAGGTCTCGTGAGCTCGACGTGGTTGACGTCAGCGGGCACGAGGGGTGGTATTCATCACAGGAGGAAACCATGATGCATTGTGGGGATGTATTTTGTCTGTGTATCCTGCAGTGCTGCATATCTGTCCTGTGTCACAGTCTTCATTCTGGTCCCCTAGGGGCATGTCCACCAGATGGGGACCTGCATAAATACGGGCGGGTAGCCCTCAATAAAGCGTTCCTGTTTTACCCTTTATCATGTTGAGGCTGATGTTTGGGTAACTGATCGACGCTGGGGATTGCTATATGCTGGGAGATTTGCTATACTCCCCTGGCTATAACTACTAGCTCTTTTAAGAGCTGTTCCTGCTCTCTGGTTTTAGGAGAGGTTCACCCACTGGAGCCTGGAGGCTTGTCGTAGGTCCAGGGTGGGTAGGAGACGGTGAGACCTCAACCAAGCTTCGGCGGTTCGTGGGGTCTGCAGTACGGTGTCAAGTGGAGTGCTTGGAGTGCTTGGAGTCCTCGGAAAGCACTAGGAGCATCTATCAACGGAGGTACCCGGTCGGGTTGCTAGGAGATCCGTTACATTTGGACCTAGTGGCAAGCAGTGGGATGGCATCCTAGTGTGGCGAGGTGAGAGTCTCCCCAGTTATGAGCAGTGGCTACAGAAGCGTGTGGCGATGCGGATGGGTCTCTTGGGAGAGCAGCCCCTGGATGACTGGGTAACAGAGCTCCAGAACCTGGTATGTAAGGAGCTTTGGCTAGAGGACGCTTACCAGGCCCTAAGGTGGCATGTCATTCAACATTCCCCCTGGATGGCTGAGCACGACAGACCCGAGGGTGAGGAGTTTGATGGACCGGGGTTACTATGGGATGCCTTGGAGGAGGACATTGATCTTGGCAGCACGGAGGAGTCTAGGTTTTGGGATATCTACGACTACCGGATGGGCATGCATGTTTATGCTGACGGAAGGGAGGTGAGCAAAGACATGACCCACCTGGTAACAAGGGACTGGGAGCTGGAGCAGACCTACCAACACCTGCTCAGCTCCATTCACCCCCAACCTACTCGACAAGCAGAGCCAGATCTGCCCTCCTGCAACTGGGAAGACTTGCCGGCAATACCCCCTGCTTCCCTACCAACTCCCAAAGTAGGGTACTTCATCGACTGGTTCTGGGAAGACCTCCCGATGACAGGTGGAGATGGGACCGAGGTCCCTCCACCGGCCCTACAGAGATGCTGGACGGCCGGTTCAGATCCCCCACCAACCCTGCAGGAATGCCAGGAGGAGGAGGTAAGCGATTCCTCCTCTCCACAGCCGATCTGCAACAAGGTCCTGGGGATAGGATTCCCTGACCACATCCCAGCGGAAGAGCTGGCATCTGGGCAGAGCGCAGTCAGCCTCTGCCCTCCTCTATCCTCTTATCCAGAGCCTGACTCCCCACAGGCTACCCCAGCAGAAGAGCTGGCATCTGGGCAGAGCGCAGTCAGCCTCTGCCCTCCTCTATCCTCTTCTCCAGAGGCTGACTTTCCACAGGCTACCCCAGCGGAAGCGCTGGCATCTGGGCAGAGTGCAGTCGGCCTCTGCCCTCCCCTATCCTCTTCTCCAGAGCCGGACTTCCCACAGGCTACCCCAACGGAAGAGCTGGCATCGGGGCAGAGCGCAGTCGGCCTCTGCCCACCAAGTACCTACAGCTCCAAGCTAGAGAGCAACAAGGAAGCAAGGAGTAGCAGATGCCCCCTCAACAGCTGGGGACATACAGAACAGAGCCAGGCCCCAAAATTCAACAGGTCCAGTATTGGGTTGTGGGTGGACTGCCAGACTAACTCAAATACCGACCGGCATGAGGTCAGGTATCTGGTTAGTCTTCCCTGGGAGGGGGAGATGTGTGGCGAAACCAACCTCGCCACTGGGTTTCGGAGGGGCCTGGCTACCAGCCTCTTGCCTCAGGATTATGGCCCATACTAACTTTAAAGGAGAAGACAGACCGGCCGCACAGCTTAAATCTGTCTTTGCAATTGTATTTTGTTATGTGAGGGTACCCAGATAGCTAATTTTATTGTATTTGTGTATTCTGAGTGCCATTCACCTAATGATATGCACTCAGACTTGAGCTATCTGGGGATATGTTAATGATTAAATCACATGCGGTCTCTAACAACGGAGGTACACTCCCACAAAATATGAAACTACACAACAAATGGAGTGCTGCCACAATATTTGTCAATAAAAGATCAAATTTTATTCATATAGCAATTAAAATAATGTCATATTATACACATCATGAGTAAAAATACGTGGGGACAACACAGTCATACATCACCCTGTCAACACACCCGTATAGAAACTGCTAAATAGTATACCCCCATATGGTCAGTAATCATGGAAGAATTTCCTGGTAAATGATTTGGGATGGGGATATGCAGTATGAAAACCTATCTAAGATAAAGGCATGCCTCCCTTACAACTGATTGCCGCATCACCAAGGCACAGACCACACAGGTCAAACAAAAAACCGAGGGTGCAAGTGGTAAGACGGAACATACCGAAAAAGCGGGGGCTGCTGGCAGGGTCAAAGCGCTCCTCAACGCGCGTTTCGCGTAATTGCTTCCTCAGGAGGAGTTTGATAAATGGGGAAATAAGGGAGATTTAAAAAGGGGCCGCTCACCTATCAAGTGCTCTGATTGGATCACGTGACCTATTCCATGATTCTACGTCAGTGTATCGGCGCATGGCCAGTCGGCGTCCGCCACGTCCTGGAACTTCCGCCCTTCCCCTGAGGCCGATGGAGGAGAGGGCGGTCGCACGTCAATGACGTTGATCGCCGTCGCCACCACCAAGCCTACACAAGAGAGGAACAGCCGAAGCAGGCGCGCGGACCGGCCGGACATGCGCACACACAACGCAGATGAATCGCAACAATGGCGATCACTACAAGTGTTCACATGTATACATTCAGTGCATTAAGGGGAGTATAAAACTAAGTCCTATCTATTGCAAAAAATTCAGATGGTGTATAATGACAAGCATAAGAAATAATTTATATAATATGATACAAAAGTGCAAGTGCAATATAGTATAACAATAATAAATGACAGCTATGCTGCCATACAGTGCATATTTCATTATTGACAATTCATAACTACTGCGATTGCCAATTATTACATGTTGATATAATTAAGACAAAAATAACAATAAGAGATACATTAAAGTGCTAAATATATACGGTACAAAAGGTAAGTGATAGTGCAGTGCATAAATATCAAAATTAAGCACGATACTATTGTAAAAATATTTTTGAAAAAACCTGTGCATACATGATCACTCTAGTAGTTCATTACCAATTTAATAAATACATATTGAAAGAGATCACAGTTTAAAAATTCCGCGACATGGATCATCAATTGAGTGCGGTTCCAAAAAGAAGAAGAATGAATCATGGAAAAATATCTGTATTCACAGTGAGTCGGCAAACTAGAACAACATAAAACAATTATTAGTATACATATAAATTCATCCAAACATCACGAGTATTTATATGATAAAAAATGGGTATAAATCCCATTCCCCCCCTAAAATAATGCCATTGTTCAGAGAAAAGAACCAAAGCCAAAGCTTTCGTTTAGTCCCTTGGGGGTCAGAGTTTTGAGACGAAATATCCATCTCGTCTCAATCTGGGCCAAGATTTTGCTATAATTGCCCCCTCTGATCCCCAGGTGTACTTTGTCTATGCCCCTAAACCGCAGTCCACTTGGATTGCATTGGTGGTGGATTTTGAAATGTTTGGGCAAGGTTTTTAATTCATTAAGGTCCATGGCCTCTTTGGCCTTTTCTATGTCTCGCACATGTTCGTGTATCCTTTTGCGAAACTCTCTAGTAGTGAGACCGATATCAATTTTATCACATGGACAGGTGGCATAATAAATAATTCCAGTAGACAAACAGGAAATGTATTCTCTGATGTCATAAATTTTGCTTTTATCAGAGTCTGTGAATTGGGTAAGTTTATCCATGTTGGCACATGCCTTGCATGTGCCACATGGGTATGACCCCTTAGTTATTAGTCGGGGATCTATCTTTCGCCCCGGTACATAATGACTACGGACTAGTGTGTCCTTTAAATTTTTTGAGCGTCTGGCTGTCAGCAATAGTCTATCTGGGATGCATTTGGTTAATTTGGTGTCGGTCCTAAGAATACTCCAATGCCTGTTCAGGATCTCATGAAGGTGTTTCCATTGATTATTGTAGTTCGTAATGAACCTTATATCTTGATTAGGAATTGATGTTGTTTTTCCAATCTTTTTCTCCTCATTCGGGCACAGTAGTTTGTCCCTTTTGCGTGTCTTCGCTATTTGAACTCCCTTTTTTATTTGTCTATTACTGTACCCTCTTTCCCTAAACCGATTTTTTAATTTCTCAGCTTCCTCCAAATAATTGGCTTCATTTGAACATATCCTTTTAAGGCGTATAAACTGACCTTTGGGGATCCCATCAATAGTGGATCTTGGATGCGCAGAATTTGCGTGTAATAGAGAATTGACCGCAGTTGTTTTCCTGTATATCTCAGTATGCAGTTTTCCTTCATCATCAGCCTTGATTTTTATATCCAAGAAGTCAATTTCACGTCCTGCTTTGAAGGAGAGTTTGATGTTAGACACGTTGTTATTTAAATCACTCATGAATATATTGAGATCTTCCATGGTGCCCTCCCATATGAACAAAATGTCATCGATGTATCGAGTCCAATTATGGACTCTATCGATACACTTAAGGAGGCCCCCATGGAAGATCTCTCTCTCCCAAGCTCCCAAGAACAGATTGGCATACGATGGGGCACAAGTGGCCCCCATCGCAACGCCTTGTGTCTGTAAATAAAATCTGTCCTTGAAGACAAAGAAATTGTGATGTAATATGAAATCCAATAATTGTAATAACAATTGATTGAAAGAGGGTTCCAAGTTATTACTTTTCAGGAAGTCCGAAGTAGCACGCAATCCATCCTCATGACGTATACTTGTATAGAGGGACTCTACATCTGCCGTCACCAAGATCATCTCTCCTGTCAGCTGTATTCCTTCCAATCTATTTAAAACGACAGTAGTGTCCTGTACAAAGGAAGGAAGACTGATCACCAACTGTTGTAGGTAAAAATCAACAAACCTACAGATATTAGGTTTGCTGAGGCTTTCATTACCTGCAACAATAGGTCGTCCCGGTGGATCAGTTTTGCTCTTATGGACTTTTGGGATAATATAAAAGGTTGCCACTTTTACATGCTGAGTCATAAGATTGTCTTTGATTTTTTTTGAAATGACGTTCTTATCAACTGCTACATTAAGGATTGTGTCAAGTTTGTTCTGAAAACAGACAAGGGGGTTATCAGGTAGGATTCTATAACAATTCCTATCTTTGAGTAGTTTGAATGCTTGATGTTCATACATTTCTAGTGGCCATACCACAATATTCCCTCCCTTATCTGCTGCTTTGATTACCACCTCCTCCATTTCTTTTAATTCCTTAAGTGCCAGATATTCATTCTTGCTCAAGTTTTTACAGGTTTTACCCTTCTTAATTTTACTTAAATCTTCACATACCATTTTGACAAAAATGTCTATGGCTGGGCATAAGTAAAATGGAGGGAATGTCTGTGATTTTTTTGCAATCCCCTTTGGTAGCACACTCACCTCCTTATTCTCACCCATTTCATTTTGTTCAGCCAACTCTTCCAATATTTTTAGTGCCTCTCTCTCTTCCTCTGTCACTAACCAATCTTCACACCGTGTCTTATAGTGTAATTTTCTTAACAACAATTTTCTAGCGAACAGGTGAGTATCTTTTACAGCCGTAAAGACATCTATATCTGTAGTTGGACAAAAAGTTAGTCCTCTTTCTAAAACCGCAATTTGATCATTGGTTAATACTATCTTAGAAAGATTGATTACCTGTGGCGTATCCTCTTTTCCTTTTTTCAGAATTTTATTGTCAGCTTTATCATATTTCCGTTTGCCATATTGATTACGGGTTAGCCAATTACCCCTCGTACGTCCTGTATAAGCATTGGTGGATTCCCCCTTCTGGGAGTTGGAATCAGAGACTGAACTCATCGAGGAGATGGAAGAGCTGTGAACTCGTGTTGCCCCATCTCCTATGTCTTGCAACCATTTATAGACCTTGCGATTATTGTAATCCGACACATCTCGCTGGAATTTCTGCATCTTTTGTGTCGTAATTTCTTTTTCCCAGGTCATATAACTGGATGTAAGATCTTCCTCAAACTTCTGGAGGTCCTCCCCTATACTGGCACCCTGGATTTGACTTTGCAAGACAGAAATTTCTGTTTCCAGAGACTTCAATCTCCTACTGTTGGCTTCTACAATAATTTCCATGAATTCAAAAGAACATTTATTAACTGATTCTTCCCATCTCTTTTTCAAATCCTCATCATCCATGCCGAAATTCGGGAATTTCTGTATTCTGAGGCCTCTCGGAATAATTTTTTTACCAATGTAACTTTCAATTGTTTTCTTATTCCACCACGTTTTGATTTTTTTGTGACATAGATTTTTAAACTTTCTCTGTAATTCCTTAATCTGAACAATGGCATCATTAAAAACAGGCTGCGCATCCCCACTAAATAGATTGTCAGCTTGTGCCAACCAGGTCTGCTCTCTGGCTCCTACGTCCATGACGAATTTAGACCAAAAGTGCTCTGTCAAAAAACAGAATGTAGAATGATTAAATCACATGCGGTCTCTAACAACGGAGGTACACTCCCACAAAATATGAAACTACACAACAAATGGAGTGCTGCCACAATATTTGTCAATAAAAGATCAAATTTTATTCATATAGCAATTAAAATAATGTCATATTATACACATCATGAGTAAAAATACGTGGGGACAACACAGTCATACATCACCCTGTCAACACACCCGTATAGAAACTGCTAAATAGTATACCCCCATATGGTCAGTAATCATGGAAGACTGGCCTGCATCTTTACTGTATCCAGTTGTAGCCCCAAGAAGGTAATTGAAGTACTAGGGCCTTCCACCTTATGCGGTGCCACTGGTACTTTGAGATCTTTGAATACAGTACGTAATATGTGCAGATCCCGGGGGGCTCGTGATGGGGGTTCAATTAACAAAAAATCATCCAAGTAATGAGTGACATGGTTAGCATGGAATCTATTAGCCAAAATCCAGTGTAGGGCCTTAGCAAATTGG
Organism: Bufo bufo; assembly: GCF_905171765.1. NCBI lineage: Eukaryota > Metazoa > Chordata > Amphibia > Anura > Bufonidae > Bufo > Bufo bufo. Next base: position 434,660,179 of record NC_053394.1, on the reverse strand, counting down.
TCAAACAACTCCGGACTGGATTTTGACCTGATAGTCAATGTGGCGAAACCAACCTCGCCACTGGGTTTCGGAGGGACCTGGCTACCAGCCTCTTGCCTCAGGATTATGGCCCATACTAACTTTAAAGGAGCAGACAGACGGGCCGCACAGCTTAAATCTGTCTTTGGAATTGTATTTTGTTATGTGAGGGTACCCAGATAGCAAATTTTATTGTATTCGTGTATTCTGAGTGCCATTCACCTAATGATATGCACTCAGACTTGAGCTATCTGGGAATATGTTAAATGTCTGTGTTTGGGTGGTGATTTCTGTCCTGTTGTCCCCACATGTGTATTGGCGATTTCCCTTTGTCTTGAGAGATAATTGGATTACTCCTCGGGTGTCTCCAGGGCAGAGAGGAGGAAACCATGATGCATTGTGGGGATGTATTGTGTCTGTGTATCCTGCAGTGCTGCATATCTGTCCTGTGTCACAGTCTTCATTCTGGTCCCCTAGGGGCGTGTCCACCAGATGGGGACCTGCATAAATATGGGCGGGTAGCCCTCAATAAAGTGTGCCTGTTTTATCCTTCATCATGTTGAGGCTGGTGTTTTGGTAACTGATCGACACTGGGGATTGCTATACGCTGGGAGATTTGCTATACTCCCCTGGCTATAACTACTAGCTCTTTTAAGAGCTGTTCCTGCTCTCTGGTTTTAGGAGAGGTTCACCCACTGGAGCCTGGAGCCTTGTCGTAGGTCCAGGGTGGGTAGGAGACGGTGAGACCTCAACCAAGCTTCGGCGGTTCATGGGGTCTGCAGTGCGTACGGTGTCAAGTGGAGTGCTTGGAGTCCTCGGAAAGCACTAGGAGCATCTATCAACGGAGGTACCCGGTCGGGGTGCTAGGAGATCCGTTACAGTCAACTTATTAGAAAAATAATACTGACCTTCCTCCCACCTGATACCGTGCCAGTGCAATAACTTGGGCTGTAAGGGAAGTAGTTTAAAGGCGTCTGTAATGTCTGCTTTTGACAACCATGTGCCTTTACCTAAGAGAAATATCACCTGGATAGCCTCGTCAATTGAAGAGTACTTCATAGAGAACTCCTCTGATGGTATCAAGGAGTTCAGACTGGATATAGGTAAGGATTGTGGAGCTGACAAATGGTAAATTAACCTTTTTTTATTGGAGAATTTCCCGGTTACCACCCCTACAAGGTTTACCCTCCAACAGTCAAAGGGGGGCTGACTAAATGGACCTATCAAATAACCCTTCTCAAATTCGGTCTGTATCAGCTCTGAGACTGACACTGGGTCTCTGAGGGCCGACAGCAGGTTCCTACACTCATAAGAAAACTGAGGTAATGCAACTAGACCCGTATGAAAACCATTAATCAAGCTGTTCGCCACATATTTAACCCAGCCGGGCTCCGGATGGTCTCTTAAATAACAATTAAGCAGTTCAGCGTCTACCACGCCTAGTCATGCTGTGTGGTTATTCCTCTGAGGACAAGCCACACGGGGATGAGCCCTAAAACAAATAGAACACAAGTGTAACAACCTACACTGACTGTAGTGACACGCCGTGAAATAAAAATTATTACACACTTGTGATCTACCAAGATGCTTATTTGGTCGGCCCAATTTATCCACCCCTGACACAACCCTGCCATTGCTGGTCGATTGACCCGGAATGTTCCTAGTCTGTGAGGTCTCTGTTGGTATAATAAGACTGGAACACCATTCAGTTGTATGCGAGTAGGAGCTACATGTGGCACATGCCGGGGATTTAAGACCCGCAAAGTGGCGGCAGAACAGCTCCGTGTCGATACTCGACCAGTCAATGACATGTTGGCACTGCGCCAGTGCGGCAGCTGCCTTGGCTGAAAACGAACGGTGATAGTCATAAAACGCTGTACCACCGTATTTATACCCTAAATCCACCACCTTATACAAATAAAGATCCAACTCCTCCCTCCTATGTGGGCTAACTAGTGAGACAACATCCCGAAATAAACTAAACGCTAGGACAAATTCTGCAACACTTAGCTTCCTATTGAGTCTGACATCTTTGGACTTTAGAACAATGGACACTTCCCCACAGGCTGTCGTCTTATTATCAGGAACCTCATGCGTTGCTATAAGTAACAACACTAAATTAACATCCTTACCCTCGAGGATGTCCTGGCGAATGTTGGCTGGGATGAAATGTGATGGTGCTATACTGGGAAGATTAACTAAACCACCAGCAACACTGGACATCTGAAATAGACGTGGCCATTGAATTGATGATTGCATGCAGCTGGGTCAGGGAAGTCTGTATCGTGTTCATGGACACTACGTCCTGACTAGGACCTGCCGACTCTGAAAAGAGTAGCGGTAAAGTTCCGCTTTCCTAGCTATTGCTGGGAAAGGAATTCCTCTCTTCAGTAATTCTGCCGTCAGCTTGGGAAAGTCCAAGACCTTATCGAAGGAACTGTGCCCCGTACAGACTGTTGATCCATGCTTCCATGCAATGAAGACGTGCCCTCGATGTCCGAGTTATGTGACATTGTGCAACAAAAACAAGACAAATTACAAAGTAACCAACCGAAGCAGCCCCCTAGTATTGACACCTCTAATAGACCGAAGCCACCTGGTGCCTATGACATGACAAGCTTCCAAACCGTGCGTGTAGATGTGACTGTTCAATATCATGCCTATATGCTCTACCAATTACTAGTGGTAGACGTGACCGAACTGTCGTAATCTGGTGCCTGTTAGTCGTGATTAACCTTGTAATATCGTGCCTATAACCATGCCTGTAGTCGTGACCGACTGCGTAATCTCGTGCCTATAATCGTGACAGACTTCGTAATCTCATGCCTGTAGTCATGACAGGACTTAAACATTGTGTCTGTAGTCGTGACAGACTTTGTAGTAACGTGCCTGTAGTCGTGACAGACTTTGTAGTAACGTGCCTGTAGTCGTGACAGACTTTGTAACCTTGCGCCTATAGTCGTGACAGGACTTAAACCTCATGCCTGTAGTCGTGACAGACTTCGTAATCTCGTGCCTGTAGTCATGACAGACTTCGTAATCTCGTGCCTGTAGTCATGACAGACTTCGTAATCTCGTGCCTGTAGTCATGACAGACTTCGTAATCTCGTGTCTGTAGTCATGACAGACTTTGTAATCTCGCACCTGTAGTCGTGTCAGACTTTGTAATACCATGCCTATAGCCGTGACAGGTTTGAGCAATCCTGGCGAATCTAGGTGCCACCTAGTGCCCCCCAACATTGACTTGACCCATCAAGACCATACCTACCCTCTGACCAGCCGTATGCGAGACACGACACTAGACTGCCCGAGCATGGCACAAAGAAGGCATTTACTTAATGGTCGGAAGAGAAGAGAAGAAAAAATATATATATTTTCCTTTTTTTATTTTTTTTTATACACGCGCCAAGTGAGTAGGTGCAGCAATACCCACCCGATTTGACGTAACTAAGTGCCGCTGCCTTGTCCTGGCAGACCGACTAACTCCTACTCCCAATTCGTCAGGAGCCGAACTGTAAATGAGAACCGTCCCCCTGCCTTTGGATCAGCAGTCAGAACAACCGCCGACTTGCTCTGTATGAGTTGAGACAATCCATCAGGAATGTGTCGTGAGACGTGGGACACAGCTGTGACATGACTGAAATTTTATTTACGATCCTTGATTTCTATAGATAAGCCAAAAACATGCCGTATCTTCTCCTCCTGGGGGTTGGACCCATGCCCTATTTATCGGACCATGTAGATAAATACCTGGCATTATCCACTGCATGATCCCCAAGATCTATCTAATCCTATCTTATTGATTAGCTTAAAAGTGCTGCGCAGACACTTGAAATCCGGTACGGACGAAAAGCCCAGTGCGCATGCCCTGAACACCACCCCCCAGTGCGCATGTGCTGCGCAGTCCCTAGCTGCGCGGACACTTGACATCCGGCACAGAAGACCAACCCAGTGCGCATGCCCTGCGCCGACCGCTGGCTGTTAGCGGAACGCGGGGCCAACTACTGAAACCGGCCCCCCAACCGACCAGTACGTGCCCGGAGCGTGACCGCTGTGAGTAAGGCCGACACCCCCCCCCCATCGTTGCTTGCCCCGGATCGCCACATGAACCCCCCTCCCTCTGCCCAACCCCGATCCTACCTCAACAGCAGTGGCTCCCCCGATACGACTACCACTTCCTCCGCTGCACCCTCCGTTGAAGAAAAAACGCCACAAGATTGAGAATGAATTTGCCGATCACTTGCCAAATTATAGTCTATGGGTGCGTCAAGCCAATACGTTTCTATACGTTTTTTGTTTGTTTACAAATGTAACCGCTTGACGTACAGCAAAAACGAGAAGCAGGACTGATCTCTGATGAAACAGACACAATCTGATGCAAACTGCTCAAAATAACAGATCAGTTTTTTATCTTTTTTACCTGTTCCTCTGACGGATCAGAAGAACGGAAAGCTAAACAGTGATGTGAACTCGGCTACATAAGCCGGAGAAGTGCTCCTGTTGTCGGCAGCAGGGGGCGCTCTGTGCACAGAATCAATATTTCCGTTCCTTTATTTCCAGAATTACCACTTCAGGATCATTGGAAATCCGCGAGCGCTAAACGGACTGCCGGTGCTGGTGAATATTCTCAGTAACGCCTTCCTGAAAAGCTTCAGATCCACAGAGAAGATCGAAATCTGGACTAAGCCCATCCAAACTGTGAGTCCTGATTATAGAATACGAACTCCTACGATTACTCTGTTCACATTGTCTATAACAGAAGCCACAACGCTCTTCTAGATCGGACACTAATGGCGCCCCGTGGACCCCTCTGGCTTATAATGGGGTCCGACCAGCATGCCAATCTGACAGAAGTGTGAACAGAGTCAAATATAAAAGCCACTGACTTGTCCTCTTCTCCCAACTTGATTTCTGGTGTTGACCCCATTTTTGGCTGACATTACACCCCCCTCAGGTTAATCTAGGTAAAGAATGAAACGTGGAGCGGAGACGTATCGTGTCCTATCTAGGCAGCCATTCACAAGTCATGTAAAGCTGAGGTGTGACAGCCATATTGGTCGTCCGTGAAGTGTGATAATAGTGTTTTTCACTACAGTTACTGTCACTTTAAGAGGCACCACATGCTTCCTGGTTACACACGCAGATGAGGTGCAACCTCTTGGCAGTTTCAAATGAGACGGCGCAAATTCTTATTGTTAGAAATAATCAAATAAATGGAACCCTGGATAAATGAGGTCTCCTTCCTCCTCAGGTCCCCGCTCTTCTTACAGAGGTCTATGTTACTTCAGACAGTCTCACACCACAATGCCAATATTTGCAGTGCATATGGTGGCCACTTCACCTGACCACAGCAGGCCCTGCTCTCAAGGGCTCTGACTCTTTGTCACTGACCCTCTACCTCAAGGGTTTCTCTACTCATATGTGTCCTCTAAGAATGCCAGTCTCGTTTCAGGACGCTCAGACCACTCCTAAGGTCTGCTCCACATTAACTCCCTCCAGCAGTGGGTCAGCATTTACACCTGGGCTCTGATCTTGAAGAGCTCCTGCTTCACCACCACTGTCCGCTCCACCAAGCCTAGCCTGCAGGGCAACCAGACGTCAGAGTAGCCATCTCACTGACCCACAAAGACAGGGATTCCAGCTAAACCCCCAACTATGACCTCCCCAAGCACAGCACCACTTACCCCACTCAAGTTGACTATCCCTATGGCCCCAGTAGTTTCTCCAGAACTAAGCACAAGACACTAGGCTCACCTCCGCGGCTTTCTTCAGACCTGTACTGGTCACTTACTAGATCACTGTCTACTACATGACCCATGCATCGGGCACTGCTTGGCCGCCAGGCCCACATCACTACTCCCAACCTTCAGTCTGCCACTTTACTATGGCCTCCATCTCTCCCACAGAAGGAAAACCTCACTTTTCCCTGTGAGCAGGTCCCAACCGATGCGCCTCACAGACCCACAGCACTCAGGTCACCCACACTCTTTGTTGGCGCCAGGACATTTCCTGCAGACTCCACTCTGTGTGCAGCAGGTCCTCCTGGCACACCGCATGGCAACCACAGGTCCTCCTGGCACACCATGTGGCAACCACAGGTCCTCCTGGCACACCGTGTGGCAACCACAGGCCCTCTGGGCACACCGCATGGCAACCACAGGTCCTCCTGGCACACCGCATGGCAACCACAGGTCCTCCTGGCACACCGCATGGCAACCACAGGTCCTCCTGGCACACCGCATGGCAACCACAGGTCCTCCCCAAGGCCAGAGGAAGCACATACAAGCGTGAAACAGCCGTTGCCGGTTTTTTACATGTGCAATTTATGTTGTCTGTCCCGCTGACCCATTTTTAAACAATGGAAGAATAAAGAAAGTTTTTTTACATCCGAAGGTGAGTGCCGCAATTTCCTTTTTCTTGTGCACTGGACACCACGTGGCAACCACAGGTCCTCCTGGCACACCGCGTGGCAACCACAGGTCCTCCTGGCACACCGTGTGGCAACCACCACAGACTGGTGTCAATTCCTGACACTGCCATCTGCAACAGTGACACCTAGTGTCCGCAATGAATACTACATCTCCAGCACAACGTACACCGAGCAATGCATCAATGCAATAAATGAAGTCTGTTCAAAGACACATGTCGTCCTTTGTTGGTACCTTGAGGGGGGAGTATAACAACCCCCCTCCTTACAATCCCATGGACCCGGGACCTGATTGTTTTTCTGTCTTTGTAGAATAAGAATTACGACAGCTATCACATTGTTTTTGCTGTTGGCATGCTGTTCATGTATTTCGCATCTGGTCTCGCCCCCCATTTTGCGATGAGCAGTGTCCAGGACTATAAGGTGGGTATAAACCTATAACATCTACTCAAACATGGACCATTCTGGGATCAACCTGCATACGATAGAAAGTACATTGCGTAACGTATCTTATTTTACTCTAGCTACATCCAGAGCTGCCTTCACACCTGGGACTGACAAACACACTCTGTACTCGGGGTTTTGCAGAGTTTTGTATACAGCTCTGGATGTGACTGTAGTATATTACATGATGTCTTATACTTCTTTCACATCAATAGCTGTATTCATACTTCTGCTGTTTGTTACCTGCGATGTGAAGTTTGCCGCACACACACACACAGGGTCTAGCAGACTTCTGAATGCTGCTCTGGATGTGACTTTAGCACTCTTTTCACTTCCAGAGTTGCAATCACACTTACAGTTGCAAGAAAAAGTATGTGAACCCTTTGGAATGATATGGATTTTTGCACAAATTGGTCATAAAATGTGATCTGATCTTCATCTAAGTCACAACAATAGACAATCACAGTCTGCTTAAACTAATAACACACAAAGAATTAAATGTTACCATGTTTTTATTGAACACACCATGTAAACATTCACAGTGCAGGTGGAAAAAGTATGTGAACCCTTGGGTTTAATAACTGGTTGAACCTCCTTTGGCAGCAATAACTTCCACCAAACGTTCCCTGTAGTTGCAGATCAGACGTGCACAACGGTCAGGAGTAATTCTTGACCATTCCTCTTTACAGAACTGTTTCAGTTCAGCAATATTCTTGGGATGTCTGGTTTCTTGAGGTCATGCCACAGCATCTCCATCGGGTTGAGGTCAGGACTCTGACTGGGCCACTCCAGAAGGCGTATTTTCTTCTGTTTAAGCCATTCTGTTGTTGATTTACTTCTATGCTTTGGGTCGTTATCCTGTTGCAACACCCATCTTCTGTTGAGCTTCAGCTGGTGGACAGATGGCCTTAAGTTCTCCTGCAAAATGTCTTGATAAACTTGGGAATTCATTTTTCCTTCGATGATAACAATCCGTCCAGGCCCTGACACAGCAAAGCAGCCCCAAACCATGATGCCCCCACCACCATACTTCACAGTTGGGATGAGGTTTTGATGTTGGTGTGCTGTGCCTCTTTTTCTCCACACATAGTGTTGTGTGTTTCTTCCAAACAACTCCACTTTGGTTTCATCTGTCCACAGAATATTTTGCCAGTACTGCTGTGGAACATCCAGGTGCTCTTGTGCCAACTGTAAACGTGCAGCAATGTTTTTGGACAGCAGTGGCTTCCTCTGTGGTATCCTCCCATGAAATCCATTCTTGTCTAGTGTTTTACGTATCATAGATTCGCTAACAGGGATGTTAGCATATGCCAGAGACTTTTGTAAGTCTTTAGCTGACAGTCTAGGATTCTTTTTCACCTCATTGAGCAGTCTGTGCTGTGCTCTTGCAGTCATCTTTACAGGACGGCCACTCCTAGGGAGAGTAGCAGCAGTACTAAATCACAGAAATATCGTGGCAAATATGGGGGAACTGCTCAAACCCCAAACACTGTAGCGTGTTTTTCATTGGGGGAGCAGTCCCACCGCATGGGGACCTGTAATGACCGGCGTCACGCAAAGGGAAGGAAATGGGAAGGCCCTGTCCAAGGGAGAGGGAAAGGTGGTGACCCCTGACTCACCTTGAGGCTGGCACCTGACTGCCCTGACGTCCCTAGACGGGTTCCTCACCCGTACGCCGATCACGTGCCTAAACCCTGGCAAGTGCCGAATTATGATGTTCCTTTAATAATTTGAGACGCAGGTTTAACGGTACAAACAATTTCTCTGAGGGGCAAGAGACCGGGGCGTCCCCCTGGGCCTCTAACACCTTCCCCTTCAGAACAGAGTGTACCGCAGAGACAACCACTCCTCTTTGAAGAATGGGCACCGGATCACTCACATTACCCCCTCCAGGGAAACAACGAGATAATGCATCTGCCTTGGTATTTTTTGCCCCAGGACGATAGGTAATAAAAAAGTTAAACCTGGTAAAAAATAGCGACCACCTAGCTTGTCTAGGGGTGAGACGCTTAGCTGATTCGAGGTACAGAAGGTTTTTGTGGTCTGTAATCACCGTGACGGGGTGGATTTCCCCCTCTAAAAAGTGACGCCATTCTTCAAACGCTAGTTTAATAGCTAATAGTTCCCTATTGCCAATATCGTAGTTCTTCTCCGCTGCAGATAGTTTTTTAGAAAAGAAAGCACAAGGACGCCATTTGCCAGGAGACGGACCCTGAGACAGCACCGCCCCCACTCCCACCTCTGACGCATCTACTTCAACAATAAAAGGCTGGGCGACATCAGGTTGGATTAGTACAGGTGCCGAGGTAAACCTCTCTTTTAGAGAGGAAAAAGGAATTTTAGCGGCGTCAGACCATTTAGAAAAATCAGTCCCCTTCCTAGTCATGTCAGTAAGGGGTTTGACAATCACCGAATAATTTTTAATGAACTTTCTGTAGAAATTTGCGAAGCCCAAGAACCGTTGAAGTGCTTTGAGGTTCTCAGGAAGATCCAAATCTAAAATTGCCTGGACCTTCCTAGGATCCATACGGAAACCTGAAGCAGATAATAAATAACCTAGGAACTGTATTTCCTGAATGGCGAAGACACATTTTTCAATTTTCGCATATAATTTATTCGTCCGTAGGACCTGCAGTACCGGTCTGACATGCACCTCATGTGTTTTCAGATCAGACGAATAAATAAAAATATCATCTAGGTATATCACCACAAACCTGCCGATAAGATGACTAAAAATGTCATTAACGAAATGTTACCTCAGGGTTGTTAAAAGCTGCCTTCCACTCATCCCCCTCCTTAATACGAATCAGATTGTAGGCCCCCCTAAGATCAAGTTTGGAGAACCACCTAGCACCCGCAATCTGATTAAACAGGTCAGGAATGAGAGGAAGAGGGTATGGGTCTCGGATGGTTATCCGGTTTAGTTCGTGGAAATCTAGGCAAGGACGCAGGCCCCCATCTTTCTTTTTAACAAAGAAAAACCCTGCAGCCACGGGTGAAGAAGAGGGTCTGATGTGTCCCTTAGCCAGGCTCTCGGAGAGATAATCTTTCATGGCTTGTCTCTCGGGACCCGAAAGATTATACAACCTGGACTTGGGTAATTTTGCACCGGGAATCAGGTTAACCGGGCAATCATAAGGACGGTGAGGTGGTAACTTCTGACAACCCTTTTCAGAAAAAACGTCCTCAAAGTCCGAAACAAATTTAGGTAGAGTAGCTATGGAGGCGACTAAGCAATTTCTATTTAAGCAATTTTCTCTGCACTGCTCACTCCACTCCAATATCTCCCTGGCCTGCCAATCCACCACTGGATTGTGCGCTACCAACCAGGGAAGACCCAATACCACAGGAGTGGGAAGCCCCTCCAGAACATAACATGAAAGACACTCGTTATGGTGGTCCCCTACCCGAAGGTGTAAATTATGGACAATGTGAGTGAGGTTTCTCTGAGACAGAGGAGCAGAATCAATAGCGAATATGGGAATAGGTCTCTGTAGCGTACAGAGAGACAAACCCATAGTGCGGGCAAAATGGGCATCTATCAAATTTACTCCTGCTCCACTGTCTAGAAAGAAAGAAATAGACTCCGTCTTATCACCAAAAACAATAACCGCTGGCAACACAAATTGAGATGTTCGTATGGAGGAAACATATACCCCCCGGCTGACATCCTCCACACAGCCTGGGGTTAGTAGTTTTCCGACGGTCTCTTGTTTTTGGGAAAGGAAGGACAGACATTAATGAAATGACCCCTCCCCCCACAGAAAAAACAAACCCCACGCCTACGGCGAGCCTCAGGAGGATGGACCTGACGAGTAGTTCCTCCTAGCTGCATAGGCTCGTCTAAGTCCGTACAGGCTGACTGCTGCTTCGGAGGGGTTACCAATTGCTCAGGATTTTTCAATCTATCCCTCAGCCGTCTATCTATTCTGATAGAAAGGGACATAACAGCATCAAGGGAAAAGGGAGTCTCATACAGCGCAAGCGCATCCTTAATCCTTTCGGATAACCCAGAGCAGAACTGACTCCTGAGAGCCGGGTCGTTCCACTGGGTATCCGTAGCCCACCTACGGAACTCTGAGCAATACTCCTCTGCCGGCCGCTCTCCCTGTAGGAGTCTCCGTAATTTTGATTCAGCCAGAGTGACTCGGTCAGGGTCATCATATATGAGACCCAAAGCCCCAAAAAATTCATCCACTGACCGGAGAGCCTGGGAATCAGTGGGTAACGCCCAGGATTGCTGGTCCCCCTGAAGCAGGGAAATAACAACCCCCACCCGCTGTTCTTCATTACCAGAGGAGTAAGGGCGCAGCTTAAAATATAACTTACAGGCCTCACGGAACGTCACAAATTTGTCCCTTCCCCCAGAAAATCTGTCAGGAAGAACAACCTTGGGTTCCGCAACAACCTGGTTACCTGTAGCAACCGCTGGGCTTGCGGTCTGTTGCAATTGCTGCTGTTGCTGGAGGACTAACGCCTTCAATCCTGCCACCTCCATAAACAGGCCTTGAAGTTGTTTTGTCAAAGCAGCAATAGGATCCATACTGGATTCTAGATAGGCAGAAAAAGAAAAAGTATTTTATTTTATTTTTTTCTACCTACACAAAATAAGGGCCAGATATAATGTCATGACCGGCGTACACAAAGGGAGGGAAATGGGAAGGCCCTGTCCAAGGGAGAGGGAAAGGTGGTGACCCCTGACTCACCTTGAGGCTGGCACCTGACTGCCCTGACGTCCCTAGACGGGTTCCTCACCCGTACGCCGATCACGTGCCTAAACCCTGGCTTTCCCTAAGATGAGCCCTACGTAGTGAACAGGGCGGTGGGAACACTAGTCCGCACCACTGACACTAAAGGAAAACACCAAGGAGAGGACAGACAATACAGACAAACATATAATCCCAGGTGGACGACGACAGCAGACAACAAAAGTCCAACAGGGATCCGGAGGGTAACGTTCTGGAACAACAACCAGGGATCACAGCTACACAGCTCCAGTGGATCAGTATAGAAGTCCAGGCAGGAAGCTCTATATCTGGCAACCATAGAAGTGGGAGAGGGGAATATAAGGAGGTTGGGATTGCTGGACAAGAAACAGCCCTGAGTGAGCCAAAAAGGGTTACAAGGCAAATCCAGAAAGCTACCATTAAGAAACAGCACTATCTTTATACATAGAGCGCGCAGCCACCTGCTGCGACTTCCTGACCCCGGGTATAATGGAGTCAGACGTGGCTCTTGACACCCTCGTGACAGGACCGCAGCAAACGGCTATCCCCAGCAAAAAAATGCATACAATGTAGGATGTCGGCGCGGTCCACATGCACCACAAAGGCATCCTACACACAACGAAGCATTGTGCGGATGAAAATATAATCATATAAATCACAGAAAAAAATGCACCAAACGGATATGATACTGACTATACTAGCTAGTCATAAATACAGATATTAAAAGCTGAGACTTTTGCCAATATATTCCTGGCAGGAAAATATCGGAGCCCATCATGCACCACGTCATGGTCATTCAGCATGGCAAGGGGTCCTACCACTACGCTAACTATGGTGTAAACAAGGTCTGAAGGTGATGAAATCCAGCTCACAGTAGCAGCAGTGCTGAACTTTCTCCATTTATAGACAGTTTGTCTTACCGAGGACTGATGAACAGCAAGGTTTTTGGAGATACTTTTATAACCCTTTCCAGCTTTATACAAGTCAACAATTCTTAATCGTAGGTCTTCTGAGAGCTCTTTTGTGCGAGGCATCATTCACATCAGGCAATGGTTCTTGTGAAAAGCAAACCCAGAACTGGTGTGTGTTTTCTATAGGGCAGGGCAGCGGTAACCAACACCTCCAATCTCATCTCATTGATTGGACTCCAGTTGGCTGACACCTCACTTCAATCAGCTCTTGGGGATGTCATTAGTCTAGGGGTTCACATACTTTTTCCACCTGCACTGTGAATGTTTACATGGTGTGTTCAATAAAAACATGGTAACATTTAACTCTTTGTGTGTTATTAGTTTAAGCAGACTGTGATTGTCTATTGTTGTGACTTAGATGAAGATCAGATCACATTTTATGACCAATTTGTGCAGAAATCCATATCATTCCAAAGGGGTCACATACTTTTTCTTGCAACTGTATGTTTGCTGCCATCTGGGATCCCTCAGCAAATTGCTAATGCCCCCAGCTGGGCCCCAAGCCACGCTGATTTCTTTATGACTATAATATAAAATGTGATGTAACATCGCATGCTCCGGTCACACCCAGAGCTGCATTCACTGCAATCTGCCACTTGGAATCCTTCCGCACTGCGCTGATAGATATGCCCAGGATCGGGCAGACTATGTCGACATCATTTCCATTACACAGGTCACATCCAGATCTGCATTTGTGGGTGCAGTGAATTATGGGATATTACACCAATGCCAGGTGTCACAGAGCAGTCCTAGTAGATGGGGCCCATGTGTGGATGGTGCTTAGATGCCCTCATCTCCAGTGATGGAAAGGGCTTTGCTATGTTTGCAGTCTACTGAACCATCGGCTCTATTGCCGTTTCTTTCAGATCAAGGCTCGTTCTCAGCTGCGGATCTCCGGCCTCTTCCCATCGGCGTACTGGTGCGGACAGGCCTTGGTGGACATCGCCCTCTACTGGCTGCTGCTCTTCCTGATGATAGCCATACTGTTTGCATTCAACTACAAAATAATTCTTTCTTCCTTGCAAGTTGCACTGCTGGTAAGTGTGACTCTGTGTTCATACAGTCGTATGTACAGCTGACCCTGCCAGATGTGACCAGCTGAATGGAAATGGAGCATTACACAGACAGCCCAGATTGTGCATGGACCTGCCAAATCTAGCAGTGAGAGCAGTTCTTTGGGGTCCTGAACTCCGCTACTTGATCTGTATGCTGCAGATGGCTACTGTACTCTGCCAACACCTCTTGTACTCTGCTGACAGCTCCTGTACTCTGTCGACATTTGCTGTACTCTGCTGACTGCTCCTGTACTCTGCTGACTGCTCCTGTACTCTGCTGACTGCTCCTGTACTCTGCTGACAGCACCTGCACTGCTGATGGTTCTGGTACTTTTCTCACACCTCCTGTACTCTGCTGACTGCTCTTGTACTCTACTTACACCTTCTATACTCTGCCAACACCTGCTGTACTGTGCTAAACCTCTTGCACTCTACTGAGATTTCCAGTACTTTGCTGGTGGCTCCTGTTGTTTGCTGGTGGCTCCTGTTCTCTGCTGGTGGCTGCTGTTGTCTGCTGGTGGCTCCTGTTCTCTGCTGGTGGCTGCTGTTGTCTGCTGGTGGCTCCTCTTGTCTGCTGGTGGCTCCTGTTCTCTGCTGGTGGCTCCTGTTGTTTGCTGGTGGCTGCTGTTGTCTGCTGGTGGCTCCTGTTGTCTGCTGGTGGCTCCTGTTCTCTGCTGGTGGCTCCTGTTCTCTGCTGGTGGCTCCTGTTCTCTGCTGGTGGCTCCTGTTGTTTGCTGGTGGCTCCTGTTGTTTGCTGGTGGCTCCTGCTCTCTGCTGGTGGCTCCTGTTCTCTGCTGGTGGCTCCTGTTCTCTGCTGGTGGCTCCTGTTGTCTGCTGGTGGCTCCTGTTCTCTGCTGGTGGCTCCTGTTGTTTGCTGGTGGCTCCTGCTCTCTGCTGGTGGCTCCTGTTCTCTGCTGGTGGCTCCTGTTCTCTGCTGGTGGCTCCTGTTCTCTGCTGGTGGCTCCTGTTGTCTGCTAGTGGCCCCTGTTCTCTGCTGGTGGCTGCTGTTCTCTGCTGGTGGCTCCTGTTCTCTGCTGGTGGCTGCTGTTCTTTGCCGATCTCTGCTCCAGAACTCTGTTGGGTAATGTTTTATGTGTTTTGATAATGATTTATAATATTGTCTTGCAGATACTGGAAATCCTTGCGTACGGCGCGTCCATGGTTCTTTACGTCTATTTAATCTCCTTCATTTTCAAAAAAGGAAAGGTTCATGCCGATCGCTGGTCTTTCCTCTTCGTTGTGTTAACGGTAAGTGATGTCCTACAACATAGGTGTATATTACAGGGAACCACCACTATCTTATCAGTAATTACAGGAAGGGTGCCATAAGAAGCCTGCGGGGTGAGGGTGGGGGTCCAGTACGACCACCGCCCTGCAGGAGCTTTCTGTCACAGCCTGTATTCTGTCTGTGCAGGGTCCTGTTGAACATCCATTTGTAAGATGACTTGATCTGTGATGTCACAGGTGGGAATGATGTAAGATGTCAGAGATGGCAATGATCTGTGATGTCACTGGTGGAAATATTATGTGATGTCACTGGTGGAAATATTATGTGATGTCACTGGTGGAAATAATATGTGATGTCACTGGTGGAAATATTATGTGATGTCACTGGTGGAAATAATATGTGATGTCACTGGTGGAAATATTATGTGATGTCACTGGTGGAAATATTATGTGATGTCACTGTTGGAATGATCTGGAGACATGAACGCCTTGGGCAGAAAGACAGAGCGCTGCACAGGAGGACTTCAGGGTTGGTATGGATTTATTTAAAAACATAGGCAAGCTACACGTTTCTGTGGCGGTCCGCCACCTTCATCAGGCTTGTACAAATTACAAAGACGCACAATTATATAAAGTAATAAAAGAAAGGATTGCGCTGCAAGAGAAGATTCCTTTAAGTGTTCCTGTTCCTATTTTCTTCTCTCTCTTATATTCGGAAAAAATCTTCAGTTAGATGGACCACATTCCATCATTAATTTTCAACAGTTGCATGGAAACCTGAAATGCAGTGAAAAAACGCACTATGGTGTAGTATGTTCAGACACCTGTCGCATCAGATGTATGCGATATACTCACAAGGATCACTTGTAATGCGCATAGAAAAAGACTGGTGCGTCTTCAATCAAGGAGCTCTGGTTGAAAGGCAGGCAGGGACCAGGAGCCGTCAATTCAGGAAATCTTGGTCTGAACTAGGTCCCACCAGGAGAGCGTCACTTTGAGATATAATCCGTCTCACACTTCCATAGGACTCAGAAAGGAAGGAAGGCGCAGAAATAGTGAAGTACGTACCTGAACTCGAAAAGTTCTGAGGACATAGTTGACTAACACAGGACACCCAATCTTCTACAGCTTCCGCTTGGAACCTTGACGCACCATCCTCCTCCAGTTCAGCTTCGGGCACCTCTCAAGTTTGTACAGCGCCAATCCGATTAGGGTTGGTGCTGTGGGACTGATGGTGGCCCCCATGTGGTTGTTTTACCCTCCCTTCCTATTCTCCCTTTTCTCCAGGGATGCATGGGTTAAGGTTTTCCCATGATCCCTTGTAAGGGGCACTGACGTCCCTCCCTGTGAGGTTATATAATTCCCCTCCCGCTTCCGGCCGGTCTCTTGGCTGCTGGAACGTCTGCCCTCAGCACTCCTGGCCAAGATGTCCGCAGATGATGCCCTTAGGGAGGCGCTTCTGGCGCGTTTTTCTGCTGAGGGAGAAGGTTGGTTAACGGCATTTGTGGCCGGTCTGTCCCTTCCTTCCCCTCAACCCTCTGCTCCTTCCCTGCACATGCCGGCTGTGGCTCCCGATCCCCCTGCGCTATCACAAAGTCGGCGGTCGGCTCGTCCGACTCGCCCACCTGTTCGTTTAGGCCATAGCCCCCCTCTGTCTCACCTCCAGGGCGCAGGTTACAAGGCTGCCGGCGGTCCTGTACAGGGGAGAGAGCGCTCGGTGCGCTCGTCGTCACAAGCTCCGCCCCTTCCGGTCCCGGCAGCCGTCACTTCCTCCCATCGGATTCGCGCGCTGTTACATGCGGCAGCCGCGAACATGGGAGCGCAAGCAAGCTCCTCTTCAATGTCAGAGCAGCCTCCCACTCCTCCACCAACGAATAATCTCCTCACTAGTAATGAACCCCTGCCACCAGTAGATAATGGTGGTGGGGTCTGTCTGCCACACACCACAGATGCAGCAGGGGGCGGGGTTACTACCCCCTTCCATACCCATTCCCAGGTTGAAGCTGCAAGCGCTCCTGGGAACTCTGATTTAGCTGCTACCCCCTCTGCCCCTTCAGCGCAGCCTCCTGTTTTCCCAGCAACCCCTCTTCCTCCCACCGCACCTGTCCGGAGACGTCGTCGCCGTTCGCCTTCCTCCTCACCTGGGGAGTACAGGCATCGGTCCCGCCATGCTTCTGGTAGGCGCCAGTCCCGACGCCATCGCAGGGATTCCGGGAGAAGAAGGCGCTCCAGATCCTCTAGATGGCGCTCACCGTCATCTTCGGATGTTTCGACGAGCGAATCTGGGGAGTCTGGTTCGGTGTCACACAACATTCGCAAGAGGCGGGAGCCTGTCGCTGCTTCCAGGACGCCTAGCCTGGCCCCTCCTCCGGTTGGTCCATCGGCAGTTCCAGATCCGGTTCCATCTACGAGTACCGCGGTTCTTCCTCCCGTGCTCCAGGGTCCGTCTTCAACTGGTGAGTTTCAGTATACGGGGGCGTGGGAGGCGGGCGGTCAGAGTTCGGAGGTTGTCGCAGCCCTTAAGGCGGTATTGGAGAAGTTGCAACCTGTAAATCCTTCTCCTCCTCTGGCGTCGCAGAAACCTCCCCCGGTTTTAGCCTCTATACACAAGGACTCTTTCTTTTGCGGGGTTAGCCCACTAGGGGCTCACTTGGCGGAGGAGATCAGGGAGAAAATATGGGCAAATCAGTATGTGGATATTTGGTCCCTAGTCACCATTGATCAACAATCAGTGGATAAAGAGCGACGTCCTTCTGACAAGTCGTACGAGAGGCGGCCGCGAGTCGCTAAAACCATGAATAACTGGCTTCAGGCCTTTGCAGTGTTAGGTTGTGTGATGGGGCAACGCTTTCCTGAGCGTTGTTCGGAGCTATTTATTTACCAGGATGTGATATATAGCGCTTATAAGGCACATGGCGGTTCGGCATGGTGGAGATACGACGAAGAATTTCGTCGCCGTTTAGCTCTTCAACCCGAACTGGGGTGGGGTGTCAAAGCCACTGATGTCTGGCTTCGGCTGATGCTGGCTCAGAGGCCCTTTCCCGGAGCGGCTGCCGGCCCTGGTTCCTCAACCGGTGGGTCGGTGGCCGTTCGCCGTCCAGGAACCTGCTGGTTATTCAATGAGGGCCATTGCCGATTCGCAGGGCTCTGCAGGTTTAAGCATGAATGCTCTTCCTGTGGTGCCTCTCATGCGGCCATTCGTTGCGCACGGCAACCCATTAGGCCCCAAAAATCTACCACCCCTCTTGAGCCAAAAGACTCCAGTGACCGTCTCCGAGATGTCCCCCTGGTTAGATCTCTACCCCAATAAGCCTGACGCGGCACTGTTGCGTTCTGGTTTTACGTACGGGTTCTTTATACCATTTGTCCTGAGCAGGCTTCCGGTTTTTTCTCATAACTTGCAGTCTGCCCAGGAACATCCAGCGGCCCTCCGTGAGAAAATAACTAAGGAGGTGTCCTTAGGCAGGATTGAGGGCCCCTTTTTGTCCCCTCCTTTCCCTAATCTGCGGGTGTCACCTCTGGGGGTCGTTCCAAAAAAGGACCCGGGTAAGTTCCGTTTAATTCATCACCTTTCTCACCCCAAGGGTTCCTCTGTAAATGATGCCATCCCCGATGAAGACTCCTCGGTGTCCTATGTTTCTTTTGATAGGGCTGTGGAGTTAGTCAGACAAGCTGGCAGGGGGGCCCTATTGGCAAAGTCGGACATAGAATCCGCCTTCCGTTTGCTTCCGGTTCACCCGGACTGTTATCACCTACTGGGATGTTATGTTGACGGTTTGTATTTTTATGATACATGTTTGCCCATGGGTTGCTCTATCTCTTGTCACTACTTTGAGATGTTCAGCACCTTTTTAGAATGGGTGGTTAGGTACGAAACTGGTTCCCGGTCCATTATTCACTATTTGGACGATTTTTTGTTTGTGGCTCCCGATTCTGATGACTCTTGCCTTCACCTTTTAAATACCTTTCTCCGGTTGATGAGACGTTTTGGTGTTCCTCTCTCCCTGGAGAAGACTGAGGGTCCTTGTACTTGCCTGTCCTTCCTGGGGATTGAAATTGACACGGTTGACATGGTCTTTAGGCTTCCCAGGGATAAGTTGGACAAATTGTTTTCCCTAATAGAAGGTTTCCTGTCAATGACTAAGGTCACTCTACGGCAGCTGCAGTCCCTGTTAGGTTTATTGGTGTTTGCCTGCAGGATAATGCCTATGGGCAGAGTTTTTTCACGGCGCCTGTCGCTTGCTACCCGGGGTTTGAAGTCTCCACGCCATCATGTCCGTGTAACTAAGTCCATGAAGTCGGACTTGCTGGTATGGCGACAATTTTTAGCGTCTTACAATGGCCACACATGTTTTTTGTCCCCTCTATTGACCAACTCAGAGCTCTCTTTGTTCACAGATGCCTCTGGTTCCTGCGGTTTTGGTTCCATTTTCAATAATTCATGGTGTGCCTCTCGGTGGCCTGAACCTTGGGCTGCGGCGGGCCTTTGCAGGAACTTAACTTTGCTTGAATTATTCCCTATAATAGTAGCCGTGGAGATCTGGGGTCCACAGTTTTCTAACCGTCATATTTGTTTCTGGACTGATAACTTAAGTGTGGTTCATTGCATTAACAGCTTATCTTCGTCATCCCTTCCGGTTCTAAGCCTTCTCCGCCATTTGGTGTTGCGTTGCCTGGAATTGAACATCTATTTCAGGGCCCGTCATGTCCCCGGTGCATGTAATCTTATTGCTGATTCTCTCTCTCGTTTTAATTGGCAGGAATTCTGGGCCCTCCTTCCTGGAGCAGAGCAGATTGGGGTGCAGTGCCCAACCCACCTTTGGCGGCTGGTGGACGGGAATTGATGTCCTTGATTTCCTCTTCAGTGACCCCGGCGACATGGAGAGCTCATGGTAAGGCGTGGGGGGAGTGGCTTGATTTAGCAGGAACACGGGATGTAACTCCCGATGACGTAAAACTGGAGGTAACTGTTGAATTATTGCTGCGCTTGCGTTCACTGGGTTCCTCGGCGGTGGTTGCGCAGCGACGCCTCTCGGGCGTAGCCTTTTACTTTCGTCTGATGGGATGGCCCGATGTCACCAAGCATTTTTTAGTCACTCAGGCATTGCGGGGTTGGCGTAAAGAATCCATTCGGCGTGAATGTCGCCGCCCTGTTTCATACTCATTACTCGTTAGGTTGGTTTCGGAATGCTCGGTAACTTGTGGTTCCCCTTTTGAGGCCCTCCTGTTATCGGTCGCGTTCGGCCTTGCCTTTTTTGCCGCCCTTCGCATTTGCGAACTGGTACCTCCTTCTCGCCTTAAGCCTGGAGGACTCCTCTTGCGGGATGTGGTGCTTGGCAATGGGTCAGTTAGGGTAAATATTCGCCGTTCCAAAACCGATACGTTTGGTCACGGAGCGTGGATCCCTATTCACACCATACCGGGACCCGTTTGCCCAGTTCAGTTGGTCGCTTCCTACCTAGCGGTTAGGCCGGGTGGCGATCATTTCCTGGTACACCAGGATTGCTCCCCACTTACCAGGTACCAGTTTTCTTCTCTTTTTCAGCGCTGCTTAGTGTCGTTGGGTTGTAATCCACGTGACTTTGGTACCCATTCGTTCCGTATTGGGGCGGCCACGGAGGCGGCCAGGGCCGGCCTTTCTGAGGATGATGTTATGCGCATTGGTCGCTGGCGATCCCGTTGCTTCGCCAGTTATATTCGCCCTGACCTGTTGCCATTGATAGAATAAAAAAAAAAAAAAAAAAAAAAAAAATCAAATATATATATATATATATATATATATAATTTATATGATACAATAATAATTGTGATATCAGGATGTTCTGTTGTTGCTTAATTCCATGTTTTATATTTATACGGTGTCTTTTCAGGGTTTCCCCGTCCGACCGTATGGATCCTCGGTCACTCCTACGTCTTTTGGGCAGCGCGATGGGCGGAATGCAGACCGGGAGGCCGGACCCTGGGCTTTCGTGAGGTCGATGTTTTCTGGAGGGGTATTAGGGGCCTTCGCTGGCCTCAGGTTCTTTCAGAGGTTGTGGGAATCAGCCGGTCCAACTCCGGCCCAGTGATTCTCGTTGTCCACGCCGGGGGGAATGACCTCTGTTCCTTACGAATTGCGGAGCTCATGACCTTAATGCGTTCCGACATGGAACGTTTTTCTTCCTTTTTTCCTGATTTGGTCCTGGTTTGGTCGGAGATCATTCCCCGGTTGGTGTGGCAAGGGGCTAGAGACCCAGACGCAATGGAGAAAAGTCGTAGGACCATAAATGCCCGTATTTCTAGGTTTATTAGATCCAGGGGTGGTGTAGCCGTTCGCCACCGGCAGCTAGAGGGCGACAACAGGGCATTATTGAGGTCCGATGGTGTCCACCTTTCCGACATTGGTTTGGACATTTTCCTCTCGGGGCTTCAGGACGGAGTGGAACAGGCCATGTTCTTGTTGGGTGGTGGTCGGAGCCCGGTGTAGGTAGTGGGCTCCTCCGTGGCGGTTTGGAGGCAATCGGAATACCCGGTGTGAAATGTAAAGGGCAGACTTGCCCGCTGCGAGGGCAGCGGCTGGCATACCGCTCCCTGTAACGGTTTCTGGAGCAGTTCTTAAGCTCGTGGTTTGGTTATGTTCAATAACAAATAAAGAAAAGCTGTGGCCGATCACCACCCAACCCAGTGGCGTTTTGTGTCTTTATTGGGTAAGAAGGTTCTATTTGCGGGAGGATGGGAAGGTGTGTGCGTGGTTGCTTGGCCTACCGGCAGTCTGTACAGCGCCAATCCGATTAGGGTTGGTGCTGTGGGACTGATGGTGGCCCCCATGTGGTTGTTTTACCCTCCCTTCCTATTCTCCCTTTTCTCCAGGGATGCATGGGTTAAGGTTTTCCCATGATCCCTTGTAAGGGGCACTGACGTCCCTCCCTGTGAGGTTATATAATTCCCCTCCCGCTTCCGGCCGGTCTCTTGGCTGCTGGAACGTCTCCCTCCCTCCCTCCCCTGGATGTTATGTTTTCTGGTGCCGTTCTGGCTCCCATTGGTTATCGGAATGTTCATACATGTTTCTATCTTCTAGTATAGGTTACATCGTATCCTCAAGTCACAGCTGGCGGTTTGGAGGCAATCGGAATACCCGGTGTGAAATGTAAAGGGCAGACTTGCCCGCTGCGAGGGCAGCGGCTGGCATACCGCTCCCTGTAACGGTTTCTGGAGCAGTTCTTAAGCTCGTGGTTTGGTTATGTTCAATAACAAATAAAGAAAAGCTGTGGCCGATCACCACCCAACCCAGTGGCGTTTTGTGTCTTTATTGGGTAAGAAGGTTCTATTTGCGGGAGGATGGGAAGGTGTGTGCGTGGTTGCTTGGCCTACCGGCAGTCACCACTCGACCGCCTGCCGCCACCACCAACACTAGCACCACAGCCGCTTCACTTGATCCATCCAGTTCTATCCATTCTGGGGTATAGTCAATGGTGTAATGCGGTAGGAAATTCGATGGATTACTATACACTCTTTTCTCTAGGTTGTGTGTTCTTAGTCCACTTGATCGCGTAGCCCGGCATCTGCTTCGGTCTCCTTTGCACAATTATATACCTATAAAACCAGAAATATGGATTAACCCTCTTGGCCCGGAAAAAGGTGATTAACCCTGTGGATTCCTTAAAGAGCATGTGTCAGCAGATTTGTCCCTATGACACCGGCTGACCTGTTACATGTGCACTTGGCAGCTGAAGGCATCTGTGTTGGTCCCATCTTCATATGTGCCCGCATTGCTGAGAAAAATTATGTTTTAATATATGCAAATGAGCCTCTAGGAGCAACGGGGGCGTTACCGATACACCCAGAGGCTCTGCTCCCTCTGCAACTACTGCACCCTCTGTACTTTGATTGATAAGGCCAGCCAGTGAAAACCTCATCACTGCCTGGTCCTGCAAATCAAAGTGCAGAGGGTGCAGCAGTTGCAGAGGGAGCAGAGCCTCTGGGTGTATCGGTAACGCCCCCGTTGCTCCTAAATGCTAATTTTGGAACATGCCCCCCCCCCTTCCCCGACGGACGATCGTGTCCCAGGTTTATAGGAATGCCGAGTGGTGTGGTGCGGCCTCATTCGTTTCTGTGTGTGTGTTACGGTGCACCTACCTGGATATCGTCGCTCCCCAGGGTTAGACTCGGAAACAATAAAGGGGAGAGTTGTAGGAGGTGGAGAATAAGTCGAGTCCAGACTTGGCGAAAGTTTAACAGCTTTACTTGAACAAACTTGCAGCCAGAAAATACTTGATCTTTAGTGACAATAGTTAATTTGGCTTTGGGGTAAACTGAAAGGCAAACTTGAATATTCTGCTTTATCCTTTGGCTGTGCTAAACTCAGCTTCGTTCTGGTTACTGGACTTGCTAACTGCTCTGGTACCTTTGGGGTGCGGTGCCTTTGGCTGTACTAGACCTAACTAGAACTTCATGCAACCCATCGCTTGGTAAGAAGCAGGACTAGACCACCTCTGCCCAAAAGGGGGAAAATAGAATGGCAAGTTCCATTCTATCTGAAGATCTCTCTTCCATATCCACTGCCACCTGTTGGGGAACCAGGCACATTACATGAACATAACAGTTTCATAGCAGTATTATGAATACACAGTGTAGAAGGACCTGGAATAAATACACAGATGGTATTATTGTTAGCATTATTTTCCTAGATTATATATGTCCTGAAATGGTCCTTGTTCCAGAATTCCACACTAGTTGGACTCATGTGGCTTCTGCTTCTACTCATGCACAGCGGTGCACTACTCTGCAGAGTCAGGCATCCTCACTTCTGCTTCTACTCATGTACAGCGATGCACTACTCTGCAGAGTCAGGCATCATCACTTCTGCTTCTACTCATGCACAGCGATGCACTACTCTGCAGAGTCAGACATCATCGCTTCTGCTTCTACTCATGTACAGCGGTGCACTACTCTGCAGAGTCAGACATCATCACTTCTGCTTCTACACATGCACAGCGGTGCACTACTCTGCAGAGTCAGACATCATCACTTCTGCTTCTACTCATGCACAGCGATGCACTACTCTGCAGAGTCAGACATCATCGCTTCTGCTTCTACTCATGTACAGCGGTGCACTACTCTGCAGAGTCAGACATCATCACTTCTGCTTCTACTCATGCACAGCGGTGCACTACTCTGCAGAGTCAGGCATCATCACTTCTGCTTCTACTCATGCACAGCGGTGCACTACTCTGCAGAGTCAGGCATCATCACTTCTGCTTCTACTCATGTACAGCGGTGCAATACTCTGCAGAGTCAGACATACTCACTTCTGCTTCTACTCATGTACAGCAGTGCACTACTCTGCAGAGTCAGACATCATCACTTCTGCTTCTACTCATGTACAGCGGTGCACTACTCAGCAGAGTCGGACATCATCACTTCTGCTTCTACTCATGCACAGCGGTGCACTACTCTGCAGAGTCAGACATCATCACTTCTGCTTCTACTCATGTACAGCGGTGCACTACTCTGCAGAGTCAGACATCATCACTTCTGCTTCTACTCATGCACAGCGGAGCACTACTCTGCAGAGTCAGGCATCATAACTTCTGCTTCTACTCATGCACAGCGGTGCACTACTCTGCAGAGTCAGACATCATCACTTCTGCTTCTACTCATGTACAGCGGTGCACTACTCTGCAGAGTCAGGCATCATCACTTCTGCTTCTACTCATGCACAGCGATGCACTACTCTGCAGAGTCAGGCATCCTCACTTCTGCTTCTACTCATGTACAGCGGTGCACTACTCTGCAGAGTCAGGCATCATCACTTCTGCTTCTACTCATGCACAGCGGTGCACTACTCTGCAGAGTCAGGCATCATCACTTCTGCTTCTACTCATGCACAGCGGTGCACTACTCTGCAGAGTCAGACATCATCGCTTCTGCTTCTACTCATGTACAGCGGTGCACTACTCTGCAGAGTCAGGCATCATCACTTCTGCTTCCACTCATGCACAGCAGTGCACTACTCTGCAGAGTCAGACATCATCACTTCTGCTTCTACTCATGCACAGCGGTGCACTACTCTGCAGAGTCAGGCATCATCACTTCTGCTTCTACTCATGCACAGCGGTGCACTACTCTGCAGAGTCAGGCATCATCACTTCTGCTTCTACTCATGCACAGCGGTGCACTACTCTGCAGAGTCAGGCATCATCACTTCTGCTTCTACTCATGCACAGCGGTGCACTACTCTGCACAGTCAGACATCATCACTTCTGCTTCTACTCATGCACAGCGGTGCACTACTCTGCAGAGTCAGGCATCATCACTTCTGCTTCTACTCATGTACAGCGATGCACTACTCTGCAGAGTCAGGCATCATCACTTCTGCTTCTACTCATGTACAGCGATGCACTACTCTGCAGAGTCAGGCATCATCACTTCTGCTTCTACTCATGCACAGCGGTGCACTACTCTGCAGAGTCAGGCATCATCACTTCTGCTTCTACTCATGCACAGCGATGCACTACTCTGCAGAGTCAGGCATCATCACTTCTGCTTCTACTCATGCACAGCGGTGCACTACTCTGCAGAGTCAGGCATCATCACTTCTGCTTCTACTCATGTACAGCGATGCACTACTCTGCAGAGTCAGGCATCCTCACTTCTGCTTCTACTCATGTACAGCGGTGCACTACTCTGCAGAGTCAGGCATCATCACTTCTGCTTCTACTCATGCACAGTGGTGCACTACTCTGCAGAGTCAGACATCATCACTTCTGCTTCTACTCATGCACAGCGGTGCACTACTCTGCAGAGTCAGACATCAGCACTTCTGCTTCCCCTGGTGATTAGTTTTGTATATGGTTACCATAGTAACCTCCTTTGCCGACCTCTTACAGGTCCCGTATCAGTGTTATAACCACTTTCATTTTTATACCATTTTATGTAGGTCGGAATAGTTTGTGGTTCTGCTATTTCTTTACCTTAAATATCCTAAGGAATCTACAGGGTTAATCACCGTTTTCCAGTCCAAGAGGGTTAATCCCTATTTCCGGTTTTATGGGTATATAATGGTGCGTCTTTGTTATCTGCACAAGCCTGATGAAGGCGGCGGACCGCCACAGAAACGTGTAGCTTGCCTATGTTGTTAAATAAATCCATACCAACCCTGAAGTCCTCGGGTGCAGCGCTCTGTCTTTCTGTTCCTGTCTCCAGTACCTTCCGGCCTCCTGCAGTGTCCGGCTCTCATCGCAGCAGCCTGGTTCTTCCCCCCGGAGTGGGCGAAACTTCGCTATGCTCTAGTAATGTGCCTAGACCTGCACAACTCTGTATGGCAAGGCGCACCTGCGGCCATTCCATATCCCTCGACGACATCAAACTGGTGGGAATGATCTGTGATGTCACCGGTGGGAATCATCTGTGATGTCATAGGCGTGATGATATCTATCACAGGTGTGAATGATTTATGTATGACCTCATAGGTGGCAGTGATCTATGATGTCACAGGTGGTGGTGATCTATGATGTCACAGGTGGTGGTGATGTATGATGTCACAGGTGGTGGTGATCTATGATGGCACAGGTGGTGGTGATCTATGATGTCACAGGTGGTGGTGATGTATGATGTCACAGGTGGTGGTGATGTATGATGTCACAGGTGGTGGTGATGTATGATGACACAGGTGGTGGTGATGTATGATGTCACAGGTGGTGGTGATGTATGATGTCACAGGTGGTGGTGATCTATGTGATTTACTCTCATTATTTCTCATGTTTCTTCTTGCAGATGGTATTCGGTCCCTTGACCCTTTATTCTTTATTTTTTATGGGTTTTAGCAGTTTGTTAATCGCCTCTCTGTTCTTGGTGCCTCCCTGTAACTTAGGAGCATTTCTATCGCATCTGGTGAGTGGAGTAAAGTGTATTCAGCATTTTATTTACAGGTCACCGAAAAACAACCCACGACCATTATAATATTATATAGTAAGGGGCTTATAATGTTCTGTGCCGCACACCCAGACTGGAGCTCAGCAGAGATCAAGAGGCAGGTGCTTCCACCATCACGACTGTGCCATTTCTAAACTTCTACCCAATTCCTTACTCTCTGGCAGTATTATATGGCCTCTACACAGTACTGTTATCACTGCACTGTATGGTTCTGTTCTGTAGATACTTGAACAGTATTATTCTATATAGATACTGTAGGGTAGTATTATGTGCACTATAGGATACCATTATGTGCACTATAGGATAGCATTATGTGGGCACTGTAGGATAGCATTATGTGGGCACTGTAGGATAGCATTATGTGGGCACTGTAGGATACCATTATGTGGACACTGTAGGATAGCATTATGTGGGCACTGTAGGATACCATTATGTGGGTACTGTAGGATAACATTATGTGGACACTGTAGGATACCATTATGTGGGTACTGTAGGATAGCATTATGTGGGCACTGTAGGATAGCATTATGTGGACACTGTAGGATAGCATTATGTGGGCACTGTAGGATACCATTATGTGGGTTCTGTAGGATAGCATTATATGGGCACAGTAGGATAGCATTATATGGGCACTATATGATAGTATTATATGGGTACTATAGTATAGCATTATGTGGGCACTGTAGGATAATATTATATGGGCACTATAGGATAACATTATATGGATACTATAGGATAGTATTATGTGGTTACTGTAGGATATGATTAGGTGGGCACTGTATGATAGCATTATATAAGTACTGTAGAATAGTATTACCAGGGTACCGTAATATAACATTATATAGGTACTATATGATAGCATTAAATAGACACTGTAGGACAGCATTATGTGAAAATTATAGGATAACATTATGTGGGTACTGTAGGATAGCGTTAAGTGAATACTGTAGGATAGTATTAACAGGGCACCGTAAAATAGCATTATATGTGTTCTATAGGATAGCATTATATAGGCACTATATAGAATAGCATTATGTGGGTACTGTAGGATAACATTTTGTGGGCACTGTAGGATATAATTATGTGGGCACTGAAGGAAAGAATTGTGTGGGCATTGTAGGATATCATTATGTTAGCACTGATAACATTATGTGGGCAATGTAGGATACCATTATGTGGGCAGTGTAGGATACCATTATGTGGGCAGTGTAGGATACCATTATGTGGGCACTGATACAATTATGTGGGCACTGTAGGATATCATTATGTGGGCACTGATACCATTATCTGGACAGTATAGGATATCATTATGTGGGCACTAATACAATTATGTGGGCACTGTAGGATAACATTATGTGGGTAGTGTAGGATACCATTATGTGGGCAGTGTAGGATACCATTATGTGGGCAGTGTAGGATACCATTATGTGGGCACTGTAAGATATTATGTGGGCGCTGTAGGATAAAAATCATGTGGACACTGTAGGATACCATTATGTGGAACGTATAGGATATCATTTTGTGGGCACTGTAGGATACCATTATGTGGGCACTGATCACATTATGTGGGGAGTGTAGGATACCAGTATGAGGACACTGTAGGATATTATTATATGGGCAGTGTAGGATAGCATTATGTTGGCACTGTAGGATAGCATTATGTGTGCACTGTAAGAAAGCATTATGTAGGCACTGTAGGATATCATTATGTATGCAGTGTAGGATAGCTTTATGTGAGCACTGTAGGATAGCATTATTTGGGCTCTGTAGGATATTATTATGTGGGCACTGTAGGATAGCATTATGTGTGCACTGTAAGAAAGCATTATGTGGGCACTGTAGGATATCATTATGTGGGCACTGTAGGATAGCATTATGTGGGCTCTGTAGGATATTATTATGTGGGCACTGTAGGATATCATTTTGTGGGCACTGATAGCATTATGTGGGCAATGTTGGATAGCATTATATGGGCACTGTAGATCAGTATTATGTAGACACTGTAGGATAGCATTATATGGGTACTAATAGGATAGCATTATGTGGGTACTGTAGGATACCATTATGTGAACAGTGTAGGATACCATTATGTGAGCACTGTAAGATATCATTGTGTAGACACTGTAGGATAGTATTATGTGGGCAGTGTAGGATAGTATTATGTGGGCCCTATAGGATAGCATTATGTGCACTGTAGGATAGTATTATGCGGGCACTGTAGGATAGTATTATGTGCACTAAAGGTTAGCATTATGTGGGCACTGTAGGATACCATTATGTGGGCACTGTAGGATAGTATTATGTGGGCACTGTAGGATAGTATTATGTGGGCACTGTAGGATAGTATTATGTGGGCAGTGTAGGATAGTATTATGTAAACTGTAGGATAGTATTATGTGGGCACTGTAGGATAGCATTATGTGTGCACTGTAGGATAGTATTATGTGTGCACTGTAGGATAGTATTATGTGGGCACTGTAGGATAGTATTATGTGGGCACTGTAGGTGTCACGGCTGTATGTGAGCAACAATAGTATATGTTGCCTTCCGTCTTGATCTTCCACGAGTTTGGAAGATACATAATGTATTTCACAGATCTCTCTTAAAACCATATGTCCAGCCCACGGTACCCTACTCTTTGCCTCCTCCTCCGATTTTGGTTGATGGCAATCTGGAGTTTGAGGTTTCCAGAATTGTGGACTCTCGCATTGTCCGCGGTTCTCTTCAGTACCTCGTTCATTGGAAGGGTTATGGTCCTGAGGAGAGGATGTGGGTTCCGGTGTCGGACATTAAAGCCACTCGCCTCATCAGGGCATTTCATAGGGCTCATCCTGAGAAGGTGGGTCCGGGGTGTCCGGAGTCCACCCGTAGAGGGGGGGGGTACTGTCACTACCAGAGCTTTGGGACTTTCTCACAGCTCTGTTTCTCCACCCCTGTGATGATGTCACTACTAGAGCTGGGAGGAGTTCTCACTGCTCTGTTTACTTTTGGTTTCCTTCCTCCCAGCTGTTCCTCATGCGTTTGATTTCCCTCTCTTTATATCACCCCTCCTCCTATTGTAGGGCGTGGATTATAGTTCTCATTTCAGTAGTAGCTCTTGCTTTAGTATCTTCACTTGTAGCTATCAGTTCACTGGACCTGTGTTCTGCTGCAGCAAGCACTTCGGATATTGCCAGCTGTCCTTGGATCCGTCTTCTCTGCGGCTGCAACACCTTCAGCTAAGTGTACAGACATTGTTGTGTACCTGATTATTTTCTGACTGGATCTGAGGTGGCCACGGTTCCCTCCATATACTGAGTAGGGCACCGGTGGCTGTGCCCCTTCCACTATTGTAGGGGTTACAGTGGTCATCAGTCTTAGGCAGTAAAAGAGCTACTGACCGGACCCAAACTAGGGAGGATAAAGGGTGACCCCTGTCAGACCCTCAAAGCTCTCCCTATGCTTCTAAAGCACATGCCCGGATCCAAATGGCGGAACGAGGCATGCCCACGTGCCTAAGACTGATGACCACTGTAACCCCTACAATAGTGGAAGGGGCACAGCCACCGGTGCCCTACTCAGTATATGGAGGGAAACGTGGCCACCTCAGATCCAGTCAGAAAATAATCAGGTACACAACAATGTCTGTACACTTAGCTGAAGGTGTTGCAGCCGCAGAGAAGACGGATCCAAGGACAGCTGGCAATATCCGGAGTGCTTGCTGCAGCATCTTCACTGATAGCTACAAGTGAAGATACTAAAGCAAGAGCTACTACTGAAATGAGAACTATAATCCACGCCCTACAATAGGAGGAGGGGTGATATAAAGAGAGGGAAATCAAACGCATGAGGAACAGCTGGGAGGAAGGAAACCAAAAGTAAACAGAGCAGTGAGGACTCCTCCCAGCTCTAGTAGTGATATCATCACAGGGGTGGAGAAACAGAGCTGTGAGAACGTCCCAAAGCTCTGGTAGTGACAGTACCCCCCCCTCTACGGGTGGACTCCGGACACCCCGGACCCACCTTCTCAGGATGAGCCCTATGAAATGTCCTGATGAGGCGAGTGGCTTTAATGTCCGACACCGGAACCCACATCCTCTCCTCAGGACCATAACCCTTCCAATGAACGAGGTACTGAAGAGAACCGCGGACAATGCGAGAGTCCACAATTCTGGAAACCTCAAACTCCAGATTGCCATTAACCAAAATAGGAGGAGGAGGCAAAGAGGAGGGTACCGTGGGCTGGACATATGGTTTTAAGAGAGATCTGTGAAATACATTATGTATCTTCCAAACCCGTGGAAGATCAAGACGGAAGGCAACAGGATTGATGACTGACAAGATTTTATAAGGCCCAATAAACTTGGGACCCAATTTCCAGGAGGGAACCTTCAGTTTAATATTTCTTGTAGACAACCACACCAGATCACCCACATTCAGGTCCGGACCAGGCACACGTCTCTTATCAGCCACACGCCTATACCTCTCACTCATCTTTTTAAGATTACTCTGAATCTTTTGCCAAATGGTAGACAAAGACGAGGAAAATCTCTCCTCCTCAGGTAAACCAGAAAGAGCCCCTCCCGAGAATGTTCCAAACTGCGGATGGAACCCATATGCACCAAAGAATGGTGACTTATCAGAAGATTCCTGACGACGGTTGTTCAGAGCAAACTCAGCAAGAGGGAGAAATGAACACCAATCCTCCTGGTTCTCTGCCACAAAACAGCGCAAATATGTCTCCAGATTCTGATTGAGGCGCTCAGTCTGACCATTCGACTGCGGGTGAAAAGCAGAAGAGAAGGACAGCCGAACCCCCAGGCGAGAACAGAAAGCCTTCCAGAACCTGGACACAAACTGCGTGCCTCTATCGGAAACAATATCAGAGGGAATGCCGTGCAATTTAACAATATGGTCGACAAAAGCTTGCGCCAACGTTTTAGCATTGGGTAAACCAGGGAAAGGTACGAAATGAGCCATCTTGCTAAAACGGTCCACCACCACCAGGATCACCGACTTCCCCGAGGAACGAGGAAGATCCGTGATAAAGTCCATGGACAGGTGTGTCCAAGGACGGGAAGGTATGGGTAACGGGAGAAGGGAACCTGAAGGCCGTGAACGAGGGACCTTAGCGCGAGCGCACGTCTCACAAGCAGCCACAAAACCCTCCACCTTCTTACGAAGAGCCGGCCACCAAAATCTCTGAGCAATGAGATCTACCGTGGCTCTACTCCCGGGGTGACCAGCAAGAACCGTATCATGATGCTCCTTAAAGAGTTTGTGACGTAGCTCAGGAGGCACGAACAACTTCCCAGAAGGACAACGGGCAGGTGCCTCAGTCTGGGCAGCCTGGACCTCGGCCTCCAAATCGGAATATAGAGCAGAAACAACTACCCCCTCCGCCAAAATGGGACCCGGGTCCTCGGAGTTTCCTCCTCCCGGAAAACAGCGAGAGAGAGCATCAGCCTTCACATTTTTTATCCCAGGTCGGAATGTAACAACAAAATTGAATCTGGAGAAGAACAGAGACCATCTGGCCTGTCTCGGATTCATACGCCTGGCCGACTCCAAGTATGCCAGATTCTTATGGTCGGTAAAAACGGTGATAGGGTGCCTGGCCCCCTCCAACCAATGGCGCCATTCCTCGAAAGCCAACTTGATGGCCAACAACTCCCTATCTCCCACATCATAGTTTCTCTCTGCCGGGGAGAGTTTTTTAGAGAAAAAGGCACAGGGTCGCCATTTGGCAGGAGAAGGGCCCTGGGACAAAACCGCACCCACACCCACCTCGGAAGCATCAACCTCAACAATAAAAGGTAAGGAAACATCGGGATGCACCAAGACGGGAGCAGACGCAAAACTCTCTTTAATCTTAGAAAAGGCTGCAAGCGCCTCCTCCGACCAAGAGGAAAGATCCGCCCCCTTTTTTGTCATGTCAGTAAGGGGTTTGACAACAGAGGAATAATTCAAAATGAACTTTCTGTAATAGTTCGCAAAACCCAGAAAGCGCATCAATGCCTTCTGATTCTCAGGAAGCTCCCACTCAAGTACAGCACGGACCTTCTCCGGATCCATGCGGAAACCAGAAGCAGAGAGGAGAAAACCCCGAAATTGAATCTCCGATACCATAAAAAGACATTTCTCCAGCTTGGCGTACAATTTATTTTCCCGCAGAATCTGCAGAACCTGAAAAAGATGATCCTGATGGGTCTGAACATCAGGGGAAAAAAATCAAAATATCATCAAGATACACCAATACAAATTTCCCCATTAAATTGTAGAAAATACTATTAACAAAATGCTGAAAGACGGCCGGAGCATTCATCAGGCCGAAAGGCATAACGAGATTCTCGAAATGCCCGTTAGGGGTATTAAAGGCCGTTTTCCATTCATCCCCCTCTCTGACCCTGACCAGGTTGTACGCGCCTCTCAAATCCAATTTGGAAAACACCTTGGCCCCAACAATTTGGTTGAAGAGGTCCGGGATCAGAGGAAGGGGATAGGGATCGCGAATCGTAATACGGTTCAGCTCCCTAAAATCTAGGCAAGGTCTCAGAGAGCCATCTTTTTTTTTAACAAAAAAAAAACCCGCGGCCACAGGTGACTTTGAGGGACGAATATGCCCCTTCTCGAGACTCTCGGAGATATAACTTCGCATTGCGATTCTTTCCGGTTGTGAGAGATTGTAGAGGCGTGCTTTTGGCAGCTTGGCGCCGGGAATGAGGTTAATGGGACAGTCAAACTCCCGGTGAGGAGGTAGCTCCTGAACACCGCTCTCGGAAAACACGTCCGAGAAATCAGAGAGAAATGATGGCACAGTTTTAGTAGACACCTCTGCAAAAGTCGCTGTGAGACAATTCTCTCTACAAAAGTCACTCCACTCATTTATTTGCCTTCCTTGCCAATCAATAGTGGGGTTATGTCTAGTGAGCCAGGGTAACCCCAAAACTAGAGGAGAAGGCAATCCGTTAAGGACAAAAAAAGATATATCCTCCACATGAGTGTCACCTACAGCTAGCCGGATATTGTGAACAATGCCCTTCAGAGATCTCTGTGAGAGTGGAGCAGAGTCAATAGCAAAAACAGGTATATCCTTTTCTAATGTGCAAACCTGAAAACCATGCATGGCTACAAATTGAGTGTCAATAAGATTGACGGCCGCTCCACTATCGACAAAAATCTCACAAGAAATGACTTTGCTCTCTAGCGCCACCCTGGCAGACAGGAGAAAACGGGAACTGCAGGTCAGAGGAAAAGCATCAATTCCTACATCAACTTTGCCCAAAGTAGCAGATGAAGCAGAATTTGATGATTTACCTTTTGAGGTTTTTCTCTTATTATCGCTCTTAGAACAGTTCAAGAATCTCCTAGACGGACAAACATTTGCCAAATGACCTATGCCCCCACAACAAAAACACACCATACTCTGAGGACTAAATCCTCTTTTATCAGGGGCAAGTCGACCTAGCTGCATGGGCTCCTCCTCAGAGGGGAGCGAGACAGGATGAGGCCCCTGCACACTGAATGAGTCCGCACCACTGCCCCTAGACTTACAATGGCTGGACAGAGAGGTCTCGTTTCTTTCTCTTAGACGCCTGTCAAGGCGTACCGCCAATGACATGGCAGACTCTAAGGACGTTGGTCTCTCATGGAAAGCAAACGCATCTTTCAATCTCTCTGAGAGACCATGACAGAACTGACTCCGGAGTGCAGCATCATTCCAACTTGAATCAGCCGCCCATCTCCGAAATTCAGAACAATAAAGCTCCGCAGACAGTTTGTTCTGGCATAAAACACGTAAGTTAGATTCGGCCAGAGCAACACGATCCGGGTCATCATAAATCTGCCCCAGGGCCACAAAAAATCTTTCCACGGATCGAAGGGAGGGATCCCCTGATGGCAGCGAAAAAGCCCAAGTCTGAGCATTACCCCTGAGCAGGGAGATGACAATCCTCACCCTCTGCTCCTCCTTACCAGAGGAGTGGGGACACAAGCAAAAATGGAGTTTGCATGCCTCTCTGAAGCGAACAAAATTCTCACTGCCCCCGGAGAACGTTTCCGGAAGTGAGACCTTTGGCTCGCAACAGACTCCATGAGCCGGAGCAGAGCCCAATGCTTGAAGCTGAGTCATAGATTGACGGAGATCCGCTACTTCCAAAGAAAGACCCTGCATGCGGTCAACCAGGCCAGATAGCGGATCCATGTCAAAAAAGGACGGTTTTGGTGGATTATAATGTCACGGCTGTATGTGAGCAACAATAGTATACACAGTAAAAGAGCTACTGACCGGACCCAAACTAGGGAGGATAAAGGGTGACCCCTGTCAGACCCTCAAAGCTCTCCCTATGCTTCTAAAGCACATGCCCGGATCCAAATGGCGGAACGAGGCATGCCCACGTGCCTAAGACTGATGACCACTGTAACCCCTACAATAGTGGAAGGGGCACGGCCACCGGTGCCCTACTCAGTATATGGAGGGAACCGTGGCCACCTCAGATCCAGTCAGAAAATAATCAGGTACACAACAATGTCTGTACACTTAGCTGAAGGTGTTGCAGCCGCAGAGAAGACGGTTCCAAGGACAGCTGGCAATATCCGGAGTGCTTGCTGCAGCAGAACACAGGTCCAGTGAACTGATAGCTACAAGTGAAGATACTAAAGCAAGAGCTACAACTGAAATGAGAACTATAATCCACGCCCTACAATAGGAGGAGGGGTAATATAAAGAGAGGGAAATCAAACGCATGAGGAACAGCTGGGAGGAAGGAAACCAAAAGTAAACAGAGCAGTGAGAACTCCTCCCAGCTCTAGTAGTGAAATCATCACAGGGGTGGAGAAACAGAGCTGTGAGAACGTCCCAAAGCTCTGGTAGTGACAGTAGGATAGTATTATGTGGGCACTGTAGGATAGTATTATGTGGGCACTGTAGGATAGTATTATGTGGGCACTGTAGGATAGTATTATGTGGGCACTGTAGGATAGTATTATGTGGGCACTGTAGGATAGTATTATGTGGGCAGTGTAGGATAGTATTATGTGCACTATAGAATAGCATTATGTGGACACTGTAGGATAGCATTATGTGGGCACTGTAGGATAGCATTATGTGGGCACTGTAGGACAGTATTATGTGGGCACTGTAGGATAGCATTATGTGGGCACTGTAGGATACCATTATGTGCACTATAGGATAGCATTATGTGGGCACTGTAGGATAGTATTATTTGGGCACTGTAGGACAGTATTATGTGCACTGTAGGATAGTATTATGTGCACTATAGGATAGCATTATGTGGGCACTGTAGGATAGCATTATGTGGGCACTGTAGGATAGTATTATGTTCACTATAGGATAGCATTATGTGGGCACTGTAGGATAGTATTATGTGGGCACTGTAGGATAGTATTATGTTCACTATAGGATAGCATTATGTGGGCACTGTAGGATAGCATTATGTGCTCTGTAAGATAGTATTATGTGCAGTGTACGATAGTATTATGTGGGCACTGTAGGATAGCATTATGTGGGCACTGTAGGATAGCATTATGTGGGCACTGTAGGATAGCATTATGTGGGCACTGTAGGATCCACAGGTGTTTTCAATACCTGATCGAAAACACTTGAATGAACCTCTGTTCTTAAGAGTGGTAGTCTTTATGGGGTTGAATAATTGTGTCAATGAAGAAATCACAAAAAAAACATTTAAGGCTACTTTCACACTAGCGTTCGGAGCGGATCCGTCTGATGTTTCATCAGACGGATCCGCTCCTATAATGCAGACGTTCGCATCCGTTCAGAACGGATCTGTCTGCATTATAACTTAGAAAATTTTCTAAGTCTGAAAGTAGCCTGAGCGGATCCGTTCAGACTTTACATTGAAAGTCAATGGGGGACGGATCCGCTTGAAGATTGAGCCATATGGTGTCA
This sequence comes from Bufo bufo, assembly GCF_905171765.1. Taxonomy (NCBI): domain Eukaryota; kingdom Metazoa; phylum Chordata; class Amphibia; order Anura; family Bufonidae; genus Bufo; species Bufo bufo. The sequence continues at coordinate 434,623,490 of NC_053394.1, read as the reverse complement.
TCTTCAAGCGGATCCGTCCCCATTGACTTACATTGTAAGTCTGGACGGATCCGCTCGCCTCCGCACGGCCAGGCGGACACCCGAACGCTGCAAGCAGCGTTCAGGTGTCCGCTCACTGAGCGGAGCGGAGGCTGAGCGCTGGCAGGCGGATGCATTCTCAGTGGATCCGCCTCCATTGAGAATGCATCAGGGCTGGACGGCTGCGTTCAGGACCGCTCGTGAGCCCCTTCAAACGGAGCGCTCGAGCGGACACCTGAACGCAGGTGTGAAAGTAGCCTAATACTGTATTACAAAAACAATTGATGTCATTTTAGTTGCATTTGGTTCTTTAAAAAGTCCTTGTAAGATTTAATTCTGAACACAATTACAAATTTACACTAAATTCCCTAAAACCCTTTACAGCATTGGGGGTTGAATAATTTTGAACCCAACTGTATGTGCACTGTAGTATAGCATTATGTGACTGTAGGATAGCATTATGGGCACTGTAGTATAGCATTATGTGACTGTAGGATAGCATTATGGGCACTGTAGTATAGCATTATGTGACTGTAGGATAGCATTATGGGCACTGTAGGCTAGTATTATGTGCACTGTAGGATAGTATTATGGGCACTGTAGGCTAGTATTATGTGCACTGTAGGCTAGTATTATGTGCACTGTAGGATAGTATTATGTGCACTGTAGGATAGTATTATGTGCACTGTAGGATAGTATTATGTGCACTGTAGGATAGTATTATGTGGGCACTGTAGGATAGCATTATGGGCACTGTAGGATAGCATTATGTGCACTGTAGGATAGTATTATGTGCACTGTAGGCTAGTATTATGTGCACTGTAGGCTAGTATTATGTGCACTGTAGGATAGTATTATGTGGGCACTGTAGGATAGCATTATGTGCACTGTAGGATAGTATTATGTGCACTGTAGGCTAGTATTATGTGCACTGTAGGCTAGTATTATGGGCACTGTAGGATAGCATTATGTGCACTGTAGGATAGTATTATGTGCACTGTAGGCTAGTATTATGTGCACTGTAGGATAGTATTATGTGGGCACTGTAGGATAGTATTATGTGCACTGTAGGATAGTATTATGGGCACTGTAGGATAGTATTATGTGGGCACTGTAGGCTAGTATTATGTGCACTGTAGGATAGTATTATGTGCACTGTAGGATAGTATTATGTGGGCACTGTAGGCTAGTATTATGTACACTGTAGGATAGTATTATGTGCACTGTAGGATAGTATTATGTGCACTGTAGGCTAGTATTATGTGCACTGTAGGATAGTATTATGTGGGCACTGTAGGATAGTATGTGGGCACTGTAGGATAGTATTATGTGCACTGTAGGATAGTATTATGTGCACTGTAGGCTAGTATTATGTGCACTGTAGGATAGTATTATGTGCACTGTAGGATAGTATTATGTGCACTGTAGGATAGTATTATGTGGGCACTGTAGGATAGCATTATGTGACTGTAGGATAGTATTATGGGCACTGTAGGATAGTATTATGTGGGCACTGTAGGATAGCATTATGTGACTGTAGGATAGTACTATGGGCACTGTAGGATAGAATTATGGGCACTGTAGGATAGTATTATGCAGGCACTGTAGGATAGTATTATATGCACTGTAGGATAGTATTATGGGCACTGTAGGATAGTATTATGTGCACTGTAGGATAGTATTATGTGCACTGTAGGATAGCATTATGTGACTGTAGGATAGTATTATGGGCACTGTAGGATAGTATTATGTGGGCACTGTAGGATAGCATTATGTGACTGTAGGATAGTATTATGGGCACTGTAGGATAGAATTATGGGCACTGTAGGATAGTATTATGCAGGCACTGTAGGATAGTATTATGTGCACTGTAGGATAGTATTATGGGCACTGTAGGATAGTATTATGTGCACTGTAGGATAGTATTATGTGCACTGTAGGATAGTATTATGTGCACTGTAGGATAGTGTTATGTGCACTGTAGGATAGTATTATGAGCACTGTAGGATAGCATTATGTGCACTGTAGGATAGCATTATGTGACTGTAGGATAGCATTATGGGAACTGTAGGATAGTATTATGCGCACTGTAGGATAGTATTATGCACACTGTAGGATAGTATTATGTGCACTGTAGGATAGTATTATGTGCACTGTAGGATAGTATTATGTGCACTGTAGGGTAGTATTATGTGCACTGTAGGCTAGTATTATGTGCACTGTAGGCTAGTATTATGTGCACTGTAGGATAGTATTATGTGGGCACTGTAGGATAGTATGTGGGCACTGTAGGATAGTATTATGTGCACTGTAGGATAGTATTATGTGCACTGTAGGATAGTATTATGTGCACTGTAGGGTAGTATTATGTGCACTGTAGGCTAGTATTATGTGCACTGTAGGCTAGTATTATGTGCACTGTAGGATAGTATTATGTGGGCACTGTAGGATAGTATGTGGGCACTGTAGGATAGTATTATGTGCACTGTAGGATAGTATTATGTGCACTGTAGGATAGTATTATGTGCACTGTAGGATAGTATTATGTGCACTGTAGGATAGTATTATGTGGGCACTGTAGGATAGTATTATGTGGGCACTGTAGGATAGCATTATGTGACTGTAGGATAGTATTATGGGCACTGTAGGATAGTATTATGTGGGCACTGTAGGATAGCATTATGTGACTGTAGGATAGTATTATGGGCACTGTAGGATAGAATTATGTGACTGTAGGATAGTATTATGGGCACTGTAGGATAGTATTATGTGCACTGTAGGATAGTATTATGGGCACTGTAGGATAGTATTATGTGCACTGTAGGATAGTATTATGTGCACTGTAGGATAGCATTATGTGACTGTAGGATAGCATTATGGGAACTGTAGGATAGTATTATGCGCACTGTAGGATAGTATTATGCACACTGTAGGATAGCATTATGTGCACTGTAGGATAGTATTATGTGCACTGTAGGCTAGTATTATGTGCACTGTAGGCTAGTATTATGTGCACTGTAGGATAGTATTATGTGCACTGTAGGATAGTATTATGTGCACTGTAGGGTAGTATTATGTGCACTGTAGGCTAGTATTATGTGCACTGTAGGGTAGTATTATGTGCACTGTAGGATAGTATTATGTGCACTGTAGGATAGTATTATGGGCACTGTAGGATAGTATTATGGGCACTGTAGGATAGTATTATGTGCACTGTAGGGTAGTATTATGTGCACTGTAGGATAGTATTATGTGCACTGTAGGCTAGTATTATGTGCACTGTAGGATAGTATTATGTGCACTGTAGGATAGTATTATGTGCACTGTAGGATAGTATTATGGGCACTGTAGGATAGTATTATGCGCACTGTAGGATAGTATTATGTGCACTGTAGGATAGTATTATGTGCACTGTAGGATAGTATTATGTGCACTGTAGGATAGTATTATGCGCACTGTAGGCTAGTATTATGTGCACTGTAGGCTAGTATTATGTGCACTGTAGGATAGTATTATGCGGGCCCTAGATTCCTTTGTCCACCTCCAGACTCTTCTGTCCACTCCAGGGTCCTCTCTTACCCTCCAGATACCTCTGGCCTCTGCGTATCTCCTGAAAAAAAAAAAAAATTGATATGCAACCGTCTGACCGTTCTTTCCCCGACATCTTCTCTTGTGAGAGTCCGGTGACCTCCTCAGGGCGTGTGGACATCACGTTTTTGCTATTCGTTAAATGGATACATTGTATAAAAAAAAGGATTCAGAAGAATAGCGCACGGCGCTTTTGGTGTCCTGTAGAGTCCAGTAAGAAACGTATACGTTTTTATACTGGCACTCTATGGTGAAGGGGTGCCGCTGTACTCCATCAGTCTGAGGCATCCGATAACGGATTTGTATGTGTTAATCGGATGACCAAAATGTGATGTAAACCCAGCTGTAGACGTCATACATACCAGACTGTCCCACTGTCACTTCCATCACATTCAGAGAGTGACCGTGATTTCAATGTTTGGGGATCTACAAAAACAACCCCTCAGAATCAAGATCCAAGGTGAAGAGAAACCTAATCCTCAGATCCTTCTTTATTATCTGGTTCTGCAGACTTTCGGGAACTTCATCGGTGCTGAAGAACGTCCGACTGAATTGTTTCTGCATCTTATAATGGTAAGTGTCACCAAATCTAGGAAGCAACTCCGACCTATCGAGCAACTCTGGATCAGTACAATGTATGTACACCAGCAGAACAGTGAGTGCAGCTCTGGAGTATAATACAGGATGTAACTCAGGATCAGTACAGGATAAGTAATGTACCGTATGTACACAGTGACTGCACCAGCAGAATAGTGAGTACAGCTCTGTAGTATAATACATAATGTAACTCATGATCAGTACAGGATAAGTAATGTATGTACACAGTGACTGCACCAGCAGAATAGTGAGTGCAGCTCTGGAGTATAATACAGGATGTAACTCAGGATCAGTACAGGATAAGTAATGTATGTACACAGTGGCCCAGATTCAGGTAGATTTGCCCATTACTTACACCTCAGCCGCTCAGCTGAATTTCTCTGCGCTGGAGCAATTTTGCCAAATTGCCACCTGATTCAGGAATCGTTTGTTCATTTAATTTGCTCCTGTTTAAGGCAAAGCTGAGGGCGCAAGGCCGTGCAAGTCAAAGTGGGTGTGCCCCTATGTAAATGAGGAATTTTCGGCTCAGCAGAGGTTTGCTAGCATAATTTCAGGGCAAATCCTGCTCAGCAGCTTGCACTGAGCAAATAAATAGGAGCAGACTTGCGCAGGTTCTTTGCTGAATTTCATCCTGCTTTTTCCTCCCCCCCCTCCTCCCCCCACCCCTCCATCCCCACCCCATGCCTCCTCCGCACCACGGAGATTGAGGAGCCAGAGCCGGGGCACCCTTGGCCCAAAGAAAAAAACTAAAAAATAATTTTATGTCGACATTTTTTTGCTCAACACAATATGATTTTTTTATTATTTTTCTATATGCTCAGGATTTGGGATTTGGATTTGGGTCGGGCTGCTGATGTCATCCTGCAGGATTGTTACCAACTCAAGGATGACTTCAGGGCTAAAGCGAAACATGCGATACACCTCAGTATCAGGCCTCATGCACACGACCGGTTTTTTTTGCGGTCCGCAAAACGGATTTCCGTTGTTCCGTGATCCGTGACCGTTTTTTCTTCCGTGGGTCTTCCTTGATTTTTGGAGGATCCACGGACATGAAAAGTGAAAAAAAAAACTAAGTCAAGTTTCCATTGAAAATGATAGGAAAAACGGACACGGATCACGGACACGGATCACGGACGCGGATGACTATCTTGTGTGCATCCGTGATTTTTCACGGACCCATTGACTTGAATGGGTCCGTGAACCGTTGTCCGTGAAAAAAATAGGACAGGTCATATTTTTTTCACGGACTGGAAAAACGGATCACGGACGCGGAAGCCAAACGGTGCATTTTCCGATTTTTCCACGGACCCATTGAAAGTCAATGGGTCCGCGAAAAAAAACTGAAAACGGAACAACGGCCGCGGATGTACACAACGGTCGTGTGCATGAGGCCTCAGTCATCTGAAAAAGGTTGTAGCGCCCTCTGTAAATCCTCTCCCGTGCCCTCCTACGAGTCGGCTCAGTCAATAGAATATCAAGAACCATAGCTGCCCCTGGCATGTTGGTGCACAGATGTGAGGTCCCGAAAATGTGGGTGCTCTGCTTGTTCAGATCGTCTGTCTAGGTGCTGCTGAAGTTGCGCGCTCCTTCAGATGACATTTGGCCATCTTTTGCTAACTTGCCCCTGCTTTTAACAGGAGCAAGTTTGCCCAGGGAAAAAAGCTTGCACGCTTCCAGCGCAAGATGCGCATCACACGCGCATGTTTCTGAATCATCGGCAGTACCTAATTTGCATATTCGCTGAGGGAATTCCATGAAGGCGCAACTTACACCCCGCGCAAAATTGCGCAGGAACAGCTAGGCTGCGTGCGCGGGAAAATGGCCGCATTTCAGGCTTAACTGGTTTACAGAATCAGCCGCAAATTTGCATAGGAGCAAATCAGTACTTGCGCGGCGCAAATCACACTTGTTCCCGCGCAAGTGCTTCTTGAATCTGGGCCAGTGACTCCACCAGCAGAACAGTGAGTGCAGCTCTGGAGTATAATACAGGATGTAACTCAGGATCAGTACAGGATAAGTAATGTATGTACACAGTGACTCCACCAGCAGAATAGTGAGTGCAGCTCTGGAGTATAATACAGGATGTAACTCAATGATTTTCCTAGTCTACGACGTAAAGTCATAGTTTTATTAAAGACACGGAGGCGAGTATTGCTTTCTCCTTCTTTACTGTCCACCAATAGCAGCAAAGGGAAAAAATTTACATACAGGAAACAACCAAAGTAACCAAGGTCCCTCCCCTATAGCCCCTATAATAGGTCGCTCTTCCTCTGGACCTTCCTCTTTCTTTGAGATCCTGGTGCCAACATCACGAACACTGCAACGAAAAAAACTCCGAACTGCAACTGGAACGGATAAGTCCAACGCCAACGAAGCGTATCCAACTAGCCAACATGGCCCAACCGTGGTAGAGAGATTAACCGGAAGTACGGCATCCTAGACTGGATCGACCTTCAACCTGAAAAAGAGAACAGACCATAGGTCCAGGTGAAACAAATACGTTCTGACCAACGCGTCCGGAATCCCCGTACTCAAAATAGACACACTAGGGATTGAAGGACTGAGAACAATATAAAATCTTAATAAATAACATTAAAGGTAATGATAAATATAATAAATATAATAACAATAATGATAATAATAAAAATAATAACAATATTAACAAAATCTATCATACAATGAGGATAATAATGAAAAACCCCTGTAATAAAAACCGCGAGGAGACCCCAGGGAGGGAACAGTGCGGGCAATACTCGCCTCCGTGTCTTTAATAAAACTATGACTTTACGTCGTAGACTAGGAAAATCATTGAGTTTTACAGCAAGACACGGAGGCTCATATTGCAAGTTCAAAGCCGCTCAATAATAGAAGCAAACAAATGAGCCTGAGGACGAAAATAGAATTCCCTAAACGTGGTGACATTAGACCAGTCAGCCAAGCGCATAACGTCCTCCAATCTGGCCCCTGAAACCGCCAAAGAAGTGGCAGAAGCACTCCGCGCAGAGTGAGCAGTGAAGACGGAAGTGTCTATTCCAGCTAGTGACATGATCCACTTAAGCCAGCGCGCCAAAGTTGGGCTAGAAACCGGCCCGAAAGGGTGTCGGATAGAAAGGAACAGTTGAGATACAGCAGAAGACCAATGGGCCCTAGTCCTGGATTCGTATTCCCTAAGGCAAGCCACAGGACACAAAATCGGAGATGAAGTGAAACTCGGATAGGAGACAGACCTGATGCTAGTCTTGGTGCGACGCGAAATGTTAAAAGTGACCCCCTCCGGGGTAAAAGAGCGAGCGTCATAATCAAGGGCCCGAACATCAGAGACCCTTTTGCAAGAAATAAGACAAAATAAAGCCAACAATTTAGCGGACAATTGTCTCAATGAAAGGGCAGAATTATCCGGCCAAGAGGATAAAAAGGAAAGGACCAGAGAGACGTCCCAGGTAGTAGAAAAACGCGGTCGAGGAGGACGCGCCAACCAAGAACCTCGCAACAGACGAGAGACCGAAGGATGTTGACCTGCAGGGACGCCCTCATAACCTAGATGGGTAGAGGAAATAGCTGACCTGAAAAGGTTGATGGTCCGGTATGCCTTTCCCGCCTCAAAAAGAGAGGTGAGAAACTGCAAAAGGTGAGCTACAGGCGCCGAAACGGGATCCAAGTTCCGTTCCAAGCACCAGCTAGCCCAATTTCTCCAGGCTGCCCGATAAGACTTTCTGGTGCCGGGAGCCCATGTATTGTCCAGTAACTGTCGAGTCGCCTCCTAAATGCCATAGACAGCTCCAGGTGTCCGGTGATCTGGCATGCCAGCAGCGCCAGGGAGCCGTCGAGGAGAATTGGGTGGTGTAGATCCAGAGGGTTGCGAAGGAGGTCCGAACGAGACGGGAGAAGAAGAGGTACTTCCACTAGGATCCTCAGCAACGAAGGAAACCAGACCTGAGACCCCCAGAACGGAACCACCAACACCAAGTCCGCCAGATGTCGTTGAACCTGAAGGAGTGTCCTCGGAATCATCGCGAACGGAGGAAAAGCGTAAAGGCGGGACACAGACCAATCCTGGAGGAAAGCATCCACCGCTACTGCCTCCGGATCCGGACGCCAACTGAAAAACCGGGTGAGTTGCCTGTTGAGTCGAGAAGCAAAGAGATCGATGGACATCGGGCCCCATATGTCCGAAATCGCTGAGAACACCTCCGGATCCAACTGCCAATCGCTGCCGTCCGACAGGTAGCGAGAGTTCCAATCCGCACGAACGTTGCTCAGCCCCGGCAAGTACAGGGAGTGCAGAATTATTAGGCAAGTTGTATTTTTGAGGATTAATTTTATTATTGAACAACAACCATGTTCTCAATGAACCCAAAAAAATCATTAATATCAAAGCTGAATATTTTTGGAAGTAGTTTTTAGTTTGTTTTTAGTTTTAGCTATTTTAGGGGGATATCTGTGTGTGCAGGTGACTATTACTGTGCATAATTATTAGGCAACTTAACAAAAAACAAATATATACCCATTTCAATTATTTATTTTTACCAGTGAAACCAATATAACATCTCAACATTCACAAATATACATTTCTGACATTCAAAAACAAAACAAAAACAAATCAGTGACCAATATAGCCACCTTTCTTTGCAAGGACACTCAAAAGCCTGCCATCCATGGATTCTGTCAGTGTTTTGATCTGTTCACCATCAACATTGCGTGCAGCAGCAACCACAACCTCCCAGACACTGTTCAGAGAGGTGTACTGTTTTCCCTCCTTGTAAATCTCACATTTGATGATGGACCACAGGTTCTCAATGGGGTTCAGATCAGGTGAACAAGGAGGCCATGTCATTAGATTTTCTTCTTTTATACCCTTTCTTGCCAGCCACGCTGTGGAGTACTTGGACGCGTGTGATGGAGCATTGTCCTTCATGAAAATCATGTTTTTCTTGAAGGATGCAGACTTCTTCCTGTACCACTGCTTGAAGAAGGTGTCTTCCAGAAACTGGCAGTAGGACTGGGAGTTGAGCTTGACTCCATCCTCAACCCGAAAAGGCCCCACAAGCTCATCTTTGATGATACCAGCCCAAACCAGTACTCCACCTCCACCTTGCTGGCGTCTGAGTCGGACTGGAGCTCTCTGCCCTTTACCAATCCAGCCACGGGCCCATCCATCTGGCCCATCAAGACTCACTCTCATTTCATCAGTCCATAAAACCTTAGAAAAATCAGTCTTGAGATATTTCTTGGCCCAGTCTTGACGTTTCAGCTTGTGTGTCTTGTTCAGTGGTGGTCGTCTTTCAGCCCTTCTTACCTTGGCCATGTCTCTGAGTATTGCACACCTTGTGCTTTTGGGCACTCCAGTGATGTTGCAGCTCTGAAATATGGCCAAACTTGTGGCAAGTGGCATCTTGGCAGCTGCACGCTTGACTTTTCTCACTTCATGGGCAGTTATTTTGCGCCTTGGTTTTTCCACACGCTTCTTGCGACCCTGTTGACTATTTTGAATGAAACGCTTGATTGTTCGATGATCACGCTTCAGAAGCTTTGCAATTTTAAGAGTGCTGCATCCCTCTGCAAGATATCTCACTATTTTTGACTTTTCTGAGCCTGTCAAGTCCTTCTTTTGACCCATTTTGCCAAAGGAAAGGAAGTTGCCTAATAATTATGCACACCTAATATAGGGTGTTGATGTCATTAGACCACACCCCTTCTCATTACAGAGATGCACATCACCTAATATGCTTAATTGGTAGTAGACTTTCGAGCCTATACAGCTTGGAGAAAGACAACATGCATAAAGAGGATGATGTGGTCAAAATACTCATTTGCCTAATAATTCTGCACGCAGTGTATTCTGCCTGCACCATGATGTCCCTGGAGAGGCAAAACGACCAAAACTCCTTGGCTAACCGCGCCACGGTTGCCGAGTGGGTACCGCCCAACCGGTTGACGTATCGGACTGCCGAGACGTTGTCCATCCGCAGTCTGATGCACGCATTGGCGATCCCATTGGAGAAGCTCCTGACTGCAAACGAACCGGCTAGGAGCTCCAAGGCGTTGATGTGGAGGAGGGACTCCTCCGCCGACCAGGATACTCCCGTGGAAACTCCGTTGCAATGAGCGCCCCAACCCTGGAGGCTCGCATCCGACTCGATGGTCAACTCTGGAAGGAATCCGAAGATCGCCCTGCCGTTCCACGCTTCCAGATTGGCGATCCACCAGCGCAATTCCTCTCGGGCTTCCGAGTCCAAGATCACCACGTCCGCAAAGGAGGCACCAGTCCGAAGATGCGCGATCTTCTGTCGCTGGAGAGCACGGTAGTGCAATGGGGCCGGAAACACGGCTTGAATCGATGATGCTAACAGTCCGATGATGCGGGCCAGGTGACGTAACGAGAGGTGAGGAATGAGAAGAGCATGCTTCAACTCCTTGCGGATCGCACGCAACTTCGTCATCGGAAGACTGAGGGATTCCGAGATCGAATCCACCATGAAGCCCAGGAATTCCATCCGCTGCGATGGAAGGAGGCATGACTTCTCCGTGTTGAGGAGGAAACCTAGGCCTGTCAGTAGGTCCGCTGTCCACTGCAGATGTTCTAGCAGACCCACGCTGGACTCGTGCATCAGGAGGATGTCGTCCAGGTAAATGATGAGGCGCACACCACGACTCCTCAACCACGATACGACTGGACGCAGCAGCTTGGTGAAGCACCAGGGAGCTGAAGATAGCCCGAATGGGAGACAGGTGAACCTCCAGGTCTCTCCTCTCCACCAGAACCGGAGAAGATCCCTGGAACGAGTGGCCACTGGGACCGTCAGGTAAGCATCCTTTAGATCCAGCTTTACAATCCAGTCCCCAGGAGTCAATAGGTCTCGAAGGAGGTGAATCCCCTCCATCTTGAAATGACGGTAGCGCACCACCGTATTTAGAGCGCGAAGGTTGATGACCGGTCTCATCTGACCCCCTTTTTTCTGAACGAGGAATATGTTGCTGATGACACCCTACCCTGAAGGAGGGGCCCGCTCTATCGCCTATTTTTGTAGGAGAGAGAATAGCTCCGTGTCTATCAGTGCGCAATCTGGGCGGGAAAGCGGTATAGGCGGGGGGGAGGGAACCAGGCACGGGGACCCCGTGAGCTCTATGTGGAAGCCCCTGACCGTGGTCAGTACCCATGGATCTGATGTGATGAGGCCCCAAGCATGAGAAAAAAGTTGGAGTCTGCCCCCTACACAAGGGACCATAGAATCCCCAATCTGGGGAAGACTTACCGAAGGGTCTGCGAGAGTTGGGGTTGCCTCTGAAGGAGCGAGATCGCCACTGGCCTCCTCTGGTCGAGAAGAAAGGAGAGGGGTTGCGCTGTTCCTGGAAAGGAGGTCGCTGTCCAAAGGAACCTCTTCCTGCGCCACGGGCCTGAAAGCTTGTACGGCCGGACAGGCGGCCCCTGCTACTGCCGGCCCGATTAGAGACCCGTCCCTGGAATACCCTGCGCATAGATGACTGGGCCTTGTCTAGCGCGGTGAAGGTACCAACAAATCGCCCCATATCCTTAATAAAGGAATCGCCAAAAAGGAGCCCCTGGGCGTCCTTACCAGCTTCTGTGAGCGCCAAGTTAGACAATTTGGGGTCAATTTTGAATAAAATGTCTTTACGCCTTTCGATTGCCAAAGAGGTGTTGGCGTTTCCGGCTATGCAGATCGCCCTTTGGGTCCAACCCCGCAATTCTTCAGGGTCAATCGGGGAGCCCTCAGTTCTAGCAGTCTCAGCTAGCTCAAAAATCTTGGCCAGTGGGCCAAAGATATCTAATACTTTATCCTGGCAGCTGCGTAGAGCTGAGTCCAGGCCCTTTTTGGGGTTCCAACCAGTTTTGGCCAAGAACTGTGACATTTTAGGATCCACAACGGGAGTGTCACATACTTTGTTGGGGACTAGTGGCCTGGGGCACTCAGCCCTAAGTTTATTCCGTGTTTCACGGCTAAGAGGGTGACGCACCCAGTGCTCCAAATAACTACCCACATGTTCAGTGGGAAGCCACTCCGCCAATCGAGGGTGATGTAAGGTGTCGGGATCGAACATAGGTTCACCCGCAGAATCTAGCAGTACATCAGATCGGTTAATGGCGGAGGAGGACGCTACGTCCTTGGCAGAGGAGGCCGCAGTAGCGGAGACTGAGGGGCCCTGAACTGGGGGAGCAACATCCTCCTCTGACACATAATCAACATGCACAAAAGCCTCCTCGTCCGATGCTCTGTCAGAGTCAGACTCATTAGGGGATTGTGCTCTAGCGCACTTCCATGTTCGCGCCCGTTCTGCCTGGCGTGATGAGGCCCTTTTACGTGAGCTATGCACGTTATCTTGGGTGGCAGGATGCGCACCAGTCAAGTTCTCCTGTGGTACAGGAGGTTCAGTAAAGGTAGGCTGCGGAGTAGTCATAGAGTCTTGCAGAGCTACTCTAGAAGGCTGAGCAGATAGTGCCTGAGTAATGCTCTGAGATAATATATTAGACATGGAGCCCATGGCCGCCATGATGGCATCTGACACAGAGCGCTGAAGTGCAAGCGCCTGTGCATCCACCTCAGTGGTTCTCTGACCCTCAGGAGAGGAGGGGGGAGCATTGCTGGTGGGAGTCTGGGCAGAGTTAGACATAGTATCCATGTAAAATGGCCGGCCAATAGAGAGAGCACACTGGGGAACTAGTTATAGTCAAACCTGAGAAAAGAACGCAGCAAAGTAGCGATGCAAGCGCACAAAACGGGGAGCAGACCGGAGCAGTGCGCAGGAGCCGGAGACCGGAGTAGTGTGCAGAGGCCGGAAGCGCAGAGGGAAAGAAGCCGGTCAAAATCCCGCGAGAATCGCAGCACATTAGCATGTAAAATGGCCGCCGAGATCTCGCGAGATCTCGCGGCCGGCCGGTCAAGTGGAAGCGCCCTCAGGAATGGCGCCGCAGCAGTGTGGAGAGTAAGGCCCCGCCTCCGACCGCCAAGCAAAGCATGGGGACCGAGAAGGTACTGCAAAGGGGAAGATGCCGCAATGCGCGGTCTCCACTAGGTAAATAGGAAAGCGCAGTAACAGGAGTACAAAGAAGCGCAGCAAGGGGGGAAAAACGCATAGGAAGGAAAATAAAATTAAGGGGAAAATAAAGAACAACTAAACGGCAACAAATGGGCCGAAACCCAAGAGGGAGCGCTGCCAGCAAGGGTTAGTCACCCTGGTATAGAGCAGCGCACACGATAATCACATATACAAAACCACTATAGTAAGACACAAAAGAATCTATAGGTGCACTTAACTGGTGGCAGCAGCAAAGAAAGAGGGAGGTCCAGAGGAAGAGCGGCCTATTATAGGGGCCAGTGGGGAGGGACCTTGGTTACTATGGTTGTTTCCTGTATGTAAATTTTTTCCCTTTGCTGCTATTGGTGGACAGTAAAGAAGGAGAAAGCAATATGAGCCTCCGTGTCTTGCTGTAAAACTCAGGATCAGTACAGGATAAGTAATGTATGTACACAGTGACTGCACCAGCAGAACAGTGAGTGCAGCTCTGGAGTATCATACAGGATGTAACTCAGGATCAGTACAGGATAAATAATGTACCGTATGTACACAGTGACTGCACCAGCGGAACAGTGAGTGCAGCTCTGGAGTATAATACAGGATGTAACTCAGGATCAGTACAGGATAAGTAATGTGTGCACACAGTGACTCCACCAGCAGAATAGTGAGTGCAGCTCTGGAGTATAATACAGGATGTAACTCAGAATCAGTACAGGATAAGTAATGTATGTACACAGTGACTGCACCAGCAGAATAGTAAGTGCAGCTCTGGAGTATAATACAGGATGTAACTGAGGATCAGTACAGGATAAGTAATGTATGTACACAGTGACTGCACCAGCAGAATAGTGAGTGCAGCTCTGGAGTATAATACAGGATGTAACCCAGGATCAGTACAGGATAAGTAATGTATGTACACAGTGACTGTACCAGCAGAATAGTGAGTGCAGCTCTGGAGTATAATACAGGATGTAACTCAGGATCAGTACAGGATAAGTAATGTATGTACACAGTTACTGCACCAGCAGAACAGTGAGTGCAGCTCTGGAATATAATACAGGACGTAACTCAGGATCAGTACAGGATAAATACTGCTACGATGTCCAGCTGCGGTACTGCTCCAATTTTTTTTTAATTTTTTTTTTTCACATCCGATCAACCTATAATATCAGGAATCAGGAGGCAAAATAGTGAAGCACTGTAGGCACTTTCAGGCTAAAAGATTCATTTATTCTACTCACAAGAGTCGTTTAAGGTCCCTTTCAGACGAGTGTGCGTGAGTATGCGGCAGCTCCCGTCCTGACCTTCAAGGGGTCGCGTTGCATTTTATTGATTTTATGATGCTATGTAACCCTTGCAGTGCTGGAATGTATTGGATAACACTGACAGCATTATGTCAGTGTTATCCAATATTTCAGACCTCTTTCCATCAGTGATTTTGAGCCAAAACCAGGTGCGGCTCTAAAAACAGAACAGGTGCAGATCTTTCCATTACACCTTATGTCGACACCTTATGTCGGTGGAGGCTCCAATCCTAGCTTTGGATCACAATCACTGATGGAAATCACTGACCAAACACTGACGTGTGAATGAGGTTTAAGGAAGGAGAATTGGAGGAAGGACCTGGCATCTGACTTATCCTCCCTGTTTGTGGATTCCAGGAGAGGAGAGCGGTCCCGTAACTTTGTTTCACTTGCCTAATGTGAATTGAACCCACTTCACGAAGGACTAACAGCGCTCACAGTACGAGATACAACCCAAGTTTTTGTTTTGTATATTTTATAGAATAGTGAGTGCAGCTCTGGAGTATAATGCAGCATGTAAGTCAGAATCAGTACGATGACTGCTGTTTGTAGAGATTCGTTCCACACCCTAGAGAGGTGATGACAGGAGGTGGACATGGGCTTTATCCATTTCTGAGATTTACTGCATCTCTGACCATCACATGGATTTGTCTTTCCTTTCAGCCATGCTGTCAGATCATCACATTCTGGGGCGTCCTCTGGTTTTTGGAATGGAGATTTGGAACACGATGCCTGAAAACAGATCCCATATTCAGGTGAGAGTCAAAAACTTTTGTTTAAAATGACTTCCATAATGTTGGTGCCTCCTACATTCGTTAATTTCTAACGATAATTTGTTTTCCCTTAGGCTGGCTTCACACCTGAGCGTATTCAATAAGCGCTGTTTACAGGCGTTTTTGAGGCGTATTTTTGTATTTTGGAAACGCGCGTCGTACACGCGTTCTTGCTATTGACCACAGAGGCGTACAATGAAAAACAGAGGTGTTACGCGCGACAATATGCCCCAAAGAAGCTCCTGTACTTCTTGGGGCGTAGGGCGTTTTTAAAACGCTCAGGTGAGAACCATGCCCATAGGGAAACATTGGTTTTTGCCAGTTGAGCGTTTTACAGTGCGTAGGAACGCTCTGTAAAACGCTCAGGTGTGAACCTAGCCTTAGTCCTAACAGCAGCACAGATGGGGTTAACCACCCCCCGTGGACTGGTAGGACCGGCGGAATTTTTAATGAGCCCAAGTAATAAACCAATAAGACTCCCCTATAAAGGAGGGAATCACCCCCAGCCCACTGTGTTATAGCAAGAAGACAACTAGCCTTACTAAGGTGGGATATTTGTGTGCTGCTGTTAGGACTAAGGGAAAACAAATTATCGTTAGAAATTAACGATTCCCTTACGTCCTACCAGCAGCACAGATGGGGAGATAGCAAGAAGAACCCCTAAGGTGGGCCCTCATGCCTGGTAGAACCAATTATAGTCTGCCCAAAGGCCGAGTATTCAGCTAATTTGGCATCCAGTCTATAATGGGAGACGAATTTAGATTCAGAGCTCCAGGAGGCAGACTTGCAAATCATGTCAAGCGGAAGAAGACTCCTCTCGGCAAAAGAAGTAGATACGGCCCTGGTAGAATAAGCATTCACAAACCCCGGAAGGTCTAGAGATTGGGAAACAAAGGATTCCCTAATAGCCTCCTTAATCCATCGACTGATGGACGGTTTAGATGCCTTATGGCCTTTAAACTTACCGGCAAACAGGATTAGAAGATTTTCATCTTTCCTGAACTCCTTTGATCTATCCACATAGATCCGGAGGCATCTCGAGACGTCCAGAGGATGACTAACAGGTTCCTTGGAGGAGGTAGAAGGTGTAGAAAGAACTGGGAGGGATATCACCTGATTGATATTCTGGAACGAAGGAACCTTAGGCCTAAAGTACGGGAGAAATCTTAGAAGGACCCGGTCTTGCAAAAAGATGGTATAGGGCTCGTGTGCTGAGAGAACTTCAAGCTCAGAGACCCTCTTGGCCGAAGTCACTGCAAAGACGAACTTGAAATCTACCTCCTCCAAAGGCTCAAAGGCGGGAGATGCTAACCCCTTGAGAACTACTGATAAATCCCATTGAGGAATGGGTCTCAGTACTGTAGGCTTTAATCTTTTAGCTCCTTTAAGGAACCGTTTGATGAGTGGGTCCTGAGAAAAAGACTTGCTGAGGCAAGCTGAAATGGCTGAAAATTGAACCCTCACGGTAGATGGAGCAAGGCCGTGTTGCAGGAATTGAAGGATGGCGGAGAGGGGCGGATCTGCAGACGCCACCTCCTTTGAGGAACACCAGGATGAGAATATCCTCATAATCCGTGAGTAGGCTCTCTTGGTAGAGTCCGCTCTTGAATGAGACAGCGTTCTCAGGACCGACTCTGAAAGCCCTTCTATTCTGGGAAGGGACTGATCAACTTCCAGGCTGTCAGGTTCAACCTGGGCAGAGGTGAGTGTCCCATGACACCAGGGTCTGCTGAGGGGGGAGCCTCCAATATTGCCCTCGACTCATTTGGGTGAGCTGGATCTTTTCGCCCAAAACGGTATGATGGCTATCACCGAGGCATGATTCTGATGGATTTTCATCAATACCCTCGGAATCATGGAAAACGGAGGGAAGATGTAAGCCAGCCTAAACCTCCAGGATATTGACAGAGCGTCTATCGCCAGGGGGTTGTCCTCCCTGTAAAGGGAACAAAACCTCTCCACCTTGGCGTTGAACCTTGTTGCCATAAGATCCACTCCTGGCATCCCGCACTTGAGGACTATCTGCTTGAATATCTCCGGATGTAAAGACCACGGCTCAGCCGATCTGCTATCATATTGAGGGATCGGCAGATAAGTGGGAAAGGTTTGACTCCGCCCAATCCAGAATCGCTCCGATCTCTGTCAAGAGGGGAAGTGATCTTGTGCCTCCCTGCTTGTTGATGTAAAGCACCGCAGTCATACTGTCTGACTGGACTTTCACCGCTTTGCCCCAAATCTGAGGGGTGAAGTGAAGGAGGGCTAGCCGGATAGCACGAATCTCACGGAGATTGGATGAGAGAAGCCGCTCCTGAGGAGACCAGGTACCGTGGACTGGAGTGTCGTCTAGGTGAGCACCCCAGCCTACTTGGAACGCATCCGAGGAACAGATAGGAACTCTGCCGTGTTCTGTATTTGGGATCTTCTTTCTGGAGTCAACTGGAGAGACATCCCGACGGAGTCGATTATGAAGCCTAGATATCTTACTGAAGTCGACGGGCTCACGTTCGACTTCTGCCAGTTAATGATCCAACCCAGGCGGAACAGAAAGGAGATTGCTACATGAAGATGGTGGGTCAGGACCACTAGAGAAGAGGCTTTTAAAAGCTAGTCATCCAGGTTAGGAATGATGGTCAGTCCTTGAAGTCTTAGAGCCGCCACCACAGAAACTACCACCTTTGTGAAAGTGTGAGGGGCAGAAGAAATGCCAAAAGGAAGGGCAACAAACTGAAGGTGTCTGATGACCCCCGAAACCTGGACCGCGATTCTGAGATATTTCCTGGAAGCAGGATGAATCGGGATGTGCAGATACGCATCCTTGAGGTCCAGGGTTGCAATCATGTCTCAAGGATTGAGAACGTGAACCACTGACCTGATGGTCCATATGAAACCTCACCTTTCTTATATATCGATTGAAATATCTCAGATTGATAATCATCCAGAGATCTCCCGATGCTTTGGGAACCAGAAAAACTGGTGAGTAGATCCCTAAGCCCCGTTCCCCTGCCGGAACCACCTCCAGAGCTCCCTTGCGGATGTATGCCTGAATGTTAGCCTCCAAAACCGACTGCTTGGCGGCCTGTAAAAGTTTAGTCCTGATGAACCTGTCCGAAGGAAGAGAAATAAGACTGATTAAATACCCTACGGAGATGACCTTCAAGACCCAGGGATCCGAAATCTCTCGGATCCAAATGTCCTTGAAGTGGGAGAGACGACCCCCAACGGGAAGATGAGGCAGGGGAGTGGGGAAGTTTTCTGGCAGGACGGCAGGAGCAGTGTCGGACTGGGGTGCCTAGGGCCCACCAGTGGAATTGATTTTGGGGGCCCACCCTAGAGCTGGAGATATAACTTGTTCATTTTTC
Source organism: Bufo bufo (assembly GCF_905171765.1). Classification (NCBI taxonomy): domain Eukaryota; kingdom Metazoa; phylum Chordata; class Amphibia; order Anura; family Bufonidae; genus Bufo; species Bufo bufo. The sequence goes on along the minus strand of NC_053394.1, from coordinate 434,604,818 downwards.
AGTCTCGCACACATGAATGTATGCATTTTAGCACACAATACAGTAACAGTATGCTAAACAGAACAGTATTGTGCACTGCACTATATCAAATAGTTTCTCTTTAAAGGGAGTCTGTCATCACAGTTTCACCTTTTTAACCCTTCCCATAGCTTTCTAGCAGCATTACAGTTGATAAAAATGTTACCTTTATAAGCAATCGTGGACTTATAAAACTGGCAAAAATCATCTTAGGGCTCTTTCACACCTGCGTTCTTTTCTTCCGGCATAGAGTTCCGTCGTCGGGGCTCTATGCCGGAAGAATCCTGATCAGTTTTATCCTAATGCATTCTGAATGGAGAGAATCCCGTTCAGGATGCATCAGGATGTCTTCAGTTCCGGAACGGAACGTTTTTTGGCCGGAGAAAATACCGCAGCATGCTGCGCTTTTTGCTCCGGCCAAAAATCCGGAACACTTGCCGCAAGGCCGGATCCGGAATTAATGCCCATTAAAAGGCATTGATCCGGATCCGGCCTTAAGCTAAACGTCGTTTCGGCGTTACTTTAATAGCGTCCTGGGTGCCATAGTAACACTGAACGCAATTTGAAGACGGCTCCGTCTTCAAATGCTTTCAGTACACTTGCGTTTTTCCGGATCCGGCGTGTAATTCCGGCAAGTGGAGTATACGCCGGATCCAGACAACGCAAGTGTGAAAGAGGCCTTAGTAGGATATGCAAATGAGGGCTCGCAAGTGCCCAGGGGCGGCGTCAACCTCGTAGGTGCCCAGGCAGCTCTGCCTTATCGTCGCTTCCCCCTGCCCATCCTTTCCCTCTGCCCGCCCATCTTCTTACTTTTTCTTTCACCGAGATCCCGCGCCTGCGCACTGAGTCCGTTAGCCGGCGCATGCGCATTAATTACTGTGATGCCGTACCAGGAATGGACATCGCAGTGCGCATGCGCCGGCAAAAGAAGAAGTAAGAAGATGGGCGGGCAGAGGGAAAGACTGGGCGGGGGGAAGCGACGATAAGGCAGAGCTGCCTGGGCACCTACGAGGTTGACGCCGCCCCTGGGCACTTGCAAGCCCTCATTTGCATATCCTACTAAGATGATTTTTGCCAGTTTTATAAGTCCACGATTGCTTATAAAGGTAACGTTTTTATCAACTGTAATGCTGCTCGAAAGCTATGGGAAGGGTTAAAAAGGTGAAACTGTGATGACAGACTCCCTTTAAGCAACTCATTTAGTTGATAACTGTATCTGTTATTTACAGTCAGTAGTGTGGACAGCAGTCACACATTCCATGTCCTAGATAAACCACCCAGTCCCCCAGCCTAAACAATATCCAAAGTGAAGGAAATGTTTCCTGCATATTCAGAAGGATAAGTTTATTGAAGTGATCGCAGTAGTGCCCGGCCTCCGCACAGCTCACCAAGCTCAGCGCCGTGCATCCTATAGCCGCTGTGCTTGGTATCGCGCTCAGCCCCTTTCTCTTCTATGCGGCTGAGCTGCTCCTAGGCTACTTGATCAATGAACGTGACGTCACATGGCCCAGAAAAATCACAGAGAAGGGCTCACAGGAGCCCCGGTGCCTTCTCAAACAGCTGATCAGCAGTGGTCCCAGGTAGGGATCGACTGATTATCGGATTTACCGATATTATCGGCCGATATTCAGGATTTTCAAAGTTATCGGTATCAGCATCTAACCTTGCCGATATGCCGATAACGAATCGCGAACATGGATCGCGCTGCTATCAACACGATCAATGTTCCCTCAGCAGCACAGGGGAGAAGGAAGCAGTCCCTCCCCCCTGTGCCGCTGCTGCCACCAGTGAGAGGCAAGAGGGGAAGAGGAGGGGAGGCGCTGTGACCATTGCGCCACCAATGATGTTAACTCAGTTATTAATTCAAATATAGGAGGCGGGTGAATCATATAGCTGCACCTGAGGGGTTAACTGTCGCGGATCGCAGCTACCTCTCATAGAGGTCAGGTGTCTCTATATTTGAATTAATGGGCAAGTTATCTTCATTGGTGGCAGTGGCAGCTTCTGATCAGAGCCCAAGCAGTGTAATTGTGGGGCTCTGATCGGTTACCATGGCAGCCAGGACGCTACTGACGCCCTGGCTGCCATAGTCAGCTCCCTGCTGACATGTGTACTATGCACAGGGCAGCAGGGAGAGTGTGAAGTCCTATTCACCCTGATAGAGCTCTGTTAGGGTGAATAGGACAAGGGATCCAGGTTCTAGCCCCTAAGGGGGAAATAGTTATTAAATTAAAAAAAACACCAACATATTAAGTATAAATATTTAATCTTAGATATATATAATGGCATCCCTTCGTTTTACAACAGATTTGTGTAGGAATTTTTTATTTTTTTCAAAAATGAAAATGCACAAAATATTGGTATAAATTATCGGCTATCGGCCTGAAAGTTCACAGGTTATCAGCTCAAAAAAAATCTATATCGGTCGATCCCTAGTCCCGGGTGTCAGGCCCCCACCAATCAGAAACTGATGACCTATCCACAGTCATATGTGACTGATATCAGCCGCTCCTCTTATAACGCTCCAGCACTGATATAACCTCCAGAGACATTACATCACATGTGACTGATATCAGCCGCTCCTCTTATAACGCTCTAGTACTGATATACCGTATTTTTCGCCCTATAAGACGCATCGGCCCATAAGACGCACCTAGGTTTTTGGGGAGGAAAATAAGAAAAAAAATATTTTTAACCAAAAGGTGTGCTTTTGGTGGGTTTGGAACTAATGGTGGTCTGTGGATGGCACTATTACTGGGGATCTGTGAAGAACACTGTTATGGGGGGGATCTGGGGATGGCACTGTTATGGGGGGGATCTGTGGATGACGCACGTTATGGGGGATCTGTGGATGACGCACGATTATGGGGGATCTGTGGATGACGCACGGTTATGGGGGATCTGTGGATGACGCACTGTTAGGCCTCATGCACACGACCGTTGTTTTATTCTGTGTCCGTTGTTCAGTTTTTCGTGATTTTCTGCAGACCCATTGACTTTCAATGGGTTTGTTGAAAACTCGGCTAATGCACCGTTTGTCATCCGCGTCCGTGGTTCCAGTCCGTCCAAAAAATATAACCTGTCCTATTTTTTCCACGGAAAATGGTTTGCGGATCCATTCAAGTCAATGGGACTGTGAAAAAATGCGGAGGCACACAAGATTGTCATCCGCGTCCGCGTGTCCGCGTCCGTTTTTTTCCTATCATTTGCATGGCAAACTTGACTTAGATTTTTTTTTACTTTCCTTCATGTCTGGTGATCCTCCAAAAATAAAGGAAGACACGGAAACAAAAACGGATCACGGAACAACGGAACCCCATTTTGCGGAACGGAACACAACAACGGTCGTGTGCATGAGGCCTTATGGGGGGGAATCTGTGGATGACGCACTGTTATGGGGGGATCTGTGGATGACGCACTGTTATGGGGGTTGATCTGTGGATGACGCACTGTTATGGGGGGTATCTGTGGATGACGCACTGTTATGGGGGGATCTGTGGATGGCACTGTTATGGAGGGGGATCTGTGGGTGGCACTGTTATGGAGGGGGATCTGTGGGTGGCACTGTTATGGAGGGGGATCTGTGGGTGGCACTGTTATGGAGGGGGATCTGTGGGTGGCACTGTTATATATGTGCCATCACAGACCCCCCCACCCCATAACAGTGCCATCCACAGATCCCCCACCCCTTAACAGTGCCATCCACAGATGTCCTCCATAAAACTGTCATCCACAGATCCCCCCCCCCCCGCTCCAGTGCTGCAGTATACTTATATAAAATGTCTCATTCAATTAAAAGTGATTAAACATGCCCCCTCACTCCTAATATTACTGTACACCCTAACAGCTTCTGTACAACGCAGGCAGGCCGGGCGGCCAGCGCGTCACTCACTGACGTCACGTGCCTGCGCCGCCTGCTTGATTCATAAAGTATGCGGCGCAGGCACGTGACATCAGGGAGTTATGCTGCCGTCCGCCCAGCTGTTAGGATGTATGGTAATATTAAAAGAGGGGGGGGCATGTTTAATCACTTTTAATTGAATGAGACATTTTATATTTGAATATTGCAGCACTGGAGCGGCGGGGCCGGAGTACAGTGACTGCACCAGCCCTGCCGCTATTGCCGGCCCCCAGCTCCTCCTCCCAGTCCCTCCCCGCTCTCGCATACATCGCAGCCTGCGATGTAAAAATGTCAGCATTCACCCCATAAGACGCAGGGGCATTTTCCCCCCATTTTTGGGGGGGAAAAAGTGCAGCTTATGGGGCGAAAAATACGGTAACCTCCAGAGACATTACATCATATGTGACTGATATCAGCCGCTCCTCTTATATCGCCCCAGTACTGATATAACCTCCAGAGACATGACATCATATGTGACTGATATCAGCCGCTCCTCTTATAACGCTCCAACGCTGATATAACCTCCAGAGACATTACATCCTATGTGACTGATATCAGCCGCTCCTCTTATAACGCTCCAACGCTGATATAACCTCCAGAGACATTACATCATATGTGACTGATATCAGCCGCTCCTCTTATATCGCTCCAGTACTGATATAACCTCCAGAGACATTACATCATATGTGACCGATATCAGCCGCTCCTCTTATAACGCTCTAGTACTGATATAACCTCCAGAGACATTACATCCTATGTGACTGATATCAGCCGCTCCTCTTATATCGCTCCAGTACTGATATAACCTCCAGAGCAGGGGCGTACATACAGGGGTCGCAGTTGCGACCGGGCCCGGCACTCCAGGGGGCCCGGCCGCCTGTGGACCCCTGGCCCCGCCCTGCAGTAGTGCTGTGCCTGCCTGTATAAGGGCTGTTTCACACGAGCGAGTCGATTGCGGGAATCACGCTCTGTGTGTGAGTGTGAACCTCCGCTCTGGACTTGCAGGAGCGCAGGGCATTATCATGATTTATAATGCTATGTGTCTCTGCATGGCCTTTTTTCCACAGAATCATACTGACATAAAGCTGTCAGTATGATTCTGTGGAAAAAAGGCCATGCAGAGACACATAGCATTATAAATCATGATAATGCCGTGCGCAAGTCCAGAGCGGAGGATCACACTCACACACAGAGCGTGATTTCCGCAATGGACTCGCTCGTGTGAAACAGCCTTAACCCTGGCGGCCGACCCGGGGCCCGCCACCCAGTGTTGCGTTTCTGCGCTGCAGTGCCAGGCCAGGCCAGCCCTACCCTCCTTGAGTGAGAGTCTCCTCCCCCTGATTCTCCTCCCCGTGCGGCGGTGCGGCGTGCCTAGTCATTTTCTGTTGGGCGGCCGCACCGGACATGACGTTTCCCTAGGCTGCGCAGGCGCACAACAACGCCGAGACGCAGCAGGGAGAAGGCGCCGGAAAAGCTTTCGGGAGAGCGTGAAGAAGCCGGTGCCGGTCCGGAAGTGAAGATAAGATTTGTAAAAAAAAAAAAAAAAAAGTCTTCATAATTGCTCACCACATTTATGGTGAGTGAGTTCAGAGTGGGGTCTGATGGAGGCTGGCTTTATAACTAGCTCTGCTATATTTCTGTAGCCTGCAACCTCTGACTGCCCAGTTGGGATGAAACTACTACACCCAGCATGTTCTGGCAGGAATAGTAAATGGATATTGGTGCAATTCTGAGCTACTAGTCTATATACAAACCGGATTCCAAAAAAGTTGGGACACTATACAAATCGTGAATAAAAACTGAATGCAATGATGTGGAGGTGCCAACTTCTAATATTTTATTCAGAATAGAACATAAATCACGGAACAAAAGTTTAAACTGAGAAAATGTACCATTTTAAGGGAAAAATATGTTGAATCAGAATTTCATGGTGTCAACAAATCCCCAAAAAGTTGGGACAAGGCCATTTTCACCACTGTGTGGCATCTCCCCTTCTTCTTACAACACTCAACAGACGTCTGGGGACCGAGGAGACCAGTTTCTCACATTTAGAAATAGGAATGCTCTCCCATTCTTGTCTAATACAGGCCTCTAACTGTTCAATCGTCTTGGGCCTTCTTTGTTGCACCTTCCTCTTTATGCCAAATGTTCTCTATAGGTGAAAGATCTGGACTGCAGACCGGCCATTTCAGTACCCGGATCCTTCTCCTACGCAGCCATGATGTTGTGATTGATGCAGAATGTGGTCTGGCATTATCTTGTTGAAAAATGCAGGGTCTTCCCTGAAAGAGATGACGTCTGGATGGGAGCATATGTTGTTCTAGAACCTGAATATATTCTTCTGCATTGATGGTGCCTTTCCAGACATGCAAGCTGCCCATGCCACACGCACTCATGCAACCCCATACCAGCAGAGATGCAGGCTTCTGAACTGAGCGTTGATAACAACTTGGGTTGTCCTTGTCCTCTTTGGTCCGAATGACATGGCTCCCAGATTTCCAAAAAGAACTTTGAATCGTGACTCGTCTGACCACAGAACAGTCTTCCATTTTGCCACACTCCATTTTAAATGCTCCCTGGCCCAGTGAAAACGCCTGAGCTTGTGGATCTTGCTTAGAAATGGCTTCTTCTTTGCACTGTAGAGTTTCAGCTGGCAACGGCGGATGGCACGGGGGATTGTGTTCACTGACAATGGTTTCTGGAAGTATTCCTGAGCCCATTCTGTGATTTCCTGTTTGTGGTGCAGTGTCGTTTAAGGGCCCGGAGATCACGGGCATCCAGTATGGTTTTACGGCCTTGACTCTTACGCACAGAGATTGCTCCAGATTCTCCGAATCTTCGGATGATGTTATGCACAGTTGATGATGATAGATGCAAAGTCTTTGCAATTTTTCGCTGGGTAACACCTTTCTGATATTGCTCCACTATCTTTCTGCGCAACATTGTGGGAATTGGTGATCCTCTACCCATCTTGGCTTCTGAGAGACACTGCCACTCTGAGAAGCTCTTTTTATACCCAATTATGATGCCAATTGACCTAATTAGTGTTAATTGGTCTTCCAGCTCTTCGTTATGCTCAAATTTACTTTTTCCAGCCTCTTATTGCTACTTGTCCCAACTTTTTGGGGATTTGTTGACACCGTGAAAATTGGAATCAACGTATTTTTCCTTTAAAATGATACATTTACTCGGATTAAACGTTTGATCTGTCATCTACGTTCTATTACAAATAAAATATTGACATTTGCCATCTCCACATCATTGCATTCAGTTTCTATTCACAATTTGTTTAGTGTCCCAACTTTTTTGGAATCCGGTTTGTAATACATAATATTAGATTGTATTATATAGACTAGTAGCTCAGAATTGCACTTACAATTTAAGTCAATGAGGACGGATCCGTTTTCCCTGACACAATATGGTGCAATTGAAAATGGATCCTCCTCCCATTGACTTTTAGTGTAAGCCAAAACGGATCCGTTTGCATTATCTTGTTTTTTTTGCTCGTGGTAATGCAGACGGATCCGTTCTGAACGGATACAAGCGTTTGCATTATAGGTGCGGATCCGTCTGTGCAGATACCAGACGGATCCGCACCTAACGCAGGTGTGAAAGTAGCCTAACTCTGCTGCTGGTGGAGGGAGGTTGGGGGGGGTGACGGGGAGGGGGGCCCCATGGTTCAGTTTTGCACTGGGGCCCCATGGATTGTGTGTACGCCACTGCTCCAGAGACATTACATATTATGTGGGGGTGAGGGGCTGGGAAAGTGTGAAATGCCACTGATGAGAGGGAAGAGGGGGACACTGGGAGACATCACTTCTTGCTCTGTATAAAGTATAGGTGAGATAGTTGGTGGGCAAAGGTCTGTGAGGGGCTGGAACAACAGGGGGACACAAGATGTGCAGGGGCAGCAGCTTCAGGACTCTCCTAACTTCCCACTTCCCTCCCACAGTAACTTACCCCAGTTCTGCTGTGTGGAGTAGTGGGACCAGTAAAGAGGACTGAACTTTATACTGGAGGCACAGTGACTCAGAGAGAGCAGAGTCTCCATTATCTCCTGCTGCTGCCTCGGCTCCTCTGGCTCCGCCCCCTCCTCACACATGATGGAATATCACACTGCAGAGAGGGGGGGGGGGGCTGTCTGCTCATGTCGGGTCGGTGAAGTTTACTTTGGAGAAAGGAACAAGCGCTGCAAGGTACTGTGCTGTCCCTTTCACCAAAGTAAAATGATATGTGTGCCAGTGCTGCAGTCCAGCACCTGATAACAGCCGGGCGCCTGAAAGAATAGTAACTGCCCTGCCCCTGCTGGTGGCTCTGGCTGTAGTATAAGCAGACAGGCAAGGGGCCCACCGGGCATTTCACCGGCTTCCCGGTGAGCCAGTCCGACCCTGGGCAGGAGTAAAAGGAGTCATCCAAGAGCCTCGAGGAGGCCCGTAGTCAAGAGGTGGATCTTTTATCGCGAGAGCGGCTAGAACCTCTTCACTGCGCTCCCTAGTCCCTTCGGGCTCTTGACTGCTGGCCAGACCTACCACCATGCTTCTGTCTGCCCCGCCCTCGAAAGGACTGCTGGGGAAGACTCTTCCCCTTCTTATCAGACAGGCCTTCCATGATCTTATCTAGCTCCGAGCCAAACAAACGGTTGGGCTCAAAGGGAAGGCCACATAAATTATATTTAGAGGAGTTGTCAGCAATCCAAGGCTTAAGCCACAAAGGCCTATGGGCCGCTGACACAAGGGCCATGGATTTGGCTGCCAATTTCAGCTGCTGCTGCGCGGTATCACACAGAATGTCTGTTGCCAGGTTAATAGTCTTGAAAGCCGCCAGAATGTCGTCCCGAGACACCTTCTGATCCACGTCCATCTGAATCTGGTTAGGGAGAGTCCGGAGGAACGTAGAGATTTCTGTAGCAGCAATGGCCGTAGAAGCGGAACCTGCAGCTGCCGTATAACTTCTCCTGAGAGTGCACTGCGCTCTCCTGTCAAGGGGATCCTGCAGACTAGACCCATCGTCTGCTGGAACCAGAGTGCGTTTGGACAATTTGGTAATAGCCATGTCCACCTTGGGAATGGAACCCCACGATTCCACTAAGGGTTTAGCCATCGGAAACATGGTTCTAAATTTCTTAGTTAGAACCGGACCTTTCTCGGGTTTCTTCCACTCTGTACGCATGACAGAGAGGAGGGTCTCATCCGCTTTAAAGACACAAAGTGCCCGACTAGCGGGATCAGAGGGCTCCCCCGAGTCAACCTCATGGTCCCCCGACCTGATGGACTTAAGTAACTTTTGTGTCTTATCTGGAGGAAATAAACACGAAGTAAGCTCCTCCTTATCCGAGGAGGAAGAAACTAAGGAGACCACAGAAGGTCTCTCTACAGAAGCCGAGGACTCCATAGGGGTCTGAGCAGGAAGCCTTTCATTCAGCAGGCTTACGACTCATTTGATAGATCCATCTACATAGGTCTTCACTTACTGATACATATCCTGCATCGTAGGTTCACTAGAAGGTTGGACCCTGGGACGGCAGCTGTCACACCTGGAGTAGGGACAGCTATTCTCCAAAAGAGCGCTACAATCGTAGCAGGATAAATGTTTCCTCTTGGAACCCGTCTTTCTGCCTTCAGAATGCCGCGGAGAAGACATCACTGCGGGAAAAGAGACAAGTAAAACATTTGTAAATTAACTATAAATGTTAAGGAGAAAAGGTAAAAAAGGCAGAACGGTGGAAGCTGAAAATGAGGACCCGAAGAATAAGGCACCAATAAGTGGAAGAACACCAACTTATAGGGACTCTGGCTTGAGAAGCATGCAGCCAGACACCGAACTGGTGCACAATGCTTCCTTAAATAGGGGAGGGGTAGGCCCAGAACAAAAACCCCGCCCCCAGAGGGAAAAACTTCAGAAAAACTATGTAAAAGTTCCCCCCCCCACAAGAAATCACCCCAAATCCTCCGACAGGAGGAAGAATGCCAAGAGCAACCTGAAAATCTTATGCGAACGCAAAAACACGTCGCAAAGAAGCCCTGGAAGTGACGTCAGAGCACTCCGACGTCACTTCTGGAAGATGACGGCGGCCGCGAGAAACGGGACTGAGGACGCCGCCAAATCCACTGCAGCAACGCTCAGCTGCGTGGAGCTGGCAGCAGGTAAGCTGCCAGCCAGGTTGTTTAAGGCAACAGCCCGCACAAACGAAAAAAGATCCCCCATGAAGAGAAAAAGGGAGGATCACCTAGTCCACCTGGGCTGGGGGTAATTCCCTCATTTATAGGGGAGTCTTAAATGTTTTATTGGTTTATTACTTTGGCTCATTAAAAATTCCGCCAGTCCTACCAGTCCGCGGGGGGGGGGGGGGGTGTTTAGCCCCATCTGTGCTGCTGGTAGGACATACGGGAAACGGCAGTATACACTGTATGGAGAAAAGTACTGGACGCTCCACATTCCACCTCCAGGAGCTTCTCTGATCCCCATTTTACACCCATGGGCATTAATATGGAATCGGTCCCGCTTTGTTCCTCTGGGAAGGCTTTCTATCAGATTTTGGAGGGTGTCTCCCATAGCATTATCCCTCCTCCACCAGACTTTACAGCTGGCACAGTGTAGTCGGGCAGGTTGCCTTCTCTACTAGTATTCACCAGACCCGCCCATCAGACCATCAGGTAGAGAAGTGTGATTGGTCACTGCACAGAAGACGTCTCCACTACTCTAGAGTCCAGTGGGGCGTGCTTTACACCACTCCGTCCCATGCTTGGTATTGTGCTTGGTGATGGAAGGCTGGAACCCAGCAGTCCTGGAACCATGGTCTTCATACTGCAGTTATGAAGTCAGCAGTGGCTAGAGACTGGATGTTATACACCTGTGGTACTGGTAGACTGCATGACTAGAGGCTGGATGTTATACACCTGTGGTACTGGTAGACTGCATGGCTAGAGGCTGGATGTTATACACCTGTGGTAATGGCAGACTTCATGGTTAGAGGCTGGACTTTTTTTTATTAAAATATAAATAAATAACTTACATAATGGAAAACTTATCCAAACATAGCGAGTGACATAACACAGAGTCTAGCAAAAATACTATTCCCTTACCCGACCAGTCTCCCACCACAAAACCCCCTATTTTACATATTTACGTACATATTAAAATGCTTTCATGCTCATCTAAAATCCATTTATGCAAAACATATACCAAACATATATACAAACATATATACAAATGTAATAATTATATGCCAGCCGTATATAAAAAACAAATATACAAAACACAAACAGAAACCTTAACTTAAATACTAACTATTAAACCCTTCACCAACCCCCACTGCAAACAGACAAACTGACCACCCTCAAAGTTCAAAAGGGAAAAGAAAACCCTGAGCTCTGTCAGTCCGTAAGTTCATCCCCAGTTGGACTGGGGTCGACCAGTTTGTATCACACAAAATTAAATTATATGTGTGTGTGTGTGTGTGTGTGTATGTGTATGTGTATATATATATATATATATATATATATATACACACACACACCGTATTTTCCGTCGTATAAGACGACCCCCAACTTTTCCAATAAAAATAAAGGTTTTGGGCTATACTCGCCGTATAAGACTACCCCTGAATGCCCAGCCCTCCCTGCCTTCAAGACGATCTTCTCCAGTCCAGGGAACTGACTGGGATCTGTGGATAGCACTGTTATGGGGAGGGGGATCTGTGAATAGCACTGTTATGGGGAGGGGGATCTGAGAATAGCACTGTTATGGGGAGGGGGATCTGAGAATAACACTGTTATGGGGAGGTGGATCTGTGGATGGCACTGTTATGGGAGGGGGATCTGTGGATGATACTGCTATGGGGAGGGGGATCTGTGGATGATACTGCTATGGGGAGGGGGATCAGTGGATGACACTGCTATGGGGAGGGGGATCAGTGGATGACACTATATAGCATCTTATGCTATATGTGTCATCCACAGATCCACCCCATGACAGTGTCATCCACAGATCCCCCTCCCCATAACAGTGCTATCCACAGATACCCCTAAACAGTGCCATCCACAGATCCCCCCCCCAAACAGTGCCATCCACAGATCCCCCCCCCCCCAAACAGTGCCATCCACAGATCCCCCCCCCAAACAGTGGCATCCACAGATCAACCCCTAAATAGTGTCATCCACAGATCCCCCCCAAACAGTGCCATCCACAGATCCCTCCTAAACAGTGCCATCCACAGACCCCCCCTAAACAGTGCCATCCACAGATCCCCCTCCCCTAAACAGTGCCATCCACAGATCCCCCTTCCCTAAACAGTGCCATCCACAGATCCCCCTCCCCTAAACAGTGCCATCCACAGATCCCCCTCCCCTAAACAGTGCCATCCACAGACCCCCCCTAAACAGTGCCATCCACAGATCCCCCTCCCCTAAACAGTGCCATCCACAGATCCCCCTCCCCTAAACAGTGCCACCCACAGATCCCCCTCCCCTAAACAGTGCCATCCACAGATCCCCCTCCCCTAAACAGTGACATCCACAGATCCCCCTCCCCTAAACAGTGCCATCCACAGATCCACCCCATGACAGTGTCATCCACAGATCCCCCTCCCCATAACAGTGCTATCCACAGATCCCCCCTAAACAGTGCCATCCACAGACCCCCCTAAACAGTGCCATCCACAGATCCCCCTCCCCTAAACAGTGCCATCCACAGATCCCCCTCCCCTAAACAGTGCCATCCACAGATCCCCCTCCCCTAAACAGTGCCATCCACAGATCCCCCTCCCCTAAACAGTGCCATCCACAGATCCCCCCCCAAACAGTGCCATCCACAGATCCCCCTAAACAGTGCCATCCACAGATCAACCCCCTAAACAGTGCCATCCACAGATCAACCCCCTAAACAGTGCCATCCACAGATCCCCCCCTAAACAGTGCCATCCACAGATCAACCCCCTAAACAGTGCCATCCACAGATCCCCCCCTAAACAGTGTCATCCACAGATCCCCCTCCCCCAAACAGTGCCATCCACAGATCCCCCCTAAACAGTGCCATCCACAGACCCCCCTAAACAGTGCCATCCACAGATCCCCCTCCCCTAAACAGTGCCATCCACAGATCCCGCTCCCCTAAACGGTGCCATCCACAGATCCCGCCCTAAAAAGTGCCATCCACAGATCCCCCTCCCCGACACTCACAGGAGTACATTTATAAACTGTAATCCGTAACTTTAACTTTAATCATCACTAATCTCTTTACTTGGATACCTTACTCTCAGCTCCGGTAACAGCAGGCAGTGCGGGCGGCGCTCACTCACTGATGTCACGCGCCTGCGCCGCCTAGCGGGAGGAGCAGGCATGTGATATCAGTGAGTGAGCGTCGCCCGCACTGCCTGCTGTTACCAAAGCTGAGAGTAAGGTATCCAAGTAAAGAGATTAGTGATGATTAAAGTTAAAGTTACGGATTACAGTTTATAAATGTACTCCTGTGAACGGCATGGCCCTGTATATTCTAACCCCCATGGGAATGCCTAGGGGTTAGAATATACCATTGGATTTGAGTTTTCACGATCTCAGGCTGAACCCCAGGTCCTCCCTCCTCATCGCCGTACCCTGGGTCACTACAACCTGGATCCCCAGCCAAAAGGCCTGCCAGAGGATCAACTAAGGGACCAGCTGCCGCCTGCTCCCTATCTCTACGGCGTTTTTCTTGCCGTTTAATCTTGGAAGACCTTAAGTTCTTAACTGTACCCTGTCTGCTTCTTCCAGTGCTGGTATCACCGGCACTCGTCCCTTCACCAACTGGCCCAGTCCCGGCAGCAGGCCCTTCTTCAACAACAGACCCAGCTTCATGGCTAGCATCCGCTTGAGTCCGGGCCCGGCCCTGAGCCTTGTTGGAAAAGGCAAGCGGACAACTGAAGGGATGACCCAGGTCTCCGCACAGGTTACACCGAATCCGCCTACAGGATGCGGCAAGATGGCCAATGTCCCCACACTTTGCACACTTGCGAACGTCGCATTGTGCGATAAAGTGGGTAGGACTACCACACCTATAGCAGACCTTCAGCTGTCCCTGATAGAAAACCATAATTCTATCGCTACCCAAGAAAGCAGAGGAGGGGATATGAGCAACTGAGTTGCCCTGTGCCCTCAGCTTTACGCTAAAGGTCCAGGCACCTGACCAGATGCCGTGCAGTGGCGTCGCTGTAGAAAATGGTGTCACCCCTCTCCGAAGCAATAATTTTAGCAGTCAGAGCCTGGTCTCGGGAGGGACACTTCCAGATTATTTTCTGTCCGCCGCCACAAAACAATGGTGCTTATAGAACAGACTACACAGAGTAGCGGTATACTGTACATTGTGGGGCACAGTGTAGAGGTATACTGTATATTGTGCGGCACAGTGTAGAGGTATACTGTATATTGTATGGCACAGAGTAGAGGTATACTGTATATTGTGGGGCACAGTGTAGCGGTATACTGTATATTGTGTGGCACAGTGTAGAGGTATACTGTATATTGTGTGGCACAGTGTAGCGGTATACTGTATATTGTGGGGCACAGTGTAGCGGTATACTGTATATTGTGTGGCACAGTGTAGAGGTATACTGTATATTGTGTGGCACAGTGTAGAAGTATACTGTATATTGTGTGGCACATTGTAGAGGTATACTGTATATTGTGTGACACAGTGTAGAGGTATACTGTATATTGTGGGGCACAGTGTAGAGGTATACTGTATATTGTGTGGCACAGTGTAGAGGTATACTGTATATTGTGGGGCACAGTGTAGCGGTATACTGTATATTGTGTGGCACAGTGTAGAGGTGTACTGTATATTGTGGGGCACAGTGTAGAGGTATACTGTATATTGTGTGGCACAGTGTAGAGGTATACTGTATATTGTGTGGCACAGTGTAGAGGTATACTGTATATTGTGTGGCACAGTGTAGAGGAATACTGTATATTGTGTGGCACAGTGTAGAGGTATACTGTATATTGTGGGGCACAGTGTAGAGGTGTACTGTATATTGTGGGGCACAGTGTAGAGGTATACTGTATATTGTGGGGCACAGTGTAGAGGTATACTGTATATTGTGGGGCACAGTGTAGAGGTGTACTGTATATTGTGGGGCACAGTGTAGAGGTATGTGCGATTTAGAGAATCTCTCTACATATCCATACAATTTATGCTATAAACTTCTTTTCCCCCCTCCCCTGAATCAGCACTCCTCCCCATGTGGCTTAGGTGCTTTTTAACTAGCAGAAGTCTGCAAAGGGTCTATAAATTCCTACCACATCTCAGTTGGAGTTCCTGAGAGGCTGTGTACAGGTGAGCCATTTGCACCAGTTCACATGCGGCGCTGGACGGCGGCCGTCTCTGCTTCTGTGCCGTGCTAGTGGAGTGATGGGACCCGGGGCCCATGTGGCCTCACTGTATAGTGGGGCTGCTGTGCGGCTGCTGGATCCCATTGCCTGCTGGAGCGGTGTGGAGGCGTGGTGGTCGCCACACGGCTCTGCGCCATGGTTAGAGTAGGTTCCCACTTAAACAAGAGGCAACCTTGTCGCGGTAAGTGGGCCTATGCGCTTTGATCAAACTGTATACTAATTGTCTCTTTATAGTGCACAGCAAATGATTGATAGCATCGCTGTATAGCCATGTTTTATCATAAGAAAATGCTGATAATTGAAAACAGTTGTATATCAGAAGCATAGGTATGAGGATGTGCGATTTAGAGATTCTCTCTTCATATCCATACAGTGTAGAGGTATACTGTATATTGTGGGGCACAGTGTAGCGGTATACTGTATATTATGTGGCACGGTGTAGAGGTATACTGTATATTGTGGGGCACAGTGTAGAGGTATACTGTATATTGTGGGGCACAGTGTAGAGGTATACTGTATATTGTGTGGCACAGTGTAGAGGTATACTGTATATTGTGTGGCACATTGTAGAGGTATACTGTATATTGTGTGGCACAGTGTAGAGGTATACTGTATATTGTGTGGCACAGTGTAGAGGTATACTGTATATTGTGTGGCACAGTGTAGAGGTATACTGTATATTGTGTGGCACAGTGTAGAGGTATACTGTATATTGTGTGGCACAGTGTAGAGGTATACTGTATATTGTGTGGCACAGTGTAGAGGTATACTGTATATTGTGTGGCACAGTGTAGAGGTATACTGTATATTGTGGGGCACAGTGTAGAGGTATACTGTATATTGTGGGGCACAGTGTAGAGGTATACTGTATATTGTGGGGCACAGTGTAGAGGTATACTGTATATTGTGTGGCACAGTGTAGAGGTATACTGTATATTGTGTGGCACATTGTAGAGGTATACTGTATATTGTGTGGCACAGTGTAGAGGTATACTGTATATAGTGTGGCACAGTGTGGAGGTATACTGTATATTGTGGGGCACAGTGTAGCGGTATACTGTATATTATGTGGCACGGTGTAGAGGTATACTGTATATTGTGTGGCACGGTGTAGAGGTATACTGTACATTGTGTGGCACGGTGTAGAGGTATACTGTATATTGTGTGGCACAGTGTAGAGGTATACTGTATATTGTGTGGCACGGTGTAGAGGTATACTGTATATTGTGTGCACAGTATAGAGGTATACTGTACATTGTGTGGCACGGTGTAGAGGTATACTGTATATTGTGTGGCACAGTGTAGAGGTATACTGTATATTGTGTGGCACAGTGTAGAGGTATACTGTACATTGTGGGGCACAGTGTAGCGGTATACTGTATATTGTGTGGCACGGTGTAGAGGTATACTGTACATTGTGTGGCACGGTGTAGAGGTATACTGTATATTGTGGGGCACAGTGTAGAGGTATACTGTATATTGTGTGGCACGGTGTAGAGGTATACTGTATATTGTGTGGCACAGTGTAGAGGTATACTGTATATTGTGTGGCACAGTGTAGAGGTATACTGTATATTGTGTGGCACCGTGTAGAGGTATACTGTATATTGTGTGGCACAGTGTAGAGGTATACTGTATATTGTGGGGCACAGTGTAGAGGTATACTGTACATTGTGGGGCACAGTGTAGCGGTATACTGTATATTGTGTGGCACGGTGTAGAGGTATACTGTACATTGTGTGACACGGTGTAGAGGTATACTGTATATTGTGGGGCACAGTGTAGAGGTATACTGTATATTGTGTGGCACAGTGTAGCGGTACACTGTATATTGTGTGGCACAGTGTAGCGGTATACTGTATATTGTGTGGCACGGTGTAGAGGTATACTGTATATTGTGTGGCACGGTGTAGAGGTATACTGTACATTGTGTGGCACGGTGTAGAGGTATACTGTATATTGTGTGGCACAGTGTAGAGGTATACTGTATATTGTGTGGCACAGTGTAGCGGTATACTGTATATTGTGTGGCACAGTGTAGCGGTATACTGTATATTGTGTGGCACAGTGTAACGGTATACTGTATATTGTGTAGCACAGTGTAGAGGTATACTGTATATTGTGTGGCACAGTGTAGAGGTATACTGTATATTGTGTGGCACAGTGTAGCGGTATACTGTATATTGTGTGGCACAGTGTAGAGGTATACTGTATATTGTGTGACTCGTAAATGCCGGCCCTGCTGGTGTCACCCCATCAATGGTGTCACCCGGTGCGGTCCGCACCCCCCGCACCCCCCTTGCAACGCCACTGATGCCGTGATCATCCAAAACTTTGGCGGGGAATTGTCCAACCTCGCCATAACGACTGAGCCATGTCATAATGTCCACACTAGAAAGTGATTCGTTACAGGTTAAGACCGTCACTTTCTTGACCATCGTCTGGCGGGTTATAGCCTGGACAGAAAATCCCCGCCAGGCCGGGGTGTTCTTTGCCAGTTCATATTTAGACCAGAAGAGCTTAAGCCCCTCTGGTCTAACAAAACTAACATCGAAACTCTTGGTGCCGTAGGGATGGATTAGGGCAAAGATGTCATTTGCCACAAAGCCCATCCCCAGGAGAAGCTCCACAACGTCTTTCCTAGAAGGCGTTGCTTCTCCACTCCTCCAAGAGAGACGGGCCACATTCCTACGGCTGACCCCGGATGTAGGGAGAGACCAAACGGTCTCTCCCGCTCTTTCCTCTCGGAAGGTTCGCAGTCCATGTCTCTCTGTCCAAAAAGACAGGTCAACCGGTTCACCCTCTACCTGTATGGAAGTCTCTTTCCCCTTCCTCAAAGCCTCCAAGAGGCGCCGTTGCAAGTTACCATTACCTGATTCCCTGGGCAAAGAGTCACCTGCAGCCACACTAGCATATGATCTCCTATTTGGACGTACACAATCCCCTGCTTCCCTTGCAACCTGCCTCCTCCCGTCAGCCTCTTTCTCAGCCTCTTCCTCCTCGACTTCCATATCTGCTGCATAAGCAGCTACCAATTCCTCATTCATACTCTCACCAGTTATATCTTCATTTGCCTCGCCATTCATTTCACTATTTACATCCTTATTTGTAACAATGTCCTCATTCATACTCTCATTCATACTCTCATTTGCGTCTCCTCCTAAGTTACCACTCGCAACATCTTTTACCTTGCTTACAATCTTAGCGCTCTTCACTCCCCTCAGACTGGTCAGGTTCCCTAGAGAAGAACTGGCGTCATTGGTGGCAGGGTTTGAAGGGCCCCCCTTTTCAGGAACTGCGGAGGACTTCTTCTCCCCCACACCCCTCACCCTCTCTGCTGCCCGCACAGTCCCTGAAGAGACTTTAAATTCAGCATCTGCAACCTCCACAGACTTTGATGGTTTCTTTACTGGTTTCTTTATAAACCTTCCAGATTTTGCTCTGGCCCTTTCAACTGTCTTTTCCTGAGCCTTGTCCGCAGCCATTCCATCCTTCACCTTGTCCGCAGCACTGTTAGGGGTTTTAACCCTGTCTGCTCCTGTGTTCTCTCTTCCACTGCAGGAATGGGGGACACCTTCTGCCACCATGTCAGATTCATTCTCCCGTGCTTTTTGGCCCGATTCCACTACAGGAACCGGGATGGGCTCAGCAATGGGTTCAGAAGGCACAAAACATAATACTTCTTCTTTTATGATCTTCTTTTTTTTTCTCTTACCACCTCGTCCTCCGGGACCTCCTCGTCACCGAAATACAATTTGCCCGCCGGGGATTCCAGCTGCCTGATCTCCACCATTAGTCTCCCCCCAGACCTGCCTTCATCCCCAGAGGATGACATAACTGGGTCAGAGGGGTCCCCTTGTCCACCCGGTAATGTGTCCACCTCTGATTCAACCGCCAACTCCTTCCCCTTCCTCTGGCTTCCAGACCGCAGCCCTAATGGACTGGAGCCAGACATGCTTTCAAACCGACAGTCATTTTAGAATTTTTCAATAAACGGCCCTCCATTTTTCACTATAGAGGCCCTCTTTTCCTCCAAAGTCGCAATCTCCTCCTCCAGCTTCTCCAGTCTGGAGGAGAGGACCGCTCTTTTACTTTTTGGTAACATGTTGTCCTGAACTTTCACATTATTATACTCCAATTTAAGTCATTTTAATTGCTTCTTTACCTCCTCATACTGGTTTAAAAAATACGCCACCCTTGATGAGTATAATGAGGGGGTTTCAGTGGGGCCCATGACACCCCAATTAAACAGTCTCCTGGCCTCTCCAGCTGGTACACCAGAGGAGATACCAGGAGAAGAACCATAAACACCAGCAACCACACCAGGAGCTAAGTCACTGCTAGTTACACCTGAAGCACCCCTTCTGGGCTGAGGCACAGAAACACTACTCCTAGCTTCACATACCTCACCCTTTGGGGTTCCAGGCTCCATTCCTGCAGCTTTTCTTTGTCCAGAGACTTCGCAGGCTGCTTGTTCAGCAACCTGAGCCGCCGGCTCTGCTCTCTGTTCACCCGCTGCCTGCTCAGCAGCGGGCCTTTCTTTTCCATCCAGCTTTCCTGGGTGCAGAGTTATCTGCTCTGAAGAGGAGCTCAGAGAGGATCCTAGGCTTGTTTTCCTCCCAGGACCTCTCCTGACCCTGCCCGGTGCATTGCGGAGTCCCACAGGGATTCCTGTAGTGGATCTCTGCTGCTCCTGGTTGCTGCTCCTCTCCTGCCCGCAGTCTGAGCGGGGCTGTCATCTGCTCCCTGTGGCTTTGCAGCCGCACGCTGCGGGGTTCTCTGAGGCTTTCCACTGGCCGCCGATGTCACATTGCCGCTGTTTCTTGATGCTGGAGAAACAGGAGGTAAGTCTCCAGTTTCAGGGGGTCTTCCTGCTGCACGCGGGGTTCCAATATGGCTGCCGGCACGTGTAGATAAACGGCAGCAGTCAGGGGCTCGAGGATCCATACCGGGAGAACACACCACCTCCTGGGGAAAGGGCAGCGTATCCCCCGGCACACAATGTCAGGCTCTCAATCCTCTCACATAGTGCAGCACAGAGGCAGAAACACAGCTCCTCCTACAGGATGTGATACACTGTGATAATGGTAGACTGCATGGCAAGAGGCTGGATGTTGTACACTGTGGTAATAGTAGACTGCATGGCTAGAGGCTGGATGTTATACACCTGTAGTAATGGTAGACTGCATGGCTAGAGGCTGGATGTTATACACCTGTAGTAATGGTAGACTGCATGGCTAGAGGCTGGATGTTATACACCTGTAGTAATGGTAGACTGCATGGCTAGAGGCTGGATGTTATACACTGTGGTAATGGTAGACTGCATGGCTAGAGGCTGGATGTTATACACTGTGGTAATGGTAGACTGCATGGCTAGAGGCTGGATGTTATACACCTGTAGTAATGGTAGACTGCATGGCTAGAGGCTGGATGTTATACACTGTGGTAATGGCAGACTGCATGGCTAGAGGCTGGATGTTATACACCTGTGATAATAACAGACTGCATGTCTAGAGGCTGGATGTTATACACTGTGGTAATGGTAGACTGCATGTCTAGAGGCTGGATGTTATACACCTGTGATAATAGCAGACTACATGGCTAGAGGCTGGATGTCAAACACTTGTGAAATGACACACATTTTCATTATTTTAGGTTTTCTCAAAGAAAACATGAATGCAAACCAAATCCAGAAGAGCTGGAGGACGCTGACGAGGAAGTCCTCGCCGAGAGGGAAAGGGTTAAAACCTGGAAGGACACAACAAATGTGGAGGAAGTTAGTATCAGAATCACTGATGGCACCCTGCTGCTTCACAGGGCCTGAGGCGTGGCCCCGGGACTGTGGGTGGCTCCACAATCATACATGTGGGTTGATTGAGCTGCCATATTAGCAGGTCATACGTTTTTCCATGTGTGTTTTTTCTTACAAGATCCATTCTGGCCAAAATAATGCCCCATACCAGTGTCAACCACAGTGCCCATATAACAGTATCAACCACAGTGCACTATAACAGTGACAGTGCCCCCATAACAGAACCAACCACAGTGACCCTATAACAGTGACAGTGCCCCGATATCAGTATCCATAACAGTGCCCGTATAACAGTACCAACCACAGTGCCCTATAACAGTGACAGTGCCCCTATAACGGTATCAACACCAGTGCACTAAAACAGTACCCCATAACTGTACAAACCACCGTGCTTTATAACAGTGACAGTGCCCCCATAACAGTACCAACCACAGTGCTCTATAACAGTGACAGTGCCCCCATAACAGTACCAACCACAGTGCACTATAAAAGTGACAGTGCCCCTATAACAGAACCAACCACAGTGACCCTATAACAGTGACAGTGCCCCTATAACGGGATCAACACAAGTGCACTAAAACAGTACCCCATAACTGTACAAACCACCGTGCTTTATAACATTGACAGTGCCCCCATAACAGTACCAACAACAGTGCACTATAACAGTGACAGTGCCCCCATAACAGAACCAACCACAGTGACCCTATAACAGTGACAGTGCCCCGATATCAGTACCAACCACAGTGCACTATAAAAGTGACAGTGCCCATATAACAGAACCAACCACAGTGACCCTATAACAGTGACAGTGCCCCGATATCAGTATCCACAACAGTGCCCGTATAACAGTACCAACCACAGTGCCCTATAACAGTGACAGTGCCCCTATAACGGGATCAACACAAGTGCACTAAAACAGTACCCCATAACTGTACAAACCACCGTGCTTTATAACATTGACAGTGCCCCCATAACAGTACCAACAACAGTGCACTATAACAGTGACAGTGCCCCTATAGCAGTATCAACCACAGTGCACTATAAAAGTGACAGTGCCCCCATAACAGTACCGACCACAGTGCCCTATAACAGTGACAGTGCCCCCATAACAGTACCGACCACAGTGCCCTATAACAGTGACAGTGCCCCCATAACCGTATCAACAATAGTGCCCTATAAAAGTGACAGTGCCCCCATAACAGTACCGACCACAGTGCTCTATAACAGTGACAGTGCCCCCATAACAGTACCAACCACAGTGCACTATAAAAGTGACAGTGCCCATATAACAGAACCAACCACAGTGACCCTATAACAGTGACAGTGCCCCGATATCAGTATCCACAACAGTGCCCGTATAACAGTACCAACCACAGTGCCCTATAACAGTGACAGTGCCCCTATAACGGGATCAACACAAGTGCACTAAAACAGTACCCCATAACTGTACAAACCACCGTGCTTTATAACATTGACAGTGCCCCCATAACAGTACCAACAACAGTGCACTATAACAGTGACAGTGCCCCTATAGCAGTATCAACCACAGTGCACTATAAAAGTGACAGTGCCCCCATAACAGTACCGACCACAGTGCCCTATAACAGTGACAGTGCCCCCATAACAGTACCGACCACAGTGCCCTAAAACAGTGACAGTGCCCCCATAACCGTATCAACAATAGTGCCCTATAAAAGTGACAGTGCCCCCATAACAGTACCGACCACAGTGCCCTATAACAGTGACAGTGCCCCCATAACCGTATCAACAACAGTGCCCTATAAAAGTGACAGTGCCCCCATAACAGTACCGACCACAGTGCGCTATAACAGTGACAGTGCCCCCATAACCGTATCAACAACAGTGCCCTATAAAAGTGACAGTGCCCCCATAACAGTACCAACCACAGTGCACTATAACAGTGACAGTGCCCCAATAGCAGTATCAACCATAGTGCCCTATAACAGTGACAGTGCCCCTATAACTGTACCAACCACAGTGCACTATAACAGTGCCCTATAACAGTACCAACCACAGTGCCCTATAACAGTGACAGTGCCCCTACAGCAGTATCAACCACAGTGCACTATAAAAGTGACAGTGCCCCCATAACAGTACCAACCACAGTGCCCTATAACAGTGACAGTGCCCCCATAAGGCCCCATTTACACGGGCGAGAATTACGCACAGGTGCAATGCGTGAGCGGTGATTTTTAACAGTGACAGTGTCCCCATAACAGTTTCAACGACAATGCCCTATGACAGTGACAGTGTCCCCATAACAGTACCAACCACTGTGCACTATAACAGTGACCGTACCCCTGTAACAGTACCAACCACAGTGCCCTATAACAGTGACAGTGGCCCTATAACAGTACCAACCACAGTGCCCTATAACAGTGACAGTGCCCCATAACTGTACCAACCACAGTGCACTATAACAGTGACAGTGCCCCTATAGCAGTATTAACCACAGTGTCCTATAACAGTATCAACAACAGTGCACTATAACAGTGACAGTGCCCCTATAACAGTATCAACAACAGTGCACTATAAAAGTGACCGTGCCCCCATAACAGTACCAACCACAGTGCACTATAACAATGACAGTGCTTTTATAACAGTACCAACCACAGTGCCGTATAACAGTGACAGTGTCCCTATAACAGTACGAACCACAGTGCCCTCATAACAGTGACAGTGCCCCGATATCAGTATCAACAACAGTGCACTATAACAGTGACAGTGCCCACATAACAGTACCAACCACAGTGCCCCATAACAGTGACAAAGTGTCACGGATGATGTTGCAGATAGCTGGAACTTATGAATAAACGTCTGACTGGCTTGATCCCAAACTAAGGAGCATATAGGTGAGCCCTATAAAACCCTAAGAGCTCTCCCTGACTGCTATGCCCATGCAAGGGTCTCAATGGTAGACGATTGCATGCCCACGTACCTAGACTGTGTGACACCTGAAAACCCTATAATAGTGAGGGGACATGACCACCGGCTCCCTGCACTTAATACGGAAGGAGTCAGGGTCACCTAGAATCAAGCCAGCAAGGAAACAGAATAAATGAAAACACTTATTTGAGTAAACAGCAGCAGCAGCCTCCAGCAGTGAACACTTCATCCAGGAAGTAGTATAAACCGCAAAGTGAGGCAGTATGGGAGGGACTATAAAAGGGAGACAATTAGTCTAAATAGGTGACACCTGGGAGAAGGAAAGGAGATGACAAAGAGAAACCAAAACAAAGAAAATCATGGAAGAGGTAGAGAAGGACGTCTGCCAGACCTTCTCACAGAACTGGCGGTGACAGTACCCCTCCCTCTACGGGTGGACTCCGGACACTCAGAGTCCACCTTCTCAGGATGAGACCCATGGAAAGCCCTGATGAGACGAGTGGCCTTAATGTCCGCCACTGGGACCCACATCCTCTCCTCAGGACCATAACCCTCCCAATGAATGAGGTACTGGAGAGAACCACTGATAATGTGAGAATCCACAATCCTAGAAACCTGAAATTCAAGATTACTATCAACAACAATCGGAGGAGGAGGCAAAGAGGAGGGTACAGTGGGTTGGACATAAGGTTTTAATAGGGACCTGTGAAAAACATTATGGATCTTCCAAGTCTGAGGAAGATCAAGACGGAAGGCAACAGGATTGATGACGGACAAGATCTTGTAAGGCCCAATAAACTTAGGACCCAACTTCCAGGAGGGAACCGTCAATTTGATATTCTTAGTAGACAACCACACCAGATCACCAACATTCAGGTCCAGACCAGGCACACGTCTCTTATCCGCCACACGCTTATATCTCTCACTCATGCTCTTTAGATTATCCTGAATCTTTTGCCAAATAGATGACAAAGACGAGGAGAATCTGTCCTCATCAGGTAAACCAGAAGACCCCTCTCCAGAGAATGTCCCATACTGCGGATGAAACCCATATGCACCAAAAAATGGTGACTTATCAGAGGACTCCTGGCGACGGTTATTTAAAGCAGACTCAGCAAGGGACAAAAAAGAATACCAATCCTCCTGATTCTCTGCCACAAAACAGCGCAGATATGTCTCCAGATTCTGATTGACGCGTTCGGTCTGACCATTTGACTGCGGGTGAAAAACAGAAGAGAACGACAACCGAATCCCCAAGCGAGAATAGAAGGCCTTCCAGAATCTGGAAACAAATTGCGTGCCCCAATCAGAAATGATGTCTGAAGGAATGCCATGCAATTTAACAATATAATCAACAAGCGCTTGCGCCAGGGTCTTAGCATTGGGTAACTCAGGAAAGGGAATGAAATGTGCCATTTTGCTAAAACGCTCCACTACCACCACAATTCACAGTCTTCCCCGAGGAACGAGGCAGGTCTGTTATGAAGTCCATGGACAGATGCGTCCAGAGACGGGAAGGAATGGGTAACGGGAGAACCGATGGCCGTGAATGAGGGACCTTGGCATGAGCGCAGGTCTCGCAGGCTGCCACAAAACCCTCAACCGTCTTACGAAGAGCCGGCCACCAGAATCTCCGAGCAATGAGATCCACTGTGGCTCTACTCCCCGGGTGCCCAGCAAGGACAGTATCGTGGTGCTCCTCAAAAACCTTGTGTCGTAAAGCGAGAGGCACAAATAACCTCCCAGGAGGACAAAGATCAGGAGCCTCTGCCTGGGCTGCCTGAACCTCTGCCTCCAAATCAGGATAAAGAGCAGAGACGACCACCCCTTCAGCCAAAATGGGACCCGGGTCTTCAAAGTTCCCCCCTCCCGGAAAACAACGTGACAGGGCATCCGCCTTCACATTTTTAACCCCAGGACGGAACGTGACAACAAAATTAAACCTAGAAAAGAACAAAGACCATCTGGCCTGTCTCGGGTTCAGACGCTTGGCCGATTCCAAGTAGGCCAGATTCTTATGGTCGGTAAACACAGTAATAGGGTGTCTGGCTCCCTCTAACCATTCCTCAAAAGCTAATTTGATGACTAACAACTCCCTATCTCCCACATTGTAATTTCTCTCTGCAGAGGATAGTTTCCTTGAAAAAAAGGCACACGGTCGCCATTTGGCAGGAGAGAGACCCTGAGATAAGACTGCACCCACACCCACCTCAGAAGCGTCCACCTCAACAATAAAAGGTAGAGAGACATCAGGTTGTACCAAAATGGGAGCGGAAGCAAAACTCTCTTTGATACTAGAAAAGGCCTTAAGCGCATCTACCGACCACGAGGAAAAATCCACCCCCTTTTTAGTCATATCAGTGAGTGGCTTAACAACAGAGGAATAATTCAAAATGAACTTTCTGTAATAATTGGCAAAACCCAAAAACCGCATCAGTGCCTTCTGATTCTCAGGAAGCTCCCAATCAAGCACAGCGCTGACCTTCTCAAGGTCCATGCGAAAACCAGAAGCGGAGAGAAGAAAACCAAGAAATTGAATCTCCGAAACCGCAAACACACATTTTTCCAGTTTAGCGTACAATTTATTATCCCGCAGAATCAGCAGGACCTGACGTAGGTGGTCTCGATGAGTCTTGAAATCAGGAGAAAAAATCTAAATGTCATCTAGATACACCAGTACAAATTTCCCTATTAAATGATAAAAAATGCTGTTCACAAAATGTTGGAAGACGGCCGGAGCATTCATCAAACCAAAGGGCATAACCAAATTCTCGAAATGGCCCTCAGGGGTATTGAAGGCCGTCTTCCATTCGTCCCCTTCCCTGACACTGACTAGGTTGTATGCCCCTCTTAAATCCAACTTAGAAAAAACTTTAGCCCCAACAATCTGGTTAAACAGGTCCAGGATCAGAGGAAGCGGATATGGGTCACGAATCGTGATACGGTTCAGCTCCCTGAAATCCAGACATGGTCTTAAACAACTATCTTTTTTCTTAACAAAAAAAAAACAGCGGCAACAGGTGACTTCGAGGGTCGGATGTGTCCCTTTCTCAGGCTCTCAGAGATATAAGTACGCATAGCGACTCTTTCAGGTTGGGAGAGATTGTATAAACCTGATTTTGGCAGCTTGGCGCCTGGGATGAGATTAATAGGGCAGTCGTACTCCCGGTGAGGGGGCAACTTCTGGACACCACTCTCGGAAAACACATCCGAAAATTCAGAGAGAAAAGATGGCACAGTCTTGGTGGAAACCTCTGAAATAGACGCCGTGAGACACTTCTCTCTGGAAAACTCACTCCAACCATTTATTTGCCTTGCTTGGCAATCAATGGTGGGGTTATGTTTAGTGAGCCAGGGTAGCCCCAACAGGGTGCCATCTTTTCTCTCTGAATTTTCGGAGTACGTAAAGGCAAATAAATGGTTGGAGTGAGTTTTTCAGAGAGAAGTGTCTCACGGCGTCTATTTCAGAGGTTTCCACCAAGACTGTGCCATCTTTTCTCTCTGAATTTTCGGAGTACGTAATCCGCTTAAGACGAAACATGACATATCCTCAACATGAGCGTCACCCACGGTCAAACGGATATTGTGAACTATGCCCTTTAACGATCTTTGAGAAAGTGGAGCGGAATCGATAGCAAAAACAGGTATATCCTTTTCCAAAGTGCATACCTGGAAACCATGCGTTATATCAAATTGATTATCAATGAGATTGACAGCTGCTCCACTATCTACAAAAATCTCACAATGTTCTTGCTATCTAGCGCCACCCTGGCAGGTAGGAGAAAACGGGAACTACAAGTAAACGGCAAACCTTCAATTTCCGCATGAACCTTGCCAATAGTAGCAAATGGAAAGTTTTTAGAGGGGTTGTTTTTTTTTTTGTTTTTTTTTATTACTCTCAGAAAACTCCATGAATCTCCTAGAGGGGCAAACATTAGCCAAATGATTTATACCCCCACAACAGAAACAAACCCTCAACAGAGCTGAATCCTCTACTATCAGAGGCAACAGAGGCAAGCAAACCCAGCTGCATGGCCTCCTCCTCAGAGGGGATTGAGAGAGACTGAGACCCCTGCGCACTGAATGAGACAGCCGCACTGTCCTTGGACTGAATATGACAGGAAGGAGTAGTCTCCTCTCTCTCTCTAAGACGCCTGTCAATACGAACAGCTAGAGACATGGCAGATTCTAACGAAGCAGGTCTCTCTTAAAAGGCAAATGCATCTTTCAATCTTTCCGAAAGACCATGGCAAAATTGACTTCGGAGTGCAGCATCATTCCAACCAGTATCAGCTGCCCATCTCCGAAATTCTGAACAATATATCTCTGCGGACTGTTTACCCTGGCATAAAAGACGCAGTTTAGATTCAGCCAGAGCAATATGATCCGGGTCATCATATATCTGCCCCAGGGCTACAAAAAATTAATCCACCGATCGGAGGGGCCGTGCCCCCACCGGCAGCGAAAAGGCCCAAGACTGAGCGTTATCACTGAGCAGCGAGATGATGATCCCCACCCTCTGCTCCTCATCACCAGAGGAATGGGGAAGTAGACGAAAATGGAGTTTGCAAGCCTCTCTAAAACGAACAAAATTCTTACTACCCCCGGAGAACGTATCCGGAAGCGAGATCTTAGGCTCGGAACAAACTCCATGAACACCAGCAGAACCGGTCACCTGAAACTGAGACACAGTTTTACGGAGATCTGCTACCTCCAGAGAAAGACCCATGAATCAAGGCTGAAACCGGATCCATGCTTAAGACGGTTATGGCGGTTTATAAAGTCACGGATGATGTTGCAGATAGCTGGAAGTTATGGATAAACATCCGACTGGCTTGATCCCAAACTAAGGAACATATGGGTGAGCCCTATAAAACCATAATAGCTCTCCCTGACTGCTATGCCCATGCAAGGGTCTCAATGGTAGACGATTGCATGCCCACGTACCTAGACTGTGTGACACCTGAAAACCCTATAATAGTGAGGGGACATGACCACCGGCTCCCTGCACTTAATACGGAAGGAGTCAGGGTCACCTAGAATCAAGCCAGCAAGGAAACACAATACATGAAAACACTTATCTGAGCAAACAACAGCAGCAGCCTCCAGCAGTGAACACTTCATCCAGGAAGTAGTATGGGAGGGAATATAAAAGGGAGACAATTAGTCTAAATAGGTGACAGCTGGGAGAAGGAAAGGAGATGACAAAGTGAAACCAAAACAAAGAACATCATGCAAGAGGTAAAGAAGGACGTCTGCCAGAGCTTCTCAGAGAACTGGCGGTGACACAAAGCCCCGATATCAGTATTAACAACAGTGCACTATAACAGTGACAGTGCCCTCATAACAGTACCAACCACAATGCCCTATAACAGTGACTGCCCCTATAGCAGTATCAACAACAGTGCACTATAACAATGACAGTGCCCCCATAACAGTACCAACCACAGTGCCCTGTGACAGTGGCCCTATAGCAGTATCAACATCAGTGCCCTCTAACAGTGACAGTGCCCCCATAACAGTACCAACCACAGTGCCCTATAACAGTGACAGTGTCCCGATATCAGTATCAACAACAGTGCATTATAGCAATGACAGTGCCCTCATAACAGTACCAACCACAGTGCCCTATAACAGTGACATTGTCCCGATATCAGTATCAACAACAGTGCATTATAGCAGTGACAGTGCCCTCATAACAGTACCAACCACAGTGCCCTATAACGGTGACAGTGGCCCTTTAACAGTACCAACCACAGTGCCCTATAACGGTGACAGTGGCCCTATAGCAGTATCAACAACAGTGCCCTATAACAGTGACAGTGCCCCCATAACAGTACCAACCACAGTGCCCTATAACAGTGACAGTGCCCCAATATAAGTATCAACAACAGTGCATTATAGCAGTGACAGTGCCCTCATAACAGTACCAACCACAGTGCCCTCATAACAGTACCAACCACAGTGCCCTATAACGATGACAGTGGTAACAGTGACAGTGCCCCGATATCAGTATCAACAACAGTGCATTATAACAGTGACAGTGCCCTCATATCAAAATCAACCACAGTGCCCTCTAACAGTGACAGTGCCCCGATATCTGTATCAACCACAGTGCATTATAACAGTGACAGTGCCCTCATATCAAAATCAACCACAGTGCCCTATAACAGTGACAGTGCCCCGATATCAGTATCAACCACAGTGCCCTATAACAGTGACAGTGCCCACATAACTGTACCAACCACAGTGCCCTCTAACAGTGACAGTGCCCCGATATCAGTATTAACCACAGTGCCCTATAACAGTGACAGTGCCCCGATATCAGTATCAACCACAGTGCCCTAAAACAGTGACAGTGCCCTCATAACTGTACCAACCACAGTGCCCTCTAACAGTGACAGTGCCCCAATATCAGTTTCAACCACAGTGCCCTCATAACAGTGACAGTGCCCCGATATCAGTATAAACCACAGTGCCCTATAACAGTGACAGTGCCCACATAACAGTACCAACCACAGTGCCCTATAACAGTGACAGTGCCCTCATAACTGTACCAACCACAGTGCCCTCTAACAGTGACAGTGCCCCGATATCAGTTTCAACCACAGTGCCCTATAACAGTGACAGTGCCCCTATAACTGTACCAACCACAGTGCCGTATAACAGTGATGTACATGATATACGTAATCTTCTCTTTTCCATCAGAATGTACAGTAACTTCATGAAAACCCAGCAAAAAAACAAAAAAAAAACATCCTGTCAATTCTTCCTGTGATTCTTGTGTTTCCAGAAGCCGACCATCATCGTGGACAGTCTGCGCAAGGAGTTCAAGGAGAAAGCGGGAAGTTTTACCTGCAAGAAAAGAACGAAGAAAGCCGCCGCCAGACACGTCTCCTTCTGCGTGAAAAAGGGTGTGTCCTCGGCAGGCTGCGAGTGGTCGGTGACTACTGACACACTGGTACATGCCACTCTCTGTCAGTGCAGCAGACGTGATCACAAGTAATCAAGTCTGATCTACTTGGTCTCGAAGTTCCTCAAGGTTTCTGTTTACTGTCAGTGAACGGAAACTTTATTATTTGCATCCAGAAAACTTAGATCTGGATAGATCTGATACTTCTCACAGCTGAAGGTTTGCTACATCTATAGTCTGGGAGATCAGCAGCACCAGTCTTTGTTGTGCTGATATTTTGTTACAATGTATCAGTGCAGGCTGTGGATCAGTCTGGAATCTGCAGCTAATGAACCACTGGAAGACATTAGTCTGGAGACCAGGAGAGATTTTTGCCTGCACTGATACATTGAGACGAACCCTCCTTATCAGGATTGTTCTTTCTACAGGTGAAGTTCTGGGATTGCTGGGGCCCAATGGAGCGGGGAAAACCACGTCTGTACTGATGTTGGCCGGGGAACTGAAACCTACAGCCGGGGAGGTATGTACATCTCACATCTTAGCAGCCCCATGCTTTGTTGAATGCTGGGAGATGTAGTGCTTACATTAGGTACCAGCATAGTCTGAGCTAAGCTATAGGGTTGTCTCATGTCATTTACTCTAGTCACAGTCAAAGCTGTTTAGGTTTCTGACCGTAGCTTTGGCTGTGAGCGGAGTAAACTACACAGCCTGATGTGCACTCTGCGCCCCCTACAGGTGATTCTGTGTGGTGCAGGTGAGGACAGCACTGCCTTCATGGGGTTCTGCCCGCAGTTTAGCCCCCTGTGGCCCACTCTCACCGTGAAGGAGCATCTGGAGATCTACGCCGCAGTGAAGGGCATGAAGAAAGACGACGCGGACCAGGCCATAAAGCGGTAATCGGACTGCTGCAAAACTCTGAAATGCGTCATTATTACACGTCCAGGCCACATACTGGATTCTGCTCCGGGCTTTTCTTAAGATTCTGTCTTTCATCTTCAGGGTGTCAGAGGCGCTGGAACTGAAGCTGCATCTAAATAAACCTGCCAAGAAACTGTCTGCCGGGGTCTCCAGAAAAGTATGTGCCCCCAGCATGTATGGCTGTGTCCAATCATCTGCCCTATGTTCCTTCCAGGTCCAGGGCTGGGGCTCAGTAATACCCCCATGTTCTGTACGTACCCTGTAGGTTTGCTTCGCCATCAGCATGCTGGGTAACCCGACCGTCGCCCTCCTGGATGAACCGTCCACCGGTCTGGATCCAAAAGGGCAGCAGAGACTGTGGTGAGTGACATCGTACCGCTGCCCGTAGACATGAGACTTCTGGGTACATGGTCAGGGGGTGGCCACCTCGGTGAACATGGATCCGATTCTTCTATTACTTCCCCCCTGGAGATAAGCGGCGCCGGAGGTGTCATCAGGCAATCATAATGTGTTATTTGGGACTACGGGGAGATATCTATTGCCGAGCGATCTCCGGTGCGCCCCCCGTCTTCACGTCTCTTGTTTATTACAGGAGAGCCATCCGAGCAGCTTTCCGGAACAAGGAGCGAGGAGCCATCCTGACCACGCACTACATGGAGGAGGCAGAAGCCGTGTGTGACCGCGTCGCCATTATGGTGTCCGGGAAGCTCAGGTGACGGGGGTTTATATCAGGGGGTCACATCCCATCTGATGGCCCAAGCATTTCACTCCTCTGGTTCAGGGATCCAGGTGCTGACAACTAGAATGGGAACCCCCATGCTTTACACTGCTGTCTGTCTCCAGGTGCATTGGGTCCATCCAGCAGCTGAAGAGTAAGTTTGGTAAAGGTTACCTCCTGGAGATGAAGGTGAAGGATTCCCAGCGGGCGGATGAGATTCACCAGGAGGTCGTCCGGATGTTCCCACAGGCAGACAGGCAGGACAGGTAATGAGAGGACCTTCTCAGACCTTCTCAGTCACATCAGAGCGGAGGACAACCTGCATTTCATCTCCACAGGTTCTCCTCGCTGCTGGTCTACAAGATCCCTATGGAGAACGTGCAGTCCTTATCTCAGGCTTTCTCTCAGCTGGAGGAAGGTAAGTCTTCTCTGTACAATGGACCTACCCCAGCGCTGTACGGCAGGGGTCTGCAGGATGAGGGTCTACAGCTGTGGTGACCACTGGTGCCACCACAAGATCTACAACCAGATGTCAGACCGGACCAGAGCATAAGGGCA
The DNA here is from genome assembly GCF_905171765.1 of Bufo bufo. Lineage (NCBI taxonomy): Eukaryota > Metazoa > Chordata > Amphibia > Anura > Bufonidae > Bufo > Bufo bufo. Next base: position 434,571,710 of record NC_053394.1, on the reverse strand, counting down.
GGAAGTGTAGTCATGGGGGCACAGGAGCTCGTTTCTGTGATAACCTGAGATGGGAGAATGTATTGTGGTGAACACGTCTATAGGATGGAAGTGATGGTTGTGTCTTCTCCCGTCTACAGCGAAGCGAGCCCATGACATTGAGGAGTACAGCTTCTCCCAGTCCACCCTGGAGCAGGTACCGTACACGTTACTGCCCATTCTGAGGGCTATTGGAGCCTCGTGGGGTTAATAGAGGGAGGTTCTGCTCAGAGGACTCCCCTTCTGTTACCTCCATACATGCTAATAGTACAGTGGACGCCCCTTTAAGTGAGAGGTCATCGTCTTCACCTGCGCTTCCCTCTGTTTCCCCAGGTTTTCCTTGAGTTGGCCAAAGAGCAGGAGAAAGAGGACTGTGACCAGGACGCCATGTTCAAATGGAGGCCCCTGAAGACGGAGAGCGCCTGACAAGCAGTCAGGGCATGCTGAGACTAGTAGTGTCTCCCCAACCAAAGGGCCGGAGGGTTCTGCGTGGCCTTATACACAACGAGGGCCGAGTAAAGGGTTAATGAGCTCCCAGTGTACCTGATGACGACACCTACGTAGTCCTGGCACCTTGCTGTGTGACGTCTGTTATGTATTTCAGTCATTTATGTTTCTGAAAGGAGCGATACATTATACTGTCTAATGGAGAGAACGTATGGCACTGCTTATTATAGTGTCAGCGACTGTTCGTTGTACCGTCTCACTATCCCTCACCCACCCCGTTATAACAATGACTTCAGTCACACCAGTGCACTTAAAGGGAATGTGAGAATATGATATATATTTTTTTTTTCATGTCATTATCTATAATAAATAAAAAATTATGAAATCTTGCAGTTTTCTCTCTCTGGCCACTGATCTGCATAATAAACTGACACTTCTTGTTCTGTAGAGATCACTTCTCAACAGTCACCTCATTATCATAAGAGGGTGGGATCAGCAGTCATTTCATTATCATAAGAGAATGGTATGAGCACTTATCTCATTATCATAGGAGTGTGGGTCAAAGCAGTCTTCTCATTATCATAGGAGGGTTGTATCAGTGGTCATCTTATCATAAGAGGGTGTGATTAGTAGTCATCTCATAATCATAAGAAGGCAGTTCAACATTAATCTCATTATGAGATGGCGGGATCAGCAGTCATCTCATTATAATACGAGGGTGGAATCAGCGGTCATCTCTTTATCATAACAGGCCAGATGAATATTAATCTCATAATCATAAGAGGGGGGGTTACAGTTAAAGATAACACCTAACGGGAGGGTAGTAATTGGAGAACTTACCTGTAAGGTTCTGTGGTTTGAATCCACAGGCTCTGATCTCCCTCACACTGCCGAATATAGTAAAGCCGCCTGAAAGAGATGAGAACGTGTAATTAGATCAGGAAAGGTATCTCCTCAGACACGGAAGCGCGGGGGGAATCTACAGGATGTTCACACGTGTGTGTATACGTTATACATATACACACACAGCGTACTGCGGCACAAATAAAGTGGATGTGATTTTACAATATTTCTGTCCACACACTATGGGAAAGTCTGCATTGGAATCTGCACATAACTTGACGCGCCACCACGGATTTAACCCTTTGTGTTGCAGAGGGTCTACAGGAGGGGTCGGCAACCTCTGACACTCCAATTATTGGGAAACTACACTTGCTCAGTTGTTCTTGGAACCTCCACAGAAATAAATGGAGCATGTTGGGAGTTGCAGTTTCACAACAACTGGAGTGCCGGAGGTTGCTGATCCCTGGTCTACGGGGTTTACGCTGTAAATCCTCCAATATATATTTTTTATTATTATTATTGCACTGTACTCATTTTGACCTAAATTTTTTTTATTTTTTTTTCAATTGGTCTTTATTAAAAAATGTTGAAGCCCTGTGTCTGTGCAGCCTTGAGTTTCTCTACTAGCAGCCTGTGAAGTATCTCTGACCTCCTAAACACTCACTACAGCTCAGCTCTTATCTCACTGATATAAGCTGTAATTTAGAGATAAGGTTTATTTGGCCTTGTTCACACGTCAGTTATCTCCATCAGTTAAAACCAGGTGCGAGTCAAAAACACAGAACAGGTGCAGATCTTTCCATTACACCTTATCTCTGTGTAGCCTCCACTCCTGGTTTTGGCTCACAAAAACTGATGGAAATAACGGATGTGTGAACAAGGCTTAGATGACTGGCACAAAGTGAAAGTGCCACAGCTAACTCTTTGTGACAGAACAGCTGAATATTTTTAATAAAGGCCAATTGAAAAAAAAAATCTTTAGCCCAAAATGAGTAAAATGCAGTCATAAAAAATTGTCCCCTTAGGCCTCATGCACACGACCGTTGTGTGCATCCGTGGCCATTGTGCCGTTTTCCGTGATTTTCTGCGGACCCATTGACTTTCAATGGGTCCGTTGAAAACTCGGAAAATGCACCGTTGTTCATCCGCGGCCGCGATCCGTGTTTCCTGTCCGTCAAAAAAATATGACCTGTCCTATTTTTTTTGACGGACAAAGGTTCACGGACCCATTCAAGTCAATGGGTCCGTGAAAAAACACGGATGCACACAAGATTGGCATCCGCGTCCGTGATCCGTGGCCGTTGGCAACATTCACACAGACGGATCGCAGAACCGTCTGCAAAAAAGCTTTTTCAGATATGAGTTTTCACTTCGTGAAAACTCATATCCGACAGTATATTCTAACACAGAGGCGTTCCCATAGTGATGGGGACGCTTCAAGTTAGAATATACTGAGAACTGTGTACATGACTGCCCCCTGCTGCCTGGCAGCACCCGATCTCTTACAGGGGGCTGTGATCAGCACAATTAACCCCTCAGGTGCCCCACCTAAAGGGTTAATTGTGCGTATCATAGCCCCCTGTAAGAGATCAGGTGCTGCCAGGCAGGAGGGGGCAGACCCCCTCCCTCCCCAATATTATATTCATTGGTGGTCAGTGCGGCCTCCCCCCCCCAGTTAAAATCACGTTTCGAATCCCCCATCATTGGTGGCCAGTGCGGCCTCACATCTCCCCCCCCCTTGTTAAAATCACGTTCCGAATCCCCCATCATTGGTGGCCAGTGCGGCCTCACATCTCCTCCCCCCCCCCTAGTTAAAATCACGTTCCGAATCCCCCATCATTGGTGGCCAGTGCGGCCTCACCTCTCTCCCCCCCCCCCCCCCAGTTAAAATCACGTTCCCCCATCATTGGTGGCAGTGGAGAGTTCCGATCGGAGTCCCAGTTTAATCGCTGGGGCTCCGATCGGTAACCAGGACGCTACTGCAGTCCTGGTTGCCATGGTTACTTAGCAATTTTTAGAAGCATTATACTTACCTGCGAGCTGCGATGTCTGTGACCGGCCAGGCGCTCCTCCTACTGGTAAGTGACAGGTCTGCGCTATAAGCAATGCGCCGCACAGACCTTTCACTTACCAGTAGGAGGAGCGCCGGGCCAGTCACAGACATCGCAGGTAAGTATAATGCTTCTAAAATTGCTAAGTAACCATGGCAGCCAGGAATGCAGTAGCGTCCTGGTTGCCATGGTTACTGATCGGAGTCCCAGCGATTAAACTGGGACTCCGATCGGAACTCTCCGCTGCCACCAATGATGGGGGGTCGGTCATTTTAATTAGGGGGGAGGGGGGCCGGCCGCACTGGCCACCAATGAGTTAAATACAGGGGAGGGAGGGGGGGCCGGCCGCACTGGCCACCAATGAGTTAAATACAGGGGAGGGAGGGGGGCCGCACTGGCCACCAATGAGTTAAATACAGGGGAGGGAGGCAGCAGGGGGCTGTCATGTACACAGTTTTTTTTAGTATATTCTAACTTGAAGCGTCCCCATCACCATGGGAACGCCTCTGTGTTAGAATATACTGTCGGATCTGAGTTTCACGATCTAACTCAAATCCGATGGTGTATTCTAACATAGAGGCGTTCCCATGGTGATGGGGACGCTTCAAGTTAAAATATACCATCGGATTGGAGAAAACTCCGATCTGATGGTATATTAATAGGGACACCTGACTTTACATTGAAAGTCAATGGGGGACGGATCCGTTTGCAATTGCACCATATTGTGTCAACGTCAAACGGATCCGTCCCCATTGACTTGCATTGCAAGTCTGGACGGATCCGTTTGGCTCCGCACAGCCAGGCGGACACGAAAACGCTGCAAGCTGCGTTCGGGTGTCCGCCTGCTGAGCGGAACGGAGGCCAAACGGTATCAAACTGATGCATTCTGAGCGGATCCGCATCCACTCAGAATGCATTGGGGCTGTACGGATACGTTCGGGGCCGCTTGTGAGAGCCTTCAAACGGAACTCACAAGCGGAACCCCGAACGCAAGTGTGAAAGTAGCCTTATGGTGTCACGAGTTGGAGGTCCCAGGAGAGACCTCTGCATAGTCAAGCAAAAACAAATGGAAATCAGGTACAGACACACAAGAGTTTATTGCACAAACAGAATCCAAGGAGAGAAACACAGGGAAATTGAGAGCTCTATGTACCGTCCGCACAGTGGGAGGAAAACCCCCACTGCGCCACTGTCTAGTAATACTCCAGATGGGCGTGACTAAGCAACTCCTGGTATTCACTAGGGCCCCAGATGGTAGGGTTAGGCTTTGCCGCAGGGAGTTGCCAGGGTCCACTCTGGAGCGTGAACTAGACAGTGACAATAGTAGCAAACGGACAACAGGTACCAGAAGATACCGACGGTACATAGGCAAACAGGCAACTAAAAATACAAGCAGGAGTTCACGCAAGGGAACAGGAGTGGCAATGGCAGAGAAGGACTAGCTCCACCAGTGGTATACTGCGTGGCCTTGCCCATAGCACTCTGCAGCAAGGCACGCTGCAGCAAGGGCTTGCTGAACAGAGACATATACCATAACAAACAGGCAACTAAAAACACAAGCAGGACAATCTGCACGCTTACTCAGACTTTTTGAGTATGCATGTGAGTCCGGGAAGTTGCCTTCTTCCTTTGGGGAAGCGACTGTAGTAGTAATTCACAAAGTCGGGAAGCCTCCGGATCAGTGTGCATCATACAGGCCGATTTCCCTCCTAAACACGGACGCGAAAATCTTGGCTAAAGTCCTGGCTAAGCGTCTTGGCGAGGTGATACTGTCCGTTATTGACCCGGACCAATCTGGTTTTATGCCCGGGAAGACGACTGATATAAATCTTAGGAGACTATTCACCAATTTACAGGTCAGACACGATAATGCGGGTTCAAGAGTCTTGGCGTCCCTGGATAACGAGAAGGCCTTTGACTCTGTGGAGTGGAATTTTATTTGGGAGACAATGTTCCGTCTTGGTTTTCCTTCCTCTTTTGTCAAGTGGGTTCAATTGTTATACCAGACACCTATAGCACGGATTAGAGTGAATGGAGTCATATCCCGGCCCTTTAGGTTACATAGAGGCACTAGACAGGGGTGCCCTTTGTCCCCATTGTTGTTCGCCCTGATAATGGAACCCTTGACACAATTAATTAATAACAGCTCTTTGATAGAGGGGTGGACGGTAGCGGGGATTCAGGAGAAGGTATCATTATACGCAGATGACCTGTTAGTCTACTTGGCGGACCCTGGCCCCTCCTTAGAATCCCTGCTAGATGTAGTGGATGGATATGGGAAGTACTCGGGTTTACGGGTTAATTGGGCCAAGTCTAGTTTATGTGTAATAGATATGGATGAAGAGGTGGATATTTCCCCGATATCTCCCCTGAGAGTGGTAGATAAATTTCTCTACTTAGGGATATATATCCATAGGGACCCTAGACAGTTCTGTCAATTGAACTTGAGGCCTACCATGGAATACATCACGCGTAAGCTGGAAGCCTGGGAAAATCTTCCGCTGACTTTGGTGGGGAGAATTAATATTATCAAGATGGTGCTACTACCCAAACTTCTGTATATTTATAGAGCAGCCCCAGTGAGGATCCCTAAGTCACATTTTGATATTTTAGATAGATCCTTTTCCCGTTTCCTGTGGCTCCATCGGTCCCCCAGACTAGCGAGAAAGACGCTGAAGGCCTCCTACACCCAGGGGGGCTTGCAGCTACCAGATATGTATATTTATTATATAGCCACGCACCTAATGTATGCATCTTGGTGGATTAGGGCGGATGCCAATAACCCTGCGGTGGTACTAGAGGCGGCGCTGGCTGGTTCATATGAAGCGCTAACTAATCTGGTATACAGGGGGGGGGAAACCCGTAGGACTGGGGACGTATACGGACTCTATGGTAACAGTTAGCGAAGCCTGGGTGAGGTTTGTGGAGATACATACAGAAAGCCTGGAGGGTGGCACCTGGTCCCCCTATATCCCACTATGGCGTAACAAGCTTCTCCCAGAGCTCTTGCATCTTCCTGACTTTGAGTTCTGGCCTAGGAAGGGTCTTAAATATCTAACACAACTGTTTCAGGAAGGGACCTTCCGTTCCTTTGAGAGCCTGCGAGCTGAGTTCCAGTTACCCCAGACGAGTTTTTATCGCTTCCTCCAACTGAGACATGCCTGCGAGAAACAATTTAGAGCCCTATCCCTAAATTTAGAATGCGGCCCATTAGAGTCAATAGCTAGGAGGAAAATCCCTTGCAAACCTATCTCCTCCTTCTATGTTGAAATTGTTAAAATGCAAGAATCTCCTATTAAGCGTTCCTTTGCTAAATGGGCTGAGGATATTCCAGAATTGGAGGATTCTCATTTGGAGGAATGGCGTCTGAGATGGAGGTCGTCGGTTATAAGTGCGAGAGATCAGCTCATCCAAGTGAAGTGGATACACAGAGTATATTTGACCCCACTGCGTCTCTATCAGATGCGACAATTACCGAGTCCGGGTTGTGATAGATGTGGAGAGGCGAGGGGCTCTTTCTTCCATATGGTGTGGCTATGCCCGGTGATAAAGACATACTGGAAGGGAATTTGTAATTTTATCAATGTTAGGTTAGGGCTCCCAGGGATTTGTAATCCTGTAATATGCCTACTAGGGTTAGTTTCTGAAGCCACTCCTTCTAAATACAATAGAATACTGTTAAGACTGTTGATGTTTTATGGGAGGAAAAATATTCTTTTGAACTGGAAACCGCCCAAGTGTCCTACAGTGGGCCAATGGGTACTCCTTATAAATAACGACCTGCAAATGTATAAATTGACATATGAGGCAAGGGGATTGTCGGACCGATTTGATGATATCTGGGGCCCTTGGGTCCAAGCTGAAGGCACGACTTGAGTCATTAACGGTGGCAAATGTATCACCCATTGTATGTATATGTGAGTGTATGGGTTGAGCAAGTTCTAGAAGCCTCTTAGAGACAACAGTGACACTTTGTACTATAGTCATTTATATGTCTTTTATGGTCAAGATATACGTGAATAACGGACTTGCTGATGTGAGTGTTGTATCATGGAAGTTTGTTTTCTTCCTTGTTCTCCCCTCGGGAGTGTTGTATTTTTTTTTTTAATGCAAAATGTTAAATAAACACTATAAAAAAAAGAAAAAAAAAAAAAAAAACACAAGCAGGAGTTCAAGCAAGGGAACAGGAGTGGCAATGAGCAGAGAAGGACTAGCTCCACCAGTTGTATACTGCGTGGCCTTGCCCATAGCACTCTGCAGCAAGGGCTTGCTGAACAGAGACAATTGAATATACACAAGGTGACTAAAACATAACTGGCAGAACAGATAACAGAAACACAGGAAAGAAGACGTCAATGAACAAGTAGGAAACCCACAGAGCACAGACAGACACGGCTCCCATGGGTCAGCAGCATGGGAGAGTGAGTACAAACAGGAGCAGGACAAGACAACACACACCAGAAGAGCTGACACAGAACTGAGGAAACCTCAGTCTTATATACAGGTTCCATGGGTGCAGCAGAGAGGCCACACCCATGGAGCAGACAGAGAGGATTAACTCCTAATAGGCACACAGGGGAGTTAACCCACAAAGAACCACGAACAACACACAGGAACGGAGCTGCAGCGATAGCATAGACAGAAGGTCACAGCCAGAGGTAATGACTGTGACATATGGCCATCAAATGACATTGTTTGATGCTACATATAGAACAACCCGCTATGCTTTGCCCCTTTTTTTCCTATGTTCGGACTAATGTATGCTATGTGGTAGTAGGTGCCTTCGTCACCCAATTTGAAAATGGCAAAAGTATTGAAGAAGCACTTAGTATTTTTAAGTCGTGGAATAAGACATGAAACCCTGTTTGCTTTCTGGTTGATTTTTGCCTGGAAGAGATCAATGCTATCACACACCTTTTTCCTGGTATGTAAATATAAATATGAAGTATTCAAGTGAAAGTATAAAAATATAATTTGGATGATCAGTTCTTCTATTCCATGTATAAAACACCAGAACCCACAGTTGATATGGGCTACAATTTTGAAGTTATAAATGTTAGTCCAAATATGTCCCGGACTTAGTAAAAAAATATGTTTTATCTTTATTTAAAGGTGCATTTACATGCATCGAATGAAAAAGGTTGAGGAGCAGTATCTCTCCTTTATGTGTCCTATTTGTTTCTGACCCACACCTTATTTTGTATTTAAGACTTGCATATTTGCGCGTTAAATCCATGTGGATTTTGATCGAAACAAGTTAGCAATTTTATATTTAAGTATAACAATGGGTAACATTTCCTTCATAGATAAAAAGCAATGCAAGAGTACAGTCAAAATTATAGATATATAGCGGCTCAAATGTCTGTCTGAAGTGACTCACCCAGTCACTAATTGACTATTTAAACAGAAAATGGACAGGAGACAGGCACTCACCATCTAATTTACTCCAGACAATCATAAATTGAAAATTTTATTCTCATATAAATTCAAAAAATCTTTATTTAGTAAAAAAAATTGTAATCATAATAATCAAAACAACAAACTAACAATATGGACAATATAAAATGGCGAATAAAAAAATTCACAAGTGACTCTATTGCATACTCTAAACTGTACCATGTATCGTATACCTATTTAGATAAAGTACATACAGCAGAAAGAATATATCGGCTCGAAAAACAGGTAATGTCCTTTTAAGCGAGCTTCTAGGTAGCAATATGTTGACGTTTTATGGTTTTGTATACCAATAGTCACTTGTGAATTTTTTACATTATCCATTTTATATTGTCCATATTTTTATTTTTTTGTTTATTTTATTATGATTACTATTTATTAACTAATTTATGACTTTGTGAATTTATATGAGAATAACATGTACAATTTTTGATTTTATCACAAGACACGGAGGCTCCAATTGCTTTAACTCTCTTTACTGTTACCATAGCAAACTATTATCAAATATTTAGAAAAGGCTCCACCAGCAAACTACTGGAGCTCAGCCTTTCAGTTACCAGCTGAAAAGAGGAATAAATCAATAGTAATATAGGCTGGCTCACAGTATTTTTGCATTAAATTTTTATTAATGCACTAAATCAAAAAACAAACTGACTTTGTGTCATCATATCAGCAATACATACATGAATAAATGTGTGAAAATAGGTATATAAGTGCGGAGCTCACGCACAAACCTAAATAGCTGGAGTACTCCTAAGAATAGGACCAAATGGCAAGAGGTATTCAATTAGACCGCTTGAATGTCCAGGACATAAATGCCGATTTGCCGGGTGGTTGAAACAAAAGGTTCAAGAACTGTCACAGCCAGACAGCTGAGAAGCGCTCACAGGAGCTTCTCAGATCCTCCTCCTTGAATTTCTTTGTTTTGGTTTAGTTTCTCATCTCGTTAGTCTATCTCAGCTGTCATGCAGTCAGACTGATCGCTACCCTTTAAGTTCCTCCCCATAATGCAGTAGTGTGCGGCTGATACAACTTCCTGGAGTGTGTGTGCATGCTGTTTCCAGTTCCCTGTCCTCAGTCGTCTGCAGATAAGTGCTGTTTATGTATTTATGTTTTTGTCTTTTCTGGATCCAGGTGACCCTGACTCCCTCCGTGTCAGTGTAGGGAGCCGGTGGTCGTGTCCCTTCACTATTGTAGGGTCTTCAGGTAATAGATAGCCGAGGAACGTGGATATGCGGCCATCCACCTTTGGGGTGTTCGCATAGGCTGAGCAGTGAGGGAGAGCGGCAGCTCTATTGCAGGGGTCTCCCTTTGTTCCTTAGTTGTGGATCCAGAGAGACATTGTTTATATGGTATTGTCTTGTTTCCTGTACACCATCTGTGACATTATCAGCCGCCAAAACCGTCTCAAGCATGGATCCGGTTTCACTTTTGGCTGAACGCCTCCAGGGTCTTTCATTGGAGGTAGCTGATCTCCGTAGGATTTTTTCTCAGTTTCAAGTGACCGGTTCAGCTTGCGTTCATGGAGTTTGTGCTGAGCCCAAGGTCTCGCTCCCGGATACGTTCTCTGGGGGTAGTGAGAATTTTGTGCGTTTTAAAGAGGCTTGCAAACTCCATTTTCGCCTTCTTCCCCATTCTTCTGGTGATGAAGAACGGAGGGTGGGGATCATTGTATCGCTGCTCAGGGGTAACGCTCAGTCTTGGGCCTTTTCGCTACCGGAGGGGGCACGGCCCCTCCGCTCAGTGGATGAATTCTTTTTAGCCCTGGGTCAGATATATGATGATCCGGATCGTATTGCTCTGGCTGAGTCTAGACTACGTCTGTTATGCCAGGGTAAACAATCCGCAGAGATATACTGCTCCGAATTTCGGAGATGGGCAGCTGATACTGGTTGGAATGATGCTGCACTCCGAAGTCAATTTTGCCATGGTCTTTCAGAGGGATTGAAAGATGCATTTTCCTTTCATGAGAGGCCTATCTCCTTGGACTCTGCTATGTCTCAGGCCGTTCGTATTGACAGGCGTCTTAGAGAGAGACGAGAGATCTCTCCTTCCTGTCCTACTCAGTCTCGGAACAGTGCAGCGGTCTCATTCTGTGCGCAGGAGTCTCAGTCGCTGTCAGCCCCTTCTGAGCAGGAGCCCATGCAGCTGGGGTTGATTGCCTCTGACAATAGAAGATTCAGCCCGCATGGGAGGGTTTGTTTTTGTTGTGGAGGTATAAATCATTTGGCAAATGTTTGTCCCTCAAGGAGATTCAGGCAGTTTTCTGGGAGTAATAAAGAGACAAAAAGGAAAAAATCTTTTAAAAATGTTCCGTCTGTTACTATTGGCAGGGTTGAGGCGGAAATTGAAGGTTTTCCGTTTGCTTGTAGTTCCCGTTTTGTCCTGCCTGCTAGGGTGGTGCTAGAGAGCAAAAGCATTTTTTGTGAGATTTTTGTGGATAGTGGAGCAGCTGTCAACCTCATTGATAATCAATTTGCAATAACTCATGGTTTCCAGGTATGCACTTTGGGAAGGGATATTCCTGTTTTTGCTATTGATTCAGCTCCACTTTCTCAGAAATCATTAAAGGGCATAGTTCACAATATCCGTTTAATTGTGAGTGATGCTCATGTTGAGGATGTGTCATGTTTCGTCCTTAGCGGTTTGCCTACTCCTCTAGTGTTGGGGCTACCCTGGCTCACTAAACATAACCCCACCATTGATTGGCAAGCGAGGCAAATAAATGGTTGGAGTGACTTTTGCAGAGAGAATTGCCTCATAACATCTGTTTCTGAGGTTTCTACTAAGACTGTACCACCTTTCCTCTCTGAATTTTTGGATGTCTTCTCTGAGAGTGGAGTTCAGGGTTTGCCTCCGCACAGGGAGTATGATTGCCCTATTAATCTCATCCCAGGCGCCAAGATGCCTAAATCTCGTTTATACAATCTCTCCCAACCTGAGAGGGTCGCTATGCGGGCTTATATCTCTGAGAGTTTGAGAAAAGGACACATACGACCCTCGAAGTCACCTGTTGCCGCTGGTTTTTTCTTTGTTAAGAAAAAAGATGGTTCTTTAAGACCTTGTCTGGATTTCAGGGAGCTGAACAGTATCACTATTCGTGATCCTTATCCGCTTCCTCTGATCCCGGACCTGTTTAACCAGGTTGTTGGGGCTAAAGTCTTTTCCAAATTAGACCTAAGAGGGGCATACAACCTGGTTAGGGTCAGAGAAGGAGACGAATGGAAGACGGCTTTCAATACCCCTGAAGGCCATTTTGAGAATTTGGTTATGCCTTTTGGTTTGATGAATGCCCCAGCCGTTTTTCAGCATTTCGTCAACAGCATTTTTTATCATTTAATGGGAAAATTTGTATTAGTGTATTTGGATGACATTTTGATTTTTTCTCCTGATTTCAAGACTCATAAGGAACACTTACGTCAGGTCTTGCTCATTCTGCGGGAGAATAAATTATATGCGAAACTGGAAAAATGTGTGTTTGCGGTTCCAGAAATCCAATTTCTGGGGTTTCTTGTCTCCGCTTCTGGTTTTCGCATGGACCCCGAGAAGGTCCGCGCTGTGCTTGAGTGGGAGCTTCCTGAGAACCAGAAGGCGCTGATGCGTTTTTTGGGCTTTGCCAATTATTACAGGAAATTTATTTTGAATTATTCCTCTGTTGTTAAACCACTCACTGATATGACCAGAAAGGAGGTAGATTTTTCTTCCTGGTCGGTAGAGGCGCGTAAGGCCTTTTCTAATATCAAGGAGAGTTTTGCTTCCGCTCCCATCCTAGTACAACCTGATATTTCGTTACCCTTCATAGTTGAGGTTGATGCTTCTGAGGTAGGGGTGGGTGCGGTCTTGTCTCAGGGTTCCTCTCCTGCCAAATGGCAACCGTGTGCCTTTTTCTCAAAGAAACTCTCCTCCGCAGAGAGAAATTATGATGTGGGAGATAGGAATTGTTGGCCATCAAGTTGGCTTTTGAGGAATGGCGCCATTGGCTAGAGGGAGCCAGACACCCTATTACCGTGTTTACTGACCATAAAAATCTGGCCTATTTGGAGTCAGTCAAGCGTCTGAACCCGAGACAGGCCAGATGGTCTTTGTTCTTTTCAAGGTTTAATTTTGTTGTTACGTTCCGCCCTGGGGTTAAGAATGTGAAGGCAGATGCCCTGTCACGTTGTTTTCCAGGAGGTTGGAATTTTAAAGACCCGGGTCCCATTTTGGCTGAAGGTGTGGTGGTCTCTGCTCTTTTTCCTGAATTGGAGGCAGAGGTGCAGGCAGCCCAGTCAGAAGCTCCTGATCTTTGTCCTCCTGGGAGGTTGTTTGTGCCTCTCGCTTTGAGACACAAGATTTTTAAAGAACACCACGACACGGTCCTTGCTGGGCACCCGGGGGCAAGAGCCACACTGGATCTCATCGCTCGGAGATTCTGGTGGCCTGCGCTTCGTAAGTCGGTTGAGGGTTTTGTGGCAGCTTGCGAGACTTGCGCTCGTGCCAAGGTCCCTCATTCACGGCCATCAGGTCCTCTCCTTCCTTTGCCCATTCCTTCCCGTCCTTGGACACATCTGTCCATGGACTTCATAACGGACTTGCCTCGTTCCTCGGGGAAGTCTGTGATTCTGGTGGTGGTGGACGGTTTTAGCAAAATGGTGCATTTTATCCCTTTCCCTGGTTTGCCCAATGCTAAGACGCTGGCGCAGGCATTTATTGACCACATTGTCAAATTGCATGGGATTCCTTCAGACATAGTCTCTGATAGGGGCACGCAGTTTGTTTCCAGATTCTGGAAGGCTTTCTGTTCTCGCTTGGGGGTTCGGTTGTCATTCTCTACTGCTTTCCATCCGCAGTCGAATGGCCAGACAGAGCGCGTCAATCAGAATCTGGAGACATATCTGCTCTGTTTTGTGGCGGAGAATCAGGAGGATTGGTGTTCTTTTTTGTCCCTTGCTGAGTTTGCTTTAAATAACCGTCGTCAGGAGTCCTCTGATAAGTCACCATTTTTTGGTGCATATGGGTTCCATCCGCAGTTTGGGACTTTCTCGGGAGAGGGCTCTTCTGGTTTGCCTGATGAGGACAGATTCTCCTCGTCTTTGTCATCTATTTGGCAAAAGATTCAGGATAATCTAAAGAGCATGAGTGAGAGATATAAGCGTGTGGCGGATAAGAGACGTGTGCCTGGTCTGGACCTGAATGTTGGTAATCTGGTGTGGTTGTCTACCAAGAATATCAAATTGAAGGTTCCCTCCTGGAAGTTGGGTCCTAGGTTTATTGGGCCTTACAAGATCCTGTCTGTCATCAATCCTGTTGCCTACCGTCTTGATCTTCCTCAGACTTGGAAGATCCATAATGTTTTTCATAAGTCCTTATTGAAACCTTATGTTCAACCTATTGTACCCTCGCCTTTGCCTCATCCTCCGATTATGGTTGATGGAAATCTTGAATTTCAGGTCTCTAGGATTGTGGATTCTCGTCTTGTCCGCGGTTCCCTCCAGTACCTCGTTCATTGGGAGGGTTATGGTCCTGAGGAGAGGATGTGGGTCCCAGTGACGGACATTAAGGCCTCTCGTCTCATCAGGGCTTTCCATAGGTCCCATCCTGAGAAGGTGGGCCCTGAGTGTCCGGAGTCCACTCCTAGAGGGAGGGGTACTGTCACAGCCAGACAGCTGAGAAGCGCTCACAGGAGCTTCTCAGATCCTCCTCCTTGAATTTCTTTGTTTTGGTTTAGTTTCTCATCTCGTTAGTCTATCTCAGCTGTCATGCAGTCAGACTGATCGCTACCCTTTAAGTTCCTCCCCATAATGCAGTAGTGTGCGGCTGATACAACTTCCTGGAGTGTGTGTGCATGCTGTTTCCAGTTCCCTGTCCTCAGTCGTCTGCAGATAAGTGCTGTTTATGTATTTATGTTTTTGTCTTTTCTGGATCCAGGTGACCCTGACTCCCTCCGTGTCAGTGTAGGGAGCCGGTGGTCGTGTCCCTTCACTATTGTAGGGTCTTCAGGTAATAGATAGCCAAAGAACGTTGATATGCGGCCATCCACCTTTGGGGTGTTCGCATAGGCTGAGCAGTGAGGGAGAGCGGCAGCTCTATTGCAGGGGTCTCCCTTTGTTCCTTAGTTGTGGATCCAGAGAGACATTGTTTATATGGTATTGTCTTGTTTCCTGTACACCATCCGTGACAAGAACGTCCTTGCTGTAATTCCCACAAGGAAAACTCTGTATTCAAGTGTCCTGTAAAAGATCGTAACCGCACTTATTCGGCAATGCTCCACTTACTTTTTACTTGCGGAGCAAGACCTCAGACCCGCTCGCTCAGCGTCCCACGTGTCCAGCCAGGTAGTCGATCGCTGGTTAGTGACGCAGGCGCCTGAAACCGTCACACCAACGGAAGCTGGTTAAGCTGAGCTGGTAATTGCCTGAGCCTGTCAGGCCAGCGGCAGTGGATACGACAGGGTTTTACAATGAATTTGCGGCAATGTTGAATGTAACAACACAGGTTTAGTCCACTTTGTAAGTAGTTGGTAGATGCAAACCTTTGAAGCGGTATGGGACGTCTTCAAATACTTGAAAAAGTTGAAAAAGTTGAAAATTGAAGAAAGTCCTCTTCTTGCATATTTTGTAAAAAACCGCACCGGTAGCCAGGTCCTTATACACACTAGACGCGTTTCGGAAACAAGTTCCTTCCTCAGTAGATAATCATAGAATGCTGAATGCAGACACAAGACATGACTTTAAATACCCTTTTTGAGGTTAATATAAAATATGGGTCGGATTGTGGACTGGGCTGATTACACAGCCTCAATCCACACCTCCACGATATAGACAGTGATTACCCACAAATTTATTGCAACATATATCTTACTATCGCATTGTATATATGCATGTGCAAAATACATACTAAAAATATACAAAATAAAAATAAATTGTAACATATACTGAATTGACTGGGTTATAGTATTGAGAGGATTTGATCGAAAATATGGGTCGGACTGCGAACTGAGCTGATCACACAGTCACAGTCTTCACCATATATTACATAGATGATCAATAACCAGTACATTACAGCATATGTTTAGAAATAATCAAAATGTGGACAATAGAGAATAATAAAAACATATAATAAAATAAAATTAAAATTAAAAATTACATCATATCACATGCTGGGATATCTGGAATGTGGCATTAGGGGGAGAAGGGAAGGGATGCAGGAGGGGTCAATGCGCTGAAAAACAGCCCGGCATTGACTCCCCGTGTAAACCAACCCATCTCCCCTAAAGAAACCCAAAAATTTAAATCTCCGAGTTGAGACCCTGAGGCATCAAGGACCCAAACTCAAATATTTTCTTGGACTCTTGCCTAGACATTTTGGCCACAAAATCTCCTCCTCTCCAGTCTTGTTTGACCGATTGGATAGCTATATAGCTCATATTGCTTGGATCACCTGCATGGTATAGTTTAAAATGTTTGGATAAAGGATGCGTTTCGGATTGTTTTTTAATATTATTGATATGTTCAGATATTCTGATCTTGAATACCCTTTTTGTACGGCCAATGTACTGTTTTGGGCATGGGCACTGAATAATGTAGATTACTGCCTTACTATTACATGACAAAATTTCCTTGATTTCCCATTTAAAATTATTAGACGTTGACATTATCTGTTTTGTGTTTCTATCAAAGTGTGTCTGTCTACAATTTTGACAGCAACCACACCTGTAGAAACCTTTTAAATTAGCCCATGGGGTTATCAATGATTTTGTCCCTTCTCCCCCTAATGCCACATTCTAGATATCCCAGCATGTGATATGATGTAATTTTTATTTTATTTTACTATATATTTTTATTATTCTCTATTGTCCACATTTTGATTATTTCTAAACATATGCTGTAATGTACTGGTTATTGATCATCTATGTAATATATGGTGAAGACTGTGACTGTGTGATCAGCTCAGTTCGCAGTCCGACCCATATTTTCTATCAAATCCTCTCAATACTATAACCCAGTCAATTCAGTATATGTTACAATTTATTTTTATTTTGTATATTTTTAGTATGTATTTTGCACATACATATATATACAATGCGATAGTAAGATATATGTTGCAATAAATTTGTGGGTAATCACTGTCTATATCGTGGAGGTGTGGATTGAGGCTGTGTAATCAGCCCAGTCCACAATCCGACCCATATTAACCTCAAAAAGGGTATTTAAAGTCATGTCTTGTGTCTGCATTCAGCATTCTATGATTATCTACTGAGGAAGGAACTTGTTTCCGAAACGCGTCTAGTGTGTATACGGACCTGGCTACCGGTGCGGTTTTTTACAAAATATGCAAGAAGAGGACTTTCTTCAATTTTCTACTTTTTCAAGTATTTGAAGACGTCCCATACCGCTTCAAAGGTTTGCATCTACCAACTACTTACAAAGTGGACTAAACCTGTGTTGTTACATTCAACATTGCCGCAAATTCAAGGTAAAACCCTGTCGTATCCACTGCCGTTGGCCTGACAGGCTCAGGCAATTACCAGCTCAGCTTAACCAGCTTCCGTTGGTGTGACGGTTTCAGGCGCCTGCGTCACTAACCAGCGATCGACTACCTGGCTGGACACGTGGGACGCTGAGCGAGCGGGTCTGAGGTCTTGCTCCGCAAGTAAAAAGTAAGTGGAGCATTGCCGAATAAGTGCGGTTACGATCTGTTACAGGACACTTGAATACAGAGTTTTCCTTGTGGGAATTACAGCAAGGACGTTCTTGAACCTTTTGTTTCAACCACTCGGCAAATCGGCATTTATGTCCTGGACATTCAAGTGGTCTAATTGAATACCTCTTGCAGCCTCACTCTAGCCATTTGGTCCTATTCTTAGGAGTACTCCAGCTATTTAGGTTTGTGCGTGAGCTCCGCACTTATATACCTATTTTCACACATTTATTCATGTATGTATGCTGATATGATGACACAAAGTCAGTTTGTTTTTTGATTTAGTGCATTATTAAAAATTTTATGCAAAAATACTGTGAGCCAGCCTATATTACTACTGTTACCATAGCAGCAAAGAATGAACATGTCAATCACAAAAGAAAACCATAGTAACCGACTCCTCCCCACCATCCCAGCATATAATGGCTCCACACTCTGGGATCATCCTCTTTCTTTGCTGCTGCCATGGCAGATAAGTATCCTCAATGAAAAGAGTGTTTAACGTGCTTTTATGCGATTTAGGAGCATTGGTTTGCTGTTTTTTGCTCCCCCTCAGGTTTTACTTCCTGGTACTGTGTTTTTTTCTAGGTACCCCCGTTTTTCCTTTCGATTTTAGCTACAGTCTTTAGGATTGGTAGTTATTGTCCCCCTTTTCTCTACCAATCCTCCTAGCTTAGGACCCATCTGCGCCTCCGTCTATTTCTATTTCTTTTATCGCTTACCGTTCGCTCCGGTTCTGCTAACCGTATCCTCCATTCACCTGCGCCTGTCCCTTCCCATCTTGGGACACCTTGCTCGCTCTCTCCTGCGATCTCGCTGGATTTTTCTGGCTTCCTCTTGCGGCTCCTTGCTGAGATCTCGCGGGATCTCGGCACCTTACACCGGAGTTTCGCGCCCACACCGCGCTTCTTACTGGGTCTCCCTGCGCCGGTATCCTCGGTGAGTGAGTACCCCTGCGCCCACTATCGCTTGTTTTTTCTTCTCTCAGGCCCTCATTAGTGTTTTTCTTTCCTTCTAGGTCTTCTGTGCGATTTTTGGTGGTCTGGGGTGAATTACTCCTACCATCCCTCAACTATGTCTCGCCGTAGTGTCTCTTCTACCCGTAGACAGGGTGATCCCACTAACCCCTCTGCTGTAATCAGCCGCATTAATGATTCCTCACATGAGGTGCAGAACGCTGCGCTGCAGCAATCCATTTCAGATGCGATCATGGCTGCGATGGGCTCCATGTCCTCAGCACTTTCGCAATCTATCTCCCAGGCCCTGTATTCTCAGCCCGCCAGGTCCATCCAGAACCCAGGAACGGACCTTAACATGCCATCAGCCTCCCAGAACCTCTATGACCGATGGGAATCCATAACATGACCACGCAGTTGTCCCGCGAAAAAGAGCCTGCACGCGACAGGCAGAACGGCCAGGACCTTGCCTGAGCCATTATCAGATTCAGATAAGGAATCGATTGAGGAGGCACAGAACGAGTCACACTGTGACACAGTTGAGGAGCTCGAGGATGTAGCGGTTGATCCTCTAGATTTATTGCCCGATCCCATACCTACAACAGCTGCGGCTGCTATGCAAGAGAGTCAGTCTATGCGAGACGACCTTCTGATTGATCCCCTGGGCAATCCTCTATTTAATCCCGATGAGCTCCATCACCCCCGTTCTGCGGAATGGCTCCCCGCCACTCATGTGGCACAATATTTAGAATCTAAAATCCGCACTCCCTTAAGTAAGGAATCCCCTCACCCTCTAATTCCCAATAAGGTGTGTGAGACACCTACGGTGGACCCGAAGATGGTTCAGTTCCTGACCAAAACGAGGTTCAACCCTAAAAAAGGGCTGGATTCGGCTCTGCGGGCCGTTCAGGATAAGCTCCTGGACATCACGGGCCCCCTTGCCAGGATCTTCGACATGGCAGAATCCGCCAAGGCAGAGGGTAGATCTATAGACCCCATTGAATTGGGGGGATGGATCCAGAGGGCCATTTGCATTACTGGCAATGTTAATACCTCCTTGGCCATAGAAAGGCGAAAAGCCATTTTGATGAAGGTGGAGCCAAAACTCTCCAACCTTGCCTTATCTGAAGCGGGCAAGAATGCCCAGGGTCTTCTATTTGGAGACTCCTTTATAAAGGAGTTGGGCAGATACGTCGGGGCTTTCACGGCTCTGGACAAAGCTCAAACTTCAATGAAAAGAGTGTTTAACACCCGTTTCTCCAATAGGGCCGGCAGCTCTAGGGGCTGTCTGTCCGGCCGGTCTGATTTCCATCCCCGCGGCACGGGGAGAGGCTCCTTCAATTACAGATCCTCGCTTCAGGATCCCAGGCACCAGCCTTCCTTCTTCCCCTCCCGGGGCGCTTCAGGACGTTCCAGAAGTTACCGTGGAGCTCCCACCTATCGACTACCAGTTGGTAAGTGCCCACCCTGTTCTACCGTTGTATTCTTCAACAGGTTGTGTCGGGGGCAGACTCTGACTCTTTTTTATTGCCTGGTCCAAGATCACCTCAGACCGGTGGGTGCTGGACACCGTCAGGGGTTTCACAATAGACTTGGTAGCTTCCCCAGATCTTCTACCCGTTCCCCACGCCATTCACTTGACCGGCTCGCTTCGGCAGCACTTACAAAAGGAACTGAAGGACTTAGTCCACAAACAGGCGATAGAGCGCACCACACCTCACACCACTGGTGTGATCAACAATATGTTTCTGGTTCAGAAAAAAGGTAGTCAGATGCGCCCAGTTATCAATCTGAAATCCCTCAACTCACTAGTACAATATCGCCACTTCAAGATGGAAGGCATCCATCTTTTGAGGGACATGCTTCTTCCGGGCAACTGGATGGTCAAACTAGACCTCAAGGATGCGTATCTCATGGTCCCGGTGGCTCCCGCCTCCAGGGATCTGCTTCGTTTTCTTTGGGGAGACCAGATATGGCGTTTCACTTGCCTACCTTTTGGCCTCTCGTCTGCCCCTTGGTGCTTCACAAAGGTGATGAAGCCTGTGGTGTCTTGGCTCCGCAGCAGAGGGGCACGCATGATAATTTATCTCGACGATATTCTTATCATGGCGCAAAGTCCGTCCCTTCTCCGCAAACACCTTACCATGGCCACCAGTCTCCTCTCAGGGTTAGGTTTTATCATAAACCAGGAGAAATCTTGTCTCACACCATCAACGTCGATGGAGTTCCTGGGTTTCAGAATAGACTCCTCTTCCCTGACCCTTCATCTTTCTCTGTCCAAGGTCCGATCGATTCACAAAGAATTGCGACATGCACTACTTCGGCCACAATTGTCACTGCGACACTTGGCACGCCTAATAGGACTTATGGCGTCGTCTATCCAGGCCATATTCCCGGCCCCCTTACACTACCGGGCCCTCCAGAGACTCAAGATTGCCCATCTCCGGACTGGGGCCACGTACTCGGACATGATCACTCTGGACTCAGAGACGAGGGACGAGCTACGGTGGTGGATCAAGAGACTGTCGGTCTGGAATGGCAAGGCCTTATTCGGTCCACTACCGGACTTGATCATAGAATCGGACGCCAGCTTGCGCGGATGGGGAGCGCACTGCAATGGGATATCCACCGGAGGCCCCTGGTCCTCTGAGGAGTCTCGCCTCCATATCAATGGCCTGGAGTTACTGGTAGGGTCTTTGGCGATTCGCAGTTCCGCCAATGGCACGGTCACGACCTGTATCAGACTGCGGATGGACAACGTTTCCTCGGTCCGATACGTCAACGGGATGGGCGGAACACGTTCTTCGGTTCTGACCTACCTGGCACAAGACTTTTGGGAGTTCTGTCTCGCCAAGGGTATCGTGGTGATAGCGGAGCATCTTCCCGGCCTCCACAATGTGTTGGCAGACTGTAATTCACGTTACTTTTCGGATTCCAGCGATTGGAAGTTAGACGAGGAGGTATTCCTAGCTTTATCATCTCGATGGGGTCCTCCTTTGGTGGATTTATTCGCGAACCGTTTGAACGCCCAGATACCCAGATTCTTCAACTGGCGGCCGGATCCTCTGGCAGAGGTGGTGGACGCGTTCCTGCAACAGTGGGGGGGAACGTTGATGTACGCTTTTCCTCCATTTGCTTTGATCCCTCGGGTTCTCCTTCAAGTTCAGCGCCAAGCGGCGGAGCTTGTCTTGGTCCTACCTCTGTGGCGGTCACAACCTTGGTTCCCTCTAGTCCTGGATCTGTTGGTGGAACTCCCACTCCTCCTTCCGGATCTTCCCCTTCTGCTGCGGGACCCGACGGGGGAGTCCCACCCCCTTATTCGAGCAGGTTTACTTTGCCTTCTCGCTTGCAGGATCTCGGGTGTTCTGGCTCGTTGTCAGGCGTTTCGAACACAACTGTTTTCTTATTGGAAAACGCATGGGCTCCCGGAACCAGACGGGCTTATCGAGCCGCCTGGGACGCTTGGGCTCGTTGGTGCGTAGAGCGCGCGATCTGGATCCCCTTCGAGCCCCTGTAATTTCAGTCTTGTCATTTTTGTCTTCCTTGTATGATTCAGGTAAGGCCTATCATACAATTAACCTTTACAGGTCAGCGATATCCTCTAGGCACGAGGGTTTTGAGGGTTGTCCTGCGGGTGTGCCGCTTATTAAAAGGCTCTCGTCTGTCTCGACCTCCCAGACCTCGTTTCTCTGCGACTTGGGATGTGGGGTTGGTTTTGAACTTTTTATCTTCTTGGTCCTCTAATGACCAGTTGTCCCTACGCCAGTTATAGGCGAAGTTGGTTACGTTATTATGCCTCATCTCTTGTAAGAGGGTTTCCGACGTCCGAGCCCTGGACTACGATGCGCGGTCGTTTACTCCAGATGGTGTTCTATTTAACATTTCCAGACGTACGAAGACGGGCATCCGCTCAGTTTCTTACCCTTCTTTCCGGCAGTCCCCGCAACTTTGTCCGGTTGCATGCTTACAGGAGTATGAATCTCGTACTGCTTCCCTGCGTACCCCGACATTCCCTAATTTGTTTATCTCTTTTAGGAGACCCTATGCTCCCGTCTCCAGCGTGACCCTATCTCGCTGGGTTAAGGAGATTATGAGCCAGGCAGGTATTGACACCAATATCTTTACGGCTCATTCTGTCCGCAGTGCTTCCGCTACTTCCATGTCGGTCTCAGGGGCCCGTCTGGAGGACGTCATGCGTTTGGCGGATTGGTTCAGGGTCTCCACTTTTCGTGAATTTTATTTTCGTCCCGCGACGCATGCTTTTAATTCTGTCGTTTCTCAGCTTTCAACTTGCAATCGTATTTTTTGTGTCTTGTGATAAAATTTCATGATTTTCCTATTCTATGACGTAAAGTCATGATTTTATTAAAGACACGGAGGCGAGTATTGCCCGCCCTTCCTTGGGTTGTCTATATGTGGATTTATTGTTCCATTTCTCTTTGTTATGCCTTTGTTTCTATGCTATTTATTTCTGATTTGGAATTTATTTATTTATTATTCATTCCATTGCTTTGTGATTCTATCTCGGATTATTTTTCATTCTACAGGCTGAGAGGTCGTTTTCTCTGTAGTTCCGGTTCAGTGTACGATGTTGGTTTCGTTACACCATCAAGGGACGTTTCTCCTTCTGTTGAAGAGTTTGGTTCTAGTGATCAAGAGTGTCGGTTTCGGTCCGGGATGTCCAGTTTCCGGAGAGTTCTGCAGTTGGAGTAGCTGCTCAAAGAAAGAGGATGATCCCAGAGTGTGGAGCCATTATAACTACCAATCCTAAAGACTGTAGCTAAAATCGAAAGGAAAAACGGGGGTACCTAGAAAAAACACAATACCAGGAAGTAAAACCTGAGGGGGAGCAAAAAACAGCAAACCAATGCTCCTAAATCGCATTAAAGTACATGTTAAACACTCTTTTCATTGAGGATACTTATCTGCCATGGCAGCAGCAAAGAAAGAGGATGATCCCAGAGTGTGGAGCTGGGATTATATGTTGGGATGGTGGGGAGGAGTCGGTTACTATGGTTTTCTTTTGTGATTGACATGTTCATTCTTTGCTGCTATGGTAACAGTAAAGAGAGTTAAAGCAATACTCGCCTCCGTGTCTTTAATAAAATCATGACTTTACGTCATGGAATAGGAAAATCATGAAATTGTCAGTAGTAAATCGGATGGTGAGTGCCTGTCTCCTGTCCATTTTCTGTTTCAAGACTACAGTCAACTAACAAGTGCCTTATGCCCCCCCCCCCATCCCCACCGCAGTGTGTGCCTCATTGTTACTCCCCCTCATTGACTCCTTAATGCCCTCCAACATGGTCTCTCTTTAAATGCCTCCACCAATGGAAAAAATATATATATTTAACTCACTATGGTCTGCAGACCGTAAGCTCTGACATGGCACTAGTACAGTTAATAACATTGTTGCTTGCATTTATTGTTTAGTGCTTGATTATTATGCAATTATCTTCAATTTCATCCCAAATAATATTGATGTCTGTTTTTTGGCGGATTAATTGTAACAATGCTTGTTTTTGTCTGTCAATCAAAAAAGAATAGGATATTTCTATTTTTTGGCTTAATGGACATACGAGCACAGAATGCACAAAAAGTCACATATGGGCAACAAAAGAAACTGAACAGACTTTGAAAGAAAATACTTTTTTTTGCATGAGCCCTATAACTAGACACCACACGTGTTACGAGAATAGTCTTAACCACAATATTAAATATTGCTATGCGTGTCTGTTAAAAACTTTAGAACACCCTATATACAATCAAATTGAAAATAACTGAATATCTGTGATACAATGCAAAAAATCTGGAAAAGCACCTATCTAATGTAATGACGATTTATTTGTACAAATACACACAGCAGAAATTGAACATCATATTAAAATGTAGCAGAAAATACATAAAGTTCATTAAAATGCAAAAGACTCCCATACAGGTAGCATGATCAGATGTAATGACTGTGGTATGGATGTAAATATTCAAAAATATTACACTTGCCAAACTTGGCGATAATGCTTCATCCACAGACTACTTCTATAAGGGTCCATTCACACGTCTGCAATTCTGTTCCGCATTTTGCATAACGGAATTGCGGACCCATTCATTTCTATGGGGCCGCAAGATGTGCAGTCTGGACACGGAACTGCGGACCCACACTTCCGGGTCCGCATTCCGTTCCCGATAAAAAAAAAAAGAACATGTCCTATTCTTGTCCGCAACTGCGCACAGTGTCGGCAATGTGCGGTCCGCAAATTGCGGATTGCACATTGACGATGTCAGTGTTTTGCGGATCCGAAAAACACTTGCGGACGTGTGAATGTGGCCTTAACAGTATATTCACCCTAGAAGATGGCCGGGCCTAGTGTCAATAAATCGCTTAGCTGAGGGAAGAAAAACAGAAGGATGGAAGACTGGCAGGACTAATCCTGAAAACATTTACTTAATTAAGCCCAGACAAACAAAGGCAATACATAAGGGTATGTTAATGTAGGAGAGAGGTCAAATACTAACCAGGACCTGAAGTGATCAACCACCCTGACGCGCCGCGTTCGGTCTCGCTTCCTCTTGGGGGCATGTCTAACCTTCTAACCTGTGCCCTATATATAACCCCATATCCCTATCTCATATTAATTGTAATTAGTCCCAGGTGAAAGGGATGATCCTGGGAGTCGCTCTGTATCCGAGCTCAACAATCGTTGCGCTGCTCAGAAGATTACGTCACAATCACGTGACTGCCCGGTCAAGTCATGTGACGGCACAATCACGTGACTGCCCGGTCAAGTCATGTGACGGCAGAACAGAAAGACCCAGTAGCACCAACCTCCTAATTATACAACGGAGGCAGGACCGCGGAAGTTCGCCTGCTCCCTGATATACAGCTGGGTAGTGCGCTAGATGTTCCCAGCGCCATCTTGGTGAAGGGCAAGGATATAAAATAAAAACAAAATATATCGAGGGGAATCAAACAGGGGTTATGAGGATCTCTACTAAACGCTAAACTTGGTTTACAATATAATAATGACATAAAATGATTAAAAATACATATCTATACACCAAGCACATGTTTAAAAAGTCAGTGATGTGTCACAAAAAAAAGATCGTTGAACAAAGTAGAAATAAATTGCTAGCATGAATGAATCTTATTAAAACCATACTCTTCATTTATATAATATTATAGCCCTGCCCCAATGAGTACATACATAAGTACTTTTTCCTGTTATGGCTCTTTATGTATTTGCTTCTTCATTTTAATAGGATGGTAAATACTTTAACCAAATGGCAAGGTATTTTTCAAAGATCATATCCGTACAAAGAAAAAATAAAGGCACAGCCTAGTGTCAATTTTTCCTATACAGTCGAAATGTTATTTATATATATTTTTTTAAAATAAATGTATATTTTATAATTATCCTACAGAAGTGGGCCCGTGCTTACCGCCATGGACTTTTACATGTTGGGATTCATACAAATAATGGCATCGAGAGACAACATGAAATTCTAAAATACAATCACTTGGATGGATATAAAAACTGTTCACTAAGTGAAATGATTACTGTCCTCCATTGCAGTTTCTTCCCCAACACATACCAAAAGTAAGATTCTATTTTTAATGTATTTTTGATAGTTTTCGTCAATTTGTATCAAAACATTTTGTCGGTGCTTTAAGTGATCCAACAAGCTGTGTTTTCTCCCCTGAAATTAGCATGTGATACAGAGCAAGAAGCTGAGCTATGTGAGATATAGGAATATATGAATTGAAGTATGATTATAGTATAGTAGACATTGAAAAGGGACTTTTCAAGGTTAATAGTGAAACCGACAAGCAGAAAAAATACACTGCCAGTTTAGGGGGTACTACTCCATTATGCACATGCAGTGATTGGAGAAATTTCTTGCTTCCCTGCAAACATATTTGCAGCATTTTTACGAATATTGATCAGTGGGGATGGAGTAAACTGAGTCAGTCCTATACAAAAAATCTGCTCTTTTTGATTGATGTGCAATGTTTGAATAAGATAGTAAAGGAAGATACATGGGAGGGACACTGTGATGTTCCAGTGTTGCAGCTGCCCCCCACTGAAGAAATAGAAGACCTGACATCACGTAGAAGGTCATTGCGAACAAAAATGATTCGAAATTGTAATCAAATTGTCAAAAAAATTGTTGATTCAATTTTTTTGATAAAAGATATAAGTAGTTTACATAGTGTAGAGGAGGACCTTGAAGAGATGGCTTCAAAAATAAAATCTCTCATACCAGGGGAAGGTGGTTTACCCTTTAATACAATCACCAAAACGAAAAGCTGACATATCGAACCACTACCAAAACGTCTGTATGGAAGACGGAAGCATCCAGCCTCACAAAGAGTTGGCGCTAAAGCTGATTTTATGGGTGAACGAAGAGGAGGACTCATTCCGAAGCACATTGGACTTTACCCACAAAGAGGAAAATGACACATGGGTGTCATTGCATGGATTTAGGCTTACAAATCGAGATAAGTCAATGAATGGTTAGATGATAATCTAATTAATGTACGTCAGTTGCTTATTTCCCAAAAATTTCCTCATGTACATGGTCTATGTGACACTTTGCCTATTTCCAATGGAAAGGTTGACAAATTTGTAAAGACAGATAACATTTTACGAATTCACCATACTGGTGCCCATTGGCTTTTATCTCATGGCTCTACAGCTGGTGTCAGAATCTATGACTCTCTCAGAACATCGATGACTGATACCTTAAAAAAACTAATGATAGACATAGATAATGATTTTTTTTATAGGTGACTATCAGTGCTCGATGTACAATGTCTGTGCTTCCAAAAACAAACAGGTGCAAATGACGGTGGAGCTTTTGCCATTGCTAACGCCGTTTCTCTGGCCCAAGGCTTAGATTTGAGTTGTCTGGTTTATGACCAAAGCCAGATGAGGGCACATTTGATTAAACGTATCGAACAACAAGAGATTTCTGTGTTTCCACATTCAGTGTTGACAAAATTGGCCTCAAAAATATATTCAAAAAAAATTGCACTCACAAATGTCTTTTTTCGGCCTTATGTACTACGTTACTATGTTATGTACTACGTTACTATGTTATGTACTACGTTACTATGTTATGTACTACGTTACTATGTTATGTACTATGTTACAAGTTACTGTCTTTGCAAGTTGCATCAACCAAAAGAAAAAATGGTTCTAGTGCACAATGTGGTACCACCTGAAGTGTGTGGGCTTAAACAAGAAATCCCAATGTGTTACAGCAAAAAGAAAAAAATATCATTGTCCCAAATGTACATAAAAAATTAGAGATTTTGTTGTTTTAAATAAAATTGACTGCCTTTCAAACATGTTTTATTTTATGGAGAACCTTTATTTTTATTTGGGGTTAAATAAATGTTATGTTTTGGATGAATAAAATGTGTTAACATTTCAACTAATTGTCTTCAATTTTTTGGGTTGAAAATTATCAATTTGTTTTATTAATAAGTGTATACTTTGGAAATCCGTCTACAATGGCGCACTGTGGTTGTAATTTATTATGAGGAGAATATTTGACATCAGTTTTGATTGAATCTGTGTTGGAGTATTTTATTAAACATTTATCAAATGGCGTTGATTGTTTCATACATGTGGCTTGTTCTTACACCCAACACTTCAGTTTGGTGAAGCTCCTCCAGTTTTCCTACTCTTCCCTCCTCCAGGAGTGAGAATGCGACTTTTTAAACTCATTAACATAGCTGACCACGCCCACTTTTCCATCCATATTACAAAAATGGAGTCAGTTGGGTAAAATGCAAAATGACGCAATATTTGGTGCAATTGAGGACAAAAAATGCGCAAAATTCGTACTTTGAAACTTGTAGATGACAGAATTTGTGAACTATTAATGATAAATCTGGGCTTAGGTTGGATTTAACAGACACACACTTTCAATAGCCTTGATGGCCTTTGCTACTAGGCAGAAGCATGTACTGCTACAAGGGGACACAATGCATTGTACAATGCTCAAAAAAATGAAAATTTTGATAGTTAAGTACCATAACAATGTTCCTAACTGTTTGCACAACCCTCCCGAGCCCACAGTGCTGGGACCTATATAGGGAAGGTACAGTGGGGTCAAAATGACTAGTGACAGATCGGTCAAAGTCAATAAAAAACAACGCGGAAAATGAGGAGCCAAGACAAACAGAAACACATGGAAGCAGCAGACACAAATCAATAACTAAATTACACCAAAGTCAATACCAGGAGAGACAAACGAGACATTTACACAGTGGCTTTGGCAGTTTCTGCACAGTGTGCCAGGCAGGGTCACAGCATCCTTGTACACGGGCTGTGTCACTGACTGGACCACATCACATTCACAGATTCCCACACAATCTATAGGTGAAAATGACCCTGTGGTGACTGTGCGCTCTGTATTTACTGCGGAACCAGCCAAAGTTTGCTTGTTATTTTATTTGAGAAAAAACTGCATTTTATACATCATCAGACGGCATTTTGGTGTGTATTTAATAAAACGTAAATTTAAATATTGGTAAATAGACACTTCAGTGTGAGTTGGATAAATACTGTACTTGTAAAGGACCTCAGCAGTGTGAATCCTCCATATTCCATAATAGATGGAAAAGGTTCTTTTGGGGTACGGGAAATAGTCACTTCAGTGTGAGTCGGCAAAATTCGGTCCCTGAAAAGGACCTTAGCAGTATGAATCCTCCATACTCCATAACGTCCTTTTGAGAATATAGGAAATTTCTAATTCGTTTTTTAAACAAATAATGTTAAAGGGGTTATCTGATATTGAAAATATCCCCTCCAATGCCCAGGCCCCTTGTATAAATTATATGTGCTTAGGGCACCCGCATTGCTCCGGGTCCCTGCATGGCCACTGCTTCATCTCCCCGTCACTCAGATCAAAATATCTGGCAACCAGGACAGCAGGCCGTGACTGGGTCTGGTCACCGTCGCCACCTGCTATTGGCTGCTCACCCGTCACCAAATGCCCCCGTCAATGGATGTTTTGATCCGAGAGCGACATGGAGATGCAGCAGCAGCCATACGGAGATCTGCAGCCACATGACTAGATGCTTCTGCAAAGCGCTTTACCATGAATATCACAGGACCGGACATTTCTGCAGATACGAGTGCTCCGAAGTCACAGAGCAGTGAGTGCAGCGCACACAGCCAGGAGGAGAGGGAGCGGTCCTGTCCGGGCGGCATGGCAAACTAGAGTTTAAAAGGATTGGTGGGGAGGGAGGAACTAATAAAAATTCTGGGGACACAAATTATTTAGAGGTGTTGGAGTCAGGAACACTGGGGAAAAATATCACAGGAAATAGGATAATGAACTTAATGGAATACATATGGGTGGAACTTAAAAAAATATTGGATATTAAAGGGTACCTGCAGTACACACCTATTTGGAAAAATATTAATTTAAAGGAAGTGCAAAGGATTAGGCCTTATATAGATTGAGAAAAAAAGGGGGTAAAATATCTAGCTCAAATATTTGAGGAAGATAAACTGAAGGACTTTGCTACCTTGGCAATGGAGTTTGGGATCCACCAAAAGGATAGCTATAAATATCTCCAGCTTAAAAACGCCGTTAGGATACCAGTTAACCCAAATAAATATAGAAAAGAACAATCAAATAGAATATATAAATTCACTAATGGAGGGGAAGAAAAAGGAATTACGGCAAAAAGATATGGAATTTTGATGGAGGCAAAAAAAGAAGGGATTATAATACTAGCCAGAGGAAAGTGGGAAAAAGAGCTTTTATCTTTCACGGAAGAAAAATGGAACAATACCCTTAGAAGTTATATTAAGGTTTCGGAAAGGGCTTCACATAAAATTTCCCAGTTTTTTATAGTCCATAGGCTACATCGATCTCCTTGGGCGTTAAAGAAAATGGGGGTTAGAACCTCGGATAAGTGTCCAAAATGCAGGGGTGAGAAGGCGGATCTTATACATTGTTTTTGGAGATGCCCTAAACTGTTAAGGTATTGGAAAGAGATTGCAGAGATCACATCAGTATTTTTGGGCATTCAAGTTTTGGGGGCCACTGCACATCTTAAATTAAACATAGAGATACAATCGGTGTTGATTAAAGTACTATTTCAGGCTAGACTGCTAATACTTCGGAAATGGGTAAATAAAGATCCCCCCCACAGTGGCAGGAAGCAGTGCTCAATCTGATTAAACTGGAACAGGTGTCTGAGAGATACAGCGATAGAGCGGAAAAAAATGATAAAATATGGAAGAAATGGTTCAACCAGGGCCGAGGTGTTTGAATTTTTTTTCAAATTTTTATTATATATATATTATGTTTTTTTTTTTTTCTTTCCCCTCTCTATCTCTCTCCAACTGGGTGGGGGGGGGGTATAATGTCAATATATGGTTGAGTATTGTAATACGGACCTTTCGGACGGTCTGATATTGTATATGTTTTTTGTATTACAGATAATAAAAGTTAAAAAAATAAATAAAAAAAAAGTTGGATTGAGGAAGAGCCAGCCGCCTGATTGAAGCTGCGTCACTGTGCTGGCCCCCGCACCTGTAGTGGTAAGTGAGGGCAGCGGCGTGCACAGCGCTGCTGCTCCCTATATAGTGTACAAGAATTCTCCTGCCCTGGGCCTGGCTAAGACTGAGACAGATCCTATAACAGGGCTCGACAAATCCCAGGCGCCAGGTCGCCATGGCGACCAGGAATTTAGTCCTGGCGCTTGGGTATTTGTCAGCCCGTTTTCAAAGGTGCCCAGGCGATGGGTGCGGAGCTGCGGTTCTGTCCGGAGGCAGCACCGTGTGAAACAGCTCCTCAGTCTGAGTCAGCTCCGTCACAGCACACAGAGAGAGTGAGGGGAGGGACTCGGGAGGAGTGTAATCTGATCCTAGAGTGGAAGCTGCTTCTGCCAGCCCCTCCCCTCCCCGCCCACCAACCAATCAGAGCTGAGGCAAGGCAAGCACTAGCAGCTCTGGGTCACTGACACAAGTACAGGAGGGAGTCTAGAAAGAATCGAATGAGTCACAGGTTAAAAGAATCTAAAGATCCGACTTAGGGTGCATTCACACGTCAGTATTTTTACCTTTCCAGATAAACGTTCCTGTTTTTTGCGGATCCGTTTTTCAGTACAACCTTCCGTTTTTTTAATAAAGTGCTTCCAAATCCGTTCCGTGTTTCCGTTTTTTTTTTTTTTTTCAAAACAAAAAGGAGGAGGAGGAAAAGATGTTGCTAGGGTACCAAAAGAAAAAAAAGTGGTGAAAACAGAGGACATCTTCTAGAACAGGTTCCATTTTATTGTGCTATTGGTGTAGTAGGAGCTGTGTTAGAAATCTCTGCCTTGCTAGCTTAGTTTTTTACAGTTATCTAACCGATCATCATGTCTGAAGACTTGAGTAATGTACTCCTTCACTGGCTTATTTCTCGGCGATTCGGACGGCAATCAGCTATGTTGGACGAAGAGCCGGGGACAAAGAGGAGACGACACTGGGTACATCCGATTATTGCTCAGAGACTTCAGAAAGGTCAATTCCACACATTATTTAATGACCTGCGACAGGACCCCTATAAGTTCAAATCTTACTGCCGTATGTCCATGGAGGCTTTTGACCATCTTCTGGTCTCTCTCCACCCTGACCTCAGTTTCCAGGACACAAGTATGCGGCGCTGTATATCTCCAGAGCAAAGGTTGATAGTCACCTTGAGGTAAGTGTATTTTTCTTATTAAAAATAAAATATCTAATAATAATAATAATTTTTACAAATGATTGTTAGCAAACTAATTATTATTATTTTTTTCTTTCAGATTCCTTGCTACTGGGAACTCATTCGCTTCTCTGCACTTTGAGTTTCTACTAGGAATCTCTACAATCTCTGGGATTGTCTGTCATACCTGTAAAGTCATATGGCAGCGGATCGCCGAGGGATTTTACCAATCAGCGCAGTTTCCTAACTGCATTGGGGCACTGGACGGTAAGCACATCCGTGTGAAGAAGCCGCCTCACTCAGGGTCCCGGTACTTCAATTACAAGCAATATTTTTCTGTAGTGCTGATGGCCCTTGCAGACAGTAACTACAGGTTTGTAATTGTGGATATCGGGGCCTATGGGAGCACTTCAGACGCCCGCATCTTTAGTTCTTCCAGAATGGGTGAACGGCTTCAGACAAACCAGCTTGCCCTGCCAGAGCCCAGTAGACTACCCGAATCTGCAGGTCCACCGGCTCCATTTGTGATCGTGGCAGACGAAGGATTCGCATTGGCACCCCACATGATGCGGCCCTTCCCTAGACGCGATCTAGATGACAGTAAGCACATCTTCAACTATCGCTTGACTCGCGCCCGTCGGTATGTGGAGTGCGCTTTTGGAATACTGTCCACTAAGTGGAGAGTATTCTTGTCATCTATACAGATGAATCCGGAGAATGCCACCCTGGTGATACAGGCTTGTGTACTGCTGCACAACTTCACCAGGATCCATGATGCCTCCACAGATGCAGAATTGGGCCTAAATATGACTTCTCCTGTCAGTTTAGACCTGAGCCGGCCTGGACGACCTGGAACAGCTGGACTAGCTGTTCGGGAACTCTATGCCGACTACTTCTGCAGCCCTGAGGGGGCATTATTGTCGCAGGTGGATGCCATCCGTGGAAGACGTTGATTTCAGCTGGAATCTGGTTTAAATTTTTCCCAAATTTTAAAAATATTAGTTTAGTTAGATCCCCTGTTGTTAGTTTAGATTAGGGAACTCGCAAGAGATTGAGGACCCTTGACGTGGGCTTGCGGGCTGAGGTATTTTGTAAAAACCCAAATTTTGGTGAAAATACCTTCTAATACCTCATTTTATATTACGTCTCATTTTAAATATTAATTTTGAATTTTATGTATAAATTTCAAGTTGTCCAGGTTCAGAGCTGAACTCTAATATGTCCCATATTTAATAATTTTTAAATGGAATATGTCTGGGTTCATCTCTGAATTTGAACAACACATGACGTAATCAGACCCGCAATCCACAAAGAATGAACTTCTATGCATACTAGGTAAGTATAGAACATCAGCATTTAAAGGGGACAGCACATGTTTTTTTTTTGGTTTGTAGTAAGCTACATTCTGTACATGCATTCTAGTGTTTTAAACAATGCAAGCCATCATGTACTGTCTTATTTAAACCAGAAATTTCACCGAGATTTTTTTTGAAAAAATATAAATATTTTGTTATTGATCTACACTAATAGTAGTTCATTAATATAAAATGTTTTTTTTTTTAATCTGCATGTTCCGTTGATGGAACAGCCGGCCAATTCCGTGCAGAATCTATACAACTGTTCTGCTACTTTTCTGCTCCAGCCCCATTCATTGTATAATGTAATTGTGCACAAGTGAATGGGGCCAGTGCAGAAATATAACACCAGATTGATCTACATAAATGGATTGTAAAGACTGATCCCATGCAGGAACACGGGTCCTGCACACTCCATTGTGAATTTTATTTTATTTTCTCTTCTTAAAAAAAGATGTCCGATATCATTGAAATTTTTTTTTTAATTAACAGTTAACATTTTAACCATATATTATTTAAATGTAATAAAATAAACATGAAATATAAAGTTTTTTTGTATAAACCAATATTTTATATGTCAAATAATTCCCTGGAAAAGGGGCCCGGAGTGTGTATCACTGGAGGTTGGGGCCTATTTAACCTGTAAAAAGGGGTTTCAATATTTAGTTGCTGCTCCATGCGATGAACAATTTCAAATGGTTCACTGTGTCGATATAAATCAATTAATAAGCACTGTGAGGATAGACAACGTGTTTGCCGTTCCTCAGGCACACGAGAAAGACTTGAGGCCAGACTTCTTATGGTTCGTTCTTCTAAACTGTCCGACCGATTCTGATTTAGAAATTGTAGAACCCGAGAATCAATCAGGTTCCTAACTTCTAAATCAGAATCGGCCGCGTGTCTGCGCCGTCGTCTGCCTGAGGAAGGGCGAACAGGTTGCTCTTGCACAGGAGCAGTATCCACATTTGCATTAATTTCTGGAGAAGAAGTAATAATTGGTTCTGAACGAATTTCGGGAATTTCTTCTCTTGATTCTTCAAGTGGTGCCTGGGAGGCCTCTTGAGAAATATTCCCTGTTGCATCCGGAATTTGCGTTGATTCCGTGGACAGATTATCAACAGTTCTATAAAGTAAAAAAAAAATAAAAAAATCGTAGGAACAAGTCCTGTCTGAAGCGCTATGTCCGTCTAGGTCGTCGGCCATGCATGACCAGTGCAAAACTGGGTACACACACACGGACACAGCGCTATCACACA
The DNA here is from genome assembly GCF_905171765.1 of Bufo bufo. Classification (NCBI taxonomy): domain Eukaryota; kingdom Metazoa; phylum Chordata; class Amphibia; order Anura; family Bufonidae; genus Bufo; species Bufo bufo. The sequence continues at coordinate 434,536,944 of NC_053394.1, read as the reverse complement.
GAAATTTTATTACATTGGATATATATTTTAAATTAAAAACTCTTACCTCCTTAATTCCATAATCGGTTTTAAAAATTCAAGCTGCCGTGTATACAAATCTGTTTGTTTTTTTAAGGAGCCATCTCTACTACGAGCCTTCAGATTTTGTTTGCGGCGGTATTGGTCCCGGCATGAGTACCAACGTTTTTTTAAGTCTTTTACTGTTTTTAAAAAAACAAACAAAAAAAATTTAAAAAGAAACTAGCATAATCCTTGCAGCTAACACAATCAATTAAAAACCAATTTTGGACAAATGCATCCATCAGCCATCAGAATAAATAACAAAATCCATAGGACCCTATCAGCGCCTACACTACATATGTCCATCCTGTGGCTATCCTGATGGAAAGAAACTACTACTCCCATCATTGCCGGATACCCCACAGCTATCAGCCTACAGAAGGCCATGCTGGGAGTAGTAGTTTTCCATCTGCTGGATAGCTGCATGTTGGCCAGCATTAACCAATCCTATCACACACATCATTCTATATAAATCCTGAAAAGTGACTATATTAACCTTAAATTTTTTCACAAAAATATAGATGTATGCAATATGAAGGAGTTAATGGCTTTGCAAATAGTTTAAACCACGGTTGCTATGCACAAAAGGAAAAACCAATGTTTGCAAAGCTAAAAAGACTAGGCCTTGTACAATAAAATCAAAATCATGGATGCACAACCTGTGTTCCTCCAGCTTTTGCAAAACTACTACTCCCATCATTGCCGCATACCCCACAGCTATCAGCCTACTGAAGGCCATGCTGGGAGTAGTAGTATTACAACAACTAGAGGTCCGCAGGTTGAACATCTCTGAACTACAAATCGCAGTGATTGTCCATGTCCAGAAGCAGCATAGAAAATGTTCTAATGAGCACCCAAATATCACTGACACTCAAAAGTACACTTTCTATGCTCTTCCAGGACACAAAAAACGGACCTAATATCGATTCAGTACACAAAAAAAATTACACAATACAAATATACTCACTAATTTTGTCACGCTTGGCAATATTAGCCGACTCCCAGGCTGCAGACATCAATTCGGTGGCAATCTCCTCCCAACAGCGGTCCTTTAATGCCCGGTCCTGATACTGGTCCTTTCTGGAATCCCACAAGGATGGCCGCTCCTGGATCATAATTATCAGACGTTCGACCTCATATGCCATTTTTGCAATTACTTTAGGCAGACACTCTGCACAGCAGACAGGATACAGCTTTCCCTGGTGCTGAAAGCACATGGCACAGGGGGCTGGCTATTTTTTTTTTAGTTCCTGTCAACGGATCCGAAAATCTGGATAACATGAGGATGCTTTTAGCATGTCATCCGATTTTTTGACGGATCCATTGACTAGAATGGGATGACGGAACGCAAAATCGGACAAATAGTAGGACAAGGTATATTTTTTTCTCCAGGATCCGAATAACGGAACCCACGGAACGGAACGGAATCACGGAATCGGAGAGCACCATGGGTGCTGTCCGATTATTTGCGGATTCCATTGAAAATGAATGGATCCGCATAACGTTCCGTTTTTAATTGGAACGGATGCGGAACACCAAAACGGACGTGTGAATGGACCCTTAGTTAGAGACTAATTCCATTCTTTGAGTTAAAAGAACCGTCAGTCAGAGTCTAGAACAGGTTACACTGAGGCTGTCAGACTCTAGAACAGGTTACACTGAGGCTGTCAGAGTCTAGAACAGGTTACACTGAGGCTGTCAGAGTCTAGAACAGGTTACACTGAGGCTGTCAGACTCTAGAACAGGTTACACTGAGGCTGTCAGACTCTAGAACAGGTTACACTGAGGCTGTCAGACTCTAGAACAGGTTACACTGAGGCTGTCAGAGTCTAGAACAGGTTACACTGAGGCTGTCAGAGTCTAGAACAGGTTACACTGAGGCTGTCAGACTCTAGAACAGGTTACACTGAGGCTGTCAGACTCTAGAACAGGTTAAACTGAGGCTGTCAGAGTCTAGAACAGGTTACACTGAGGCTGTCAGAGTCTAGAACAGGTTACACTGAGGCTGTCAGAGTCTAGAACAGGTTACACTGAGGCTGTCAGACTCTAGAACAGGTTGCACTGAGGCTGTCAGACTCTAGAACAGGTTACACTGAGGCTGTCAGACTCTAGAACAGGTTACACTGAGGCTGTCAGAGTCTAGAACAGGTTACACTGAGGCTGTCAGACTCTAGAACAGGTTACACTGAGGCTGTCAGACTCTAGAACAGGTTAAACTGAGGCTGTCAGAGTCTAGAACAGGTTACACTGAGGCTGTGAGAGTCTAGAACAGGTTACACTGAGGCTGTCAGAGTCTAGAACAGGTTACACTGAGGCTGTCAGACTCTAGAACAGGTTACACTGAGGCTGTCAGAGTCTAGAACAGGTTATACTGAGGCTGTCAGAGTCTAGAACAGGTTACACTGAGGCTGTCAGAGTCTAGAACAGGTTACACTGAGGCTGTCAGAGTCTAGAACAGGTTACACTGAGGCTGTCAGAGTCTAGAACAGGTTACACTGAGGCTGTCAGAGTCTAGAACAGGTTACACTGAGGCTGTCAGAGTCTAGAACAGGTTACACTGAGGCTGTCGCTGATGCTTTTGTTGCAGCAGTGATCAGATTAAGGGACAGGAGCAGAGAGATAAAAGTGACAGGACACAGTTTAGATTACAGTTTGAATTAACCCTTTAGGATCAATTTGGCTTCTCAAGGAGATCTATATGTTAAAGGCATCCCTTCTTCTGTCTCATTCAGTAGCTATATTACTAAGGGTACTTTCACACTTGCAGCAGGACGGATCCAGCAGGCTATTCACCCTGTCGGATCCGTCCTTCCGCTGTTTCGCCGGACCACCGCTCCGTCCCCATTGACTATGATGTCCCCTCATAGCCCCCCTCAGTTATATTACACCTGTATAATGTCCGCTGATAGCCCCCTCAGTTATATTACACCTGTATAATGTCCCCTGATAGCCCCCTCAGTTATATTACACCTGTATAATGTCCGCTGATAGCCCCCTCAGTTATATTACCCCTGTATAATGTCCCCTGATGGCCCCCCTCAGTTATATTACACCTGTATAATGTCCCCTGATAGCCCCCTCAGTTATATTACACCTGTATAATGTCCGCTGATAGCCCCCTCAGTTATATTACACCTGTATAATGTCCCCTGATGGCCCCCCTCAGTTATATTACACCTGTATAATGTCCGCTGATAGCCCCCCTCAGTTATATTACCCCCTGTATAATGTCCCCTGATAGCCCCCCTCAGTTATATTACACCTGTATAATGTCCCCTGATAGCCCCCCTCAGTTATATTACCCCCTGTATAATGTCCCCTGATAGCCCCCCTCAGTTATATTACACCTGTATAATGTCCCCTGATGGCCCCCCTCAGTTATATTACACCTGTATAATGTCCGCTGATAGCCCCCTCAGTTATATTACACCTGTATAATGTCCCCTGATAGCCCCCTCAGTTATATTACACCTGTATAATGTCCGCTGATAGCCCCCTCAGTTATATTACACCTGTATAATGTCCCCTGATAGCCCCCTCAGTTATATTACACCTGTATAATGTCCGCTGATAGCCCCCTCAGTTATATTACACCTGTATAATGTCCCCTGATGGCCCCCCTCAGTTATATTACACCTGTATAATGTCCGCTGATAGCCCCCCTCAGTTATATTACCCCCTGTATAATGTCCCCTGATAGCCCCCCTCAGTTATATTACACCTGTATAATGTCCCCTGATAGCCCCCCTCAGTTATATTACCCCCTGTATAATGTCCCCTGATAGCCCCCCTCAGTTATATTACACCTGTATAATGTCCCCTGATGGCCCCCCTCAGTTATATTACACCTGTATAATGTCCGCTGATAGCCCCCCTCAGTTATATTACACCTGTATAATGTCCCCTGATGGCCCCCCTCAGTTATATTACACCTGTATAATGTCCCCTGATAGCCCCCCTCAGTTATATTACCCCTGTATAATGTCCCCTGATAGCCCCCCTCAGTTATATTACCCCCTGTATAATGTCCCCTGATGGCCCCCTCAGTTATATTACACCTGTATAATGTCCCCTGATAGCCCCCTCAGTTATATTACCCCTGTATAATGTCCCCTGATGGCCCCCCTCAGTTATATTACACCTGTATAATGTCCCCTGATAGCCCCCTCAGTTATATTACCCCTGTATAATGTCCGCTGATAGCCCCCCTCAGTTATATTACCCCTGTATAATGTCCCCTGATAGCCCCCCTCAGTTATATTACCCCTGTATAATGTCCCCTGATAGCCCCCCTCAGTTATATTACACCTGTATAATGTCCCCTGATAGCCCCCCTCAGTTATATTACACCTGTATAATGTCCCCTGATAGCCCCCCTCAGTTATATTACACCTGTATAATGTCCCCTGATAGCCCCCCTCAGTTATATTACACCTGTATAATGTCCCCTGATAGCCCCCCTCAGTTATATTACCCCTGTATAATGTCCCCTGATGGCCCCCTCAGTTATATTACACCTGTATAATGTCCCCTGATGGCCCCCCTCAGTTATATTACACCTGTATAATGTCCCCTGATAGCCCCCTCAGTTATATTACCCCTGTATAATGTCCGCTGATAGCCCCCCTCAGTTATATTACCCCTGTATAATGTCCCCTGATAGCCCCCCTCAGTTATATTACCCCCTGTATAATGTCCCCTGATAGCCCCCCTCAGTTATATTACACCTGTATAATGTCCCCTGATAGCCCCCCTCAGTTATATTACACCTGTATAATGTCCCCTGATGGCCCCCTCAGTTATATTACCCCTGTATAATGTCCCCTGATGGCCCCCTCAGTTATATTACCCCTGTATAATGTCCCCTGATGGCCCCCTCAGTTATATTACCCCTGTATAATGTCCCCTGATTGCCCCCTCAGTTATATTACCCCTGTATAATGTACCCTCATAGCCCCCCTCAGTTATATTACACCTGTATAATGTCCCCTGATAGCCCCCCTCAGTTATATTACACCTGTATAATATCCCCTGATAGCCCCCTCAGTTATATTACCCCCTGTATAATGTCCCCTGATAGCCCCCTCAGTTATATTACCCCTGTATAATGTCCCCTGATAGCCCCCCTCAGTTATATTACCCCTGTATAATGTCCCCTGATAGCCCCCCTCAGTTATATTACCCCTGTATAATGTACCCTCATAGCACCCCTCAGTTATATTACACCTGTATAATGTCCCCTGATGGCCCCCTCAGTTATATTACACCTGTATAATGTCCCCTGATAGCCCCCCTCAGTTATATTACCCCTGTATAATGTCCCCTGATAGCCCCCCTCAGTTATATTACACCTGTATAATGTCCCCTGATAGCCCCCCTCAGTTATATTACCCCTGTATAATGTCCCCTGATGGCCCCCTCAGTTATATTACCCCTGTATAATGTCCCCTGATGGCCCCCTCAGTTATATTACCCCTGTATAATGTCCCCTGATAGCCCCCCTCAGTTATATTACACCTGTATAATGTCCCCTGATAGCCCCCCTCAGTTATATTACCCCTGTATAATGTCCCCTGATAGCCCCCCTCAGTTATATTACCCCTGTATAATGTCCCCTGATAGCCCTCCTGATTTATAAATAAGGTTAGAGCTGCACGATATCATAGGTTAAATAAAATAGTCTGTTCTATAAGCACCACATTATTTTCTGTCTGCCGCCACAAAACAATCTGGAAGTGCCCCTCCCGAGACCAGGCTCTGGATCCGCCACTGGAAGCAACTAAATCCTAAAACAGTTCCATGACCAGATTAATGAGGCAGAAGAGGTCCCTACAAATGATGGGAAATAGACAGCTCCTGTAGAGTCAGCTATTTCCTATCACTGGTGAGGACCAGGTCCTTACGGAGTATAGTATTTAGCCAACTCACTGTGAACTGGCTAAATACTATTTCAGTTCAGGACCTGACCACTAGGGGGCAAAAAGGTCCTTACCGGTGATAGGAAATAGCCAGCTCACATTGAGTCGGCTATTTCCTATCACTGGCAAGGACCAGGTCCTTACAGAATGGTATATAGCCGGTTCACAGGGAGTTGGCTAAATACTATACTCCTTAAGGACCTAGTCCTTACCAGTGATAGGAAATAGCAGACAGAGATCACATGGCCAGATGTTTCTGGAAAGCACTTTACCATGAATATCATAGGACCGGTCATTTCTACCGATACAAGTACTCCAAAGTCACATTTTTTTTGGGTTATTTTAAAGATTTTTCAAATATAAAAATAAACATAAAAGAGGCTTATTCTACTAAAGTCACCTATATAACTTCATTGTATACTATAACACTGTATCCATGCAGAAGCTGTGTTACTGGACATAGTTAATGACCAGGTCCTAATAGACAAGGGGATTTCACCAAGTCATTAAGAATCAACTAAATCCTAACACAGTTCAATAACCAGATCAGGGACCAGGTCCTTACGAAGTATAGTATTTAGCCAACTCACTGTCAACTGGCTAAATACTATTTCAGTTCAGGACCTGACCACTAGGGGGCAAAAAGGTCCTTACCGGTGATAGGAAATAGCCATCTCACACTGAGTCGGCTATTTACTATCACTGGTAAGGACCAGGTCCTTACGGAGTATTAGTATTTAGTCACAACCCTTCAGTATATGGGGATACAGGAAATGTAGCAGTAAATCCTGTCCTCCCATAAACCAAGATCTGCGTTATTCAGTTCCCCTTTGCTGTTTGTAGCTCTGCTATTCAAGCTTTCGCTCTGCTGCCATCTACTGGTGGTTAATAGCAATGTCATGAATTTAATATAATACAGTCATACTTGTGGATTGTTGAAGCTAGAAATTATATAGATATTAGTTTATTCTTATGGGGTGCCTATTTTTTATATCTCTTATTTTATATCTCTTACACTCTCCCCCACAAAATTTGATGTCGTCCTCCACAAACGCGGACTTTAGTATGAGAATCATAATTCTCTTGCTCATCTTCCACAATCATGGGGAGCCAAGGTTAAATAGTAACAGATTTACTTGAAGAACTGTCCTCCTTGCGACATCTACTCCCGGTTATGTCACAGTTTCCCACCCGGCCCACAGCGCTATGAAGCCTGGGGGAATATTGTTGCATTTAGCTAACTAGTACAAACCCCTTTAACACAGATTTGTGCATGTTATTGTGAAGATAAGAATTTATATAAAACTAGGGGACACCTTATTACTTTTGTCCTTTTTTTTTCTTCCTTTTCTCTTTACCTAGTTTTCATTGTTTGAAGGTTATTCTACTTGGAGTGTCTGCAGTAAGAGTGCAAGAAAGTTCCTTTTGTTAACCACAGAACATAACATTTAACATTTTCAACATAAGAAGATAATAATAAACCATAGCATTGAAGACATGGATACGGTTACCAATTTTTAGAGTCCTCAGCAAAAAGGTCTGGGCTTAGATACCAGTTAGGGTAAACTGGTGGGGTATAAACACAGTCTATAACCTTTACTGCTGCATTCCTGGCAACACTACTGGGTTGACCCAAAGTGTCATAAGTCAGGACTTTTGGCTGTCTCCTGGTTCTGCTGGGTTGTATCCGGCCTTCATCGCTGTCAACTGTCTCTGTTGGGTTTTCTGGTGAAGCGTTTTCTTCTTCTGTGTCTCCTACTGGACATGTAATGTGCTCAGGCGGAATCACCGGCTCATTCTCTGCAGTTTCCATTGTAGCTTCCTCTGTACTTCCCTCATTTGTTTCCAACTGGCAAGGATGGAACTCTGCTGCTTCAGGATTCAGTTCCATATCTTCCCTTGTGTGATTTCTCTGAGTTACAGGGATGATTAATCTCCATTGCTCTTGTTCAAGATCCGATTCCTCTTCTGATATTTATTCAGATATCTGTGTCGCTGGTTGATAAGTCTTTGAAACTTGGTCTTGTCTTTTAATGCTTGGTCTGTTAGGTATCTGCTGACCTTGGTCAACGAGTAAGTAATCACAAGGCAATAACAAATTACGGTGCAGGATTCTTGTTCAGCCCTTTCCAGTTTCTGGCTTGAAGGTCTTTCTTACTGAAGCTTGGGACTTCCGCATTGTCCCTCTTCTTCTCTAGTTCGCTAATGAATCCCTTTGTGGCTTGCAGAAATTGTGTCACCACCTCCTCACTTTCAGCTTCGACCAGTTCATCTATTACCTCATTAATGATCCGCATAAAATGGCGCCGGGTTTTTCCTTTCGCCATGCTGGCTTCAGGGGCTTGGATGAATTGGCAAATCTCGATGAGATCACCCACTGGCAAGTGGATTAGGTGACCACTGATTTCATCCTGCAGGCTTTCTAGATCCATTTGTGTTCGCTGGCGATGCGGCAAGGGTTAATTTCTCCTCTATGCTTCGTGTAACCGTTTTTTTCACTTCCGGGATCGCGTCTTCTTCACCCGCTCCCTGTACGGGCCACCACTTTTGTTGCACATATGCTGAAAGTATGTTCAATAATTCCAATGTGCGAAGGGAGCGGCTGGGTGAAGACAGAAGTGATTTTATTGAACATGTCCTGGAAAGAACAAACACATGACCTTCAGTATATATGCGGTATACAGGAAATGTAGCAGTAAATCCTGTCCTCCTATATTAATACACATCTCTATATTCAATAATACATTCTCAATAACAGGTATAACTTTCCTATAAGAGATATTAAACCATTAACATGAGAGTTGCTCTCGGATTATTTAATCTGCATCACAGTAAACCAATAGTGCAGTATAATATCATAGAGGGACATCAGCTTCTATAGTAATCATAGTCACTAGTCAGCACCATGTGAAACCTCATTGTACGTCACTAGCACTTGTGCATATTTTATATATTCACACTGCATCACAGCAGCCTTAGCTGATTATAGGAATGTGCTTTACATCATTTTAGCCTATTTATGGCTCTGAATTTGTGTTCCCTTACCTGGAAAGAACAAACACATGACCTTCAGTATATGGGGATACAGGAAATGTAGCAGTAAATCCTGTCCTCCCATAAACCAAGATCTGCGTTATTCAGTTCCCCTTTGCTGTTTGTAGCTCTGCTATTCAAGCTTTCGCTCTGTTGCCATCTACTGGTGGTTAATAGCAATGTCATGAATTTAATATAATACAGTCATACTTGTGGATTGTTGAAGCTAGAAATTATATAGATATTAGTTTATTCTTATGGGGTGCCTATTTTTTATATCTCTTATTTTATATCTCTTACACTTACGCAGCTGTCTGAGTGTGAAGGTTTACTCGGCTGTCTCATCGTGAAGGCTTACGCAGCTATCTGATCATGCAGGCTTAGGGCTCTTTCACACCTGCGTTCTTGTCTTCCGGCATAGAGTTCCGTCGTCGGGGCTCTATGCCGGAAGAATCCTGATCAGTTTTATCCTAATGCATTCTGAATGGAGAGAAATCCGTTCAGGATGCATCAGGATGTCTTCAGTTCCGGAACGGAACGTTTTTTGGCCGGAGAAAATACCGCAGCATGCTGCGCTTTTTGCTCCAGCCAAAAATCCGGAACACTTGCCGCAAGGCCGGATCCGGAATTAATGCCCATTGAAAGGCATTGATCCGGATCCGGCCTTAAGCTAAACGTCGTTTCGGCGCATTGCCGCATCCGACATTTAGCTTTTTCAGAGTGGTTACCATGGCTGCCAGGACGCTAAAGTCCTGACAGCCATGGTAAAGTGTAGCGGGGAGCGGGGAGCAGTGTACTTACCGTCCGTGCGGCTCCCCGGGCGCTCCAGAGTGACGTCAGGGCGCCCCAAGCTCATGGATCATGTGATCACATGGATCACGTCATCCATGCGCATGGGGCGCTCTGACGTCATTCTGGAGCGCCCGGGGAGCCGCACGGACTGTAAGTATACCGCTCCCCCGCTCCCCACTACTACTATGGCAACCAGGACTTTAATAGCGTCCTGGGTGCCATAGTAACACTGAACGCATTTGGAAGACACATGCGTTTTTCCGGATCCGGAGTGTAATTCCGGCAAGTGGAGTACACGCCGGATCCGGACAACGCAAGTGTGAAAGAGGCCTTAAGCAGTTGTCTCATTATGAAGGCTTACGCGGCTGTCTGATCATGAAGGCTTACGTAGCTCTCTGATCGTGCAGGCTTACGTAGCTCTCTGATCGTGCAGGCTTACGTAGCTCTCTGATCGTGCAGGCTTACGCGGCTGTCTGATCATGAAGGCTTACGTAGCTCTCTGATCGTGCAGGCTTACACGGGTGTCTGAGCATGCAGGCTTACGTAGCTCTCTGATCGTGCAGGCTTACGTAGCTCTCTGATCGTGCAGGCTTACGTAGCTGTCTGATCATGAAGGCTTACGTAGCTCTCTGATCGTGCAGGCTTACGTAGCTCTCTGATCGTGCAGGCTTACGTAGCTCTCTGATCGTGCAGGCTTACGTAGCTCTCTGATCGTGCAGGCTTACGCGGCTGTCTGATCGTGCAGGCTTACGTAGCTCTCTGATCATGCAGGCTTACGCAGCTCTCTGATCGTGCAGGCTTACGTAGCTCTCTGATCGTGCAGGCTTACGTAGCTCTCTGATCGTGCAGGCTTACGTAGCTCTCTGATCGTGCAGGCTTACGTAGCTCTCTGATCGTGCAGGCTTACGTAGCTCTCTGATCGTGCAGGCTTACGTAGCTCTCTGATCGTGCAGGCTTACGTAGCTCTCTGATCATGAAGGCTTACATAGCTCTCTGATCGTGCAGGCTTACGTAGCTGTCTGATCATGAAGGCTTACGTAGCTCTCTGATCGTGCAGGCTTACGTAGCTCTCTGATCGTGCAGGCTTACGTAGCTCTCTGATCGTGCAGGCTTACGTAGCTCTCTGATCATGCAGGCTTACGTAGCTCTATGATCATGAAGGCTTACGCAGTTGTCTGATCGTGCAGGCTTACGTAGCTCTCTGATCGTGCAGGCTTACGTAGCTCTCTGATCGTGCAGGCTTACGTAGCTCTCTGATCGTGCAGGCTTACGTAGCTGTCTGATCGTGCAGGCTTACGTAGCTCTATGATCATGAAGGCTTACGCAGCTCTCTGATCGTGCAGGTTTACATAGCTCTCTGATCGTGCAGGCTTACGTAGCTCTCTGATCGTGCAGGCTTACGCAGCTCTCTGATCGTGCAGGCTTACGTAGCTGTCTGATCGTGCAGGCTTACGTAGCTCTCTGATCGTGCAGGCTTACGTAGCTGTCTGATCGTGCAGGCTTACGTAGCTCTATGATCATGAAGGCTTACGCAGCTCTCTGATCGTGCAGGTTTACATAGCTCTCTGATCGTGCAGGCTTACGTAGCTCTCTGATCGTGCAGGCTTACGCAGCTCTCTGATCGTGCAGGCTTACGTAGCTGTCTGATCGTGCAGGCTTACGTAGCTCTCTGATCGTGCAGGCTTACGCAGCTCTCTGATCGTGCAGGCTTACGCAGCTCTCTGATCGTGCAGGCTTACGCAGCTCTCTGATCGTGCAGGCTTACGTAGCTGTCTAATCGTGCAGGCTTACGTAGCTCTCTGATCGTGCAGGCTTACGTAGCTCTCTGATCGTGCAGGCTTACGCAGCTCTCTGATCGTGCAGGCTTACGTAGCTCTATGATCCTGCAGGCTTACGTAGCTCTATGATCATGAAGGCTTACGTAGCTCTCTGATCGTGCAGGCTTACGTAGCTCTCTGATCGTGCAGGCTTACGTAGCTGTCTGATCGTGCAGGCTTACGTAGCTGTCTGATCGTGCAGGCTTACGTAGCTTTATGATCATGAAGGCTTACGCAGCTCTCTGATCGTGCAGGCTTACGTAGCTGTCTGATCGTGCAGGCTTACGCAGCTCTCTGATCGTGCAGGCTTACGCAGCTCTCTGATCGTGCAGGCTTACGTAGCTGTCTGATCGTGCAGGCTTACGTAGCTCTCTGATCGTGCAGGCTTACGCAGCTCTCTGATCGTGCAGGCTTACGCAGCTCTCTGATCGTGCAGGCTTACGCAGCTCTCTGATCGTGCAGGCTTACGTAGCTCTCTGATCGTGCAGGCTTACGTAGCTCTCTGATCATGAAGGCTTACGTAGCTCTCTGATCGTGAGGGGTACTTACCTCATGTAACATCAGATACCTGATCTATGAGGGGTACTTACCTCATGTAACATCAGATACCTGATCTATGATGGGTATTTACCTCATGTAACATTAAATACCTGATCTATGAGGGGTATATACCTCATGTAACCCCAGATATCTGATCTATGAGGGGTACTTACCTCATGTAACATCAGATACCTGATCTATGAGGGGTATTTACCTCATGTAACCCCAGATATCTGATCTATGAGGGGTACTTACCTCATGTAACATCAGATACCTGATCTATGAGGGGTATTTACCTCATGTAACATCAGATATCTGATCTATGAGAGGTACTTACATCATGTAACCTCAGATACCTGATCTATGAGGGGTACTTACCTCATGTAACATCAGATATCTGATCTATGAGGGGTATTTACCTCATGTAACATCAAATACCTGATCTATGAAGGGTACTTACCTCATGTAACATCAGATACCTGATCTATGATGGGTACTTACCTCATGTAACATCAGATACCTGATCTATGAGGGGTATTTACCTCATGTAACATCAGATATCTGATCTATGAGGGGTACTTACATCATGTAACCTCAGATACCTGATCTATGAGGGGTACTTACCTCATGTAACATCATATATCTGATCTATGAGGGGTACTTACCTCATGTAACATCAGATACCTGATCTATGAGGGGTATTTACCTCATCTAACATCAGATACCTGATCTATGAGGGGTATTTACCTCATCTAACATCAGATACCTGATCTATGAGGGGTATTTTCCTCATGTAACATCAGATACCTGATCTATGAGGGGTACTTACATCATGTAACCTCAGATACCTGATCTATGAGGGGTACTTACCTCATGTAACCTCAGATACCTGATCTATGAGGGGTATTTACCTCATCTAACATCAGATACCTGATCTATGAGGGGTATGTTCCTCATGTAACATCAGATACCTGATCTATGAGGGATACTTACCTCATGTAACCCCAGATATCTGATGTATGAGGAGTTTACCTCATGTAACCCCAGATATCTGATCTATGAGGGGTACTTACCTCAGACACTAAACCTCTTAAGGTACGCCCTGATGTCCTTTTACTTAAGGACACAGGGCGTACCTGTACGTCCTGTGTATTTCCGATCACCACCGCGCGTCATTGAGCAGGCACCTTGGGTCAATGCTCAATTCAGGCCACTGGCCACCAATGAATTAAATACAGGGGAGGGAGGGGGGGCCGACCGCACTGGCCACCAATGTGTTAACTATAGGGGAGGGAGGGGGGGCCGGACGCACTGGCCACCAATGAATTTTAAACTGGGGAGGGAGGGGGGTCTGCCCCCTGCTGCCTGGCAGCACCCGATCTCTTACAGGGGGCTATGATACGCACAATTAACCCCTCAGGTGTGGCGCGCGGTCACAGGATCGGAAGGTAAGCGAGTGGATCTCCAGCCTGCCAGCGGCGATCGTTCGCTGGCAGGCTGGAGATGTGATTTTTTTAACCCCTAACAGGTATATTAGACGCTGTTTTGATAACAGCGTCTAATATACCTGCTACCTGGTCCTCTGGTGGTCCCCCTTGTTTGGATCGACCACCAGAGGACACAGATAGCTCAGCAATATGTAGCACCAAGCACCACACCACACTACACTACACCCCCCCCCGTCACTTATTAACCCCTTATTAGCCCCTGATCACCCCATATAGACTCCCTGATCACCCCCTGTCATTGATCACCCCCCTGTAAGATCCATTCAGACGTCCGCATGATTTTTACGGATCCACTGATACATGGATCGGATCCGCAAAACACATACGGACATCTGAATGGAGCCTTACAGGGGGGTGATCAATGACAGGGGGGTGATCAGGGAGTCTATATGGGGTGATCACCCCCATCATTGATCACCCCCCTGTAAGGCTCCATTCAGATGTCCGTATGTGTTTTGCGGATCCGATCCGCAAAACACATACGGAGTACGGGGATACGGGTGAGATAAATATCTTGGTCAAATGCCAACTTTGTATAAAAAAATGGGAAAAGTTGTCCTTTGCCAAGATATTTCTCTCACCCAGCATGGGTATATATAAAATGACACCCCAAAACACATTGCCCAACTTCTCCTGAGTACGGAGATACCAGATGTGTGACACTTTTTTGCAGCCTAGGTGGGCAAAGGGGCCCATATTCCAAAGAGCACCTTTCGGATTTCACCGGCCATTTATTACAGATTTTGATTTCAAACTACTTACCACACATTTGGGCCCCTAAAATGCCAGGGCAGTATAACTACCCCACAAGTGACCCCATTTTGGAAAGAAGAGACCCCAAGGTATTTCGTGATGGGCATAGTGAGTTCATGGAAGTTTTTATTTTTTGTCACAAGTTAGTGGAATATGAGACTTTGTAAGAAAAGAAAAAAAAAAAAATCATCATTTTCCGCTAACTTGTGACAAAAAATAAAAAGTTCTATGAACTCACTATGCCCATCAGCGAATACCTTAGGGTGTCTACTTTCCGAAATGGGGTCATTTGTGGGGTGTTTGTACTGTCTGGGCATTGTAGAACCTCAGGAAACATGACAGGTGCTCAGAAAGTCAGAGCTGCTTCAAAAAGCGGAAATTCACATTTTTGTACCATAGTTTGTAAACGCTATAACTTTTACCCAAACCATTTTTTTTTTTACCCAAACTTTTTTTTTTATCAAAGACATGTAGAACAATAAATTTAGAGCAAAATTTATATAAGGATGTCGTTTTTTTGGCAAAATTTTACAACTGAAAGTGAAAAATGTCATTTATTTGCAAAAAAATCGTTAAATTTCGATTAATAACAAAAAAAGTAAAAATGTCAGCAGCAATGAAATACCACCAAATGAAAGCTCTATTAGTGAGAAAAAAAGGAGGTAAAATTCATTTGGGTGGTAAGTTGCATGACCGAGCAATAAACTGTGAAAGTAGTGTAGGTCAGAAGTGTAAAAAGTGGCCTGGTCTTTCAGGGTGTTTAAGCACTGGGGGCTGAGGGGGTTAAAGTGAAAATGAGGCCGGTCCCTAAGGGGTTAATCTATGAGGGGTAATTACCTCATGCAACCTCAGATACTTGATCTATTAGGGCTACTTACCTCATATATCTGATCTATGAGGGGTACTTACGTACTGTAATCTCAGATATCTGATCTATGAGGAGTATTTACCTCATTTTACCCAAGATATCTGATCTATGAGGGGTATATACCTCACATTACCCCAGCTATCTGATCTTTGGGGTATTTACCTCATGTTACCCCAGACATCTGATCTATGAGGGGTATTTACCTCATGTTACCTCAGACATCTGATCTATGAGGGGTATTTACCTCATGTAACCCCAGATATCTGATCTATGAGGGGTATTTACCTCATGTAACCCCAGATATCTGATGTATTGGGGGTTATTTACCTTGTGTTAACTCAGACAACTGATGTATGGGGGGTATTTAGCTCATGCTACCCCAAATATCTGATCTATGATGAGTATTTACCTCATGTAACCCCCGATATCTGATCTATGATGGGTATTTACCTCATTACCACACTCCCCGGACTTCTACTCTATAGACAGTATTAGGAGGGCTGAGTGGGTTTTGCTCTCATTACTTCAGCCGCTCACGTTCCTTCTGATATGGATGGTAGTGTTATGAGCCCGGAACCATAGTGACAGTCGCTGTTTCAGGGCACAGAAGAGAGTGGAGCACACGGGAAGCGCTGGTCATGTGAGGCTGGAGGTCAGTGTCATGGCGGCGCAGTGTGCAATGTTCTGTGCTCGGCTGAGCCCGGGAAGAATAACTGGGGGTCTCCTCGTCTCCTGCAGGGTGAGTCCTGACCCCGTGCACCCCTCCCCAATATATCCTACACCCCGAGAATACACCCCTCCCCCAATATATCCTACACCCCGAGAATGCACCTCTCCTCCAATAGATCCTACACCTCAGCAATACACCCCTCCCCCAATATATCCTATACCCCGGTAATACACCCCTCCTCAAATATATCCTACACCCCGAGAATACACCCCTCCTCCAATATATCCTACACTTCAGCAATACACCTCTCCTCCAATATATCCTACACTTCAGCAATACACCCCTCCCCAATATATCCTACACCCAACCAATACACCCCTCCCCCAATATATTCTACATTATATGCCTCCCCCATTACATATATACCATGTACCCTCAGATACTTGATCTGAGGTGACTTTACCTCACATACCTCCAGATACCTGATCTATGAAGGATATTTACCTCGCATAGCCTCAGATACCTGATCTGTGAGAAATATTTGTTACATACCTGATCTACGAGGGATATTTACCTCGCATACCCCCATATACCTGATCTCTGAGGGATATTTGTTACATACCTCCAGATCAGTGACCCCTCCCCCATTATATCCTACACCCCATCATCAGTGACCCCTCCCCCATTATATCCTACACCCCATCATCAGTGACCCCTCCCTATTATATCCTACACCCCATCATCAGTGACCCCCTCCCCCATTATATCCTACACCCCATCATCAGTGACCCCTCCCCCATTATATCCTACACCCCATCATCAGTGACCCCTCCCCCATTATATCCTACACCCCATCATCAGTGACCCCTCCCCCATTATATCCTACACCCCATCATCAGTGACCCCTCCCTATTATATCCTACACCCCATCATCAGTGACCCCCTCCCCCATTATATCCTACACCCCATCATCAGTGACCCCTCCCCCATTATATCCTACACCCCATCATCAGTGACCCCTCCCCCATTATATCCTACACCCCATCATCAGTGACCCCTCCCTATTATATCCTACACCCCATCATCAGTGACCCCTCTCTATTATATCCTACACCCCATCATCAGTGACCCCTCCCCTATTATATCCTACACCCCATCATTAGTGACCCCTCCCTATTATATCCTACACCCCATCATCAGTGACCCCTCCCCCATTATATCCTACACCCCATCATCAGTGACCCCTCCCTATTATATCCTACACCCCATCATCAGTGACCCCTCCCCCATTATATCCTACACCCCATCATCAGTGACCCCTCCCCCATTATATCCTACACCCCATCATCAGTGACACCTCCCCCATTATATCCTACACCCCATCATCAGTGACCCCTCCCCCATTATATCCTACACCCCATCATCAGTGACCCCTCCCTATTATATCCTACACCCCATCATCAGTGACCCCCTCCCCCATTATATCCTACACCCCATCATCAGTGACCCCTCCCTATTATATCCTACACCCCATCATCAGTGACCCCTCCCTATTATATCCTACACCCCATCATCAGTGACCCCTCCCCCATTATATCCTACACCCCATCATCAGTGACCCTTCCCCCATTATATCCTACACCCCATCATCAGTGACCCTTCCCCCATTATATCCTACACCCCATCATCAGTGACCCCTCCCCCATTATATCCTACACTCCATCATCAGTGACCCTTCCCCCATTATATCCTACACCCCATCATCAGTGACCCCTCCGTATTATATCCTACACTCCATCATCAGTGACCCCTCCCCTATTATATCCTACACTCCATCATCAGTGACCCCTCCCTATTATATCCTACACCCCATCATCAGTGACCCCTCCCCTATTATATCCTACACCCTATCATCAGTGACCCCTCCCTATTATATCCTACACCCTATCATCAGTGACCCCTCCCCCATTATATCCTACACCCCATCATCAGTGACCCCTCCCCTATTATATCCTACACCCCATCATCAGTGACCCCTCCCCTATTATATCCTACACCCCATCATCAGTGACCCCTCCCCCATTATATCCTACACCCCATCATCAGTGACCCCTCCCTATTATATCCTACACTCCATCATCAGTGACCCCTCCCCTATTATATCCTACACCCTATCATCAGTGACCCCTCCCTATTATATCCTACACCCTATCATCAGTGACCCCTCCCCCATTATATCCTACACCCCATCATCAGTGACCCCTCCCCCATTATATCCTACACCCCATCATCAGTGACCCCTCCCTATTATATCCTACTTGCATTTCTCACAGTTTACAAGTTTTGCTCTCGCTTCTTCCAGGTTGTTAATCGTCCGGGTAACACATGGTGGAGCGGCGCCTGTTCCGCACGTTTACTGAGTACACTTCCCCCTCCTCCTCCAGGATACAGGCAGAAGGAGTCAAAACCAGGGGTAAGAATAAATCATGATGGGAGTGATATATGTGGTGAACGTGGTCTTCGGTGGCTCATTATTCATGTGAGAAGAAGAGGCAGCGCTGCGCCGTGGCGTACTCTCATCTCCCACTTGTCCTCTTCTGTATAAGAAGTGTGGTCTACTCCGCCAGTGACAGACGTCCACAGATTGCTCATTCTTACTCCACATATTGGTATTTCACATACACATTGGGATTCTAACCCTCTCTGCCTTCTGTCCTAGTAGCCTGTGTCCTGGAAGTCTCTGGCCATCACTGTGGCAGTGGGCGGAGCTCTGATGGCCGGCATGAAGTACGTTAAAAAGGAGAAAGAGGAAAGTGAGTTTATGGCGCTGCAGAGGGGTGTGAAAAGATACGCAAATAAATAAACGGACACGGAAAGTATCATAAGATGCGAGTGTTTTACTTCACTGAATATGAAGAGGGCTTCTCCAAGTATACAAGGAAAAGTGCAGCACAGATCACCTGGCCCTTTAACCTGTTACCGACACAGGGCGTACTTAAGGACACAGGGCGTACCTGTACGCCCTGTGTATTTCCAATCACCGGCGGGCGGTGATCGGAACCCGGTGCCTGCTCAAATCATTGAGCAGGCCCCTTGGCTAAAGGCGAGGGGGGGGTCCCGTGACCACCCCCCGTGTCGGCGATCGCCGCAAGCTGCAGGTCAATTCAGACCTGCGGTTTGCGGCTTTTCAATGGTGTGGCGGGCGCAGGTGCCATCGGGTCCCCTTGCGGCTGTAGGGGGAACCCGATGGCATGGAAGGCAGCGCGATGCCTTCCTTAGGCATCGGCGCTGCATTCTGGTCACGAGCCTGTGAGATCCAGCCCCCTGGATCTCACAGGCCGGAAGCTGTATGAGTAAGGCTACTTTCACACTGGCGTTTCCGGGTCCGCTTGTGAGATCCGTTTCAGGGCTCTCACAAGCGGCCCAAAACGGATCAGTTCAGCCCTAATGCATTCTGAATGGATAATGATCTGTTCAGAATGCATCAGTTTGCCTCCGTTCAGCCTCCATTCCGCTCTGGAGGCGGACACCAAAATGCTGCTTGCAGCTTTTGATGTCGGTCTGACTATGCGGAGGCAAACAGATCCGTCCTGACTTACAATGTAAGTCAATGGGGGACGGATCCGTTTTCACTGACACAATATGGTGCAATTGAAAACGGATCCGTCCCCCATTGACTTTCAGTGTAAGTCAAAACGGATCCGTTTGCATTTGTTCATGGTAATGCAAACGGATCCGTTCTGAACGGATACAAGCGTTTGCATTATAGGTGCGGATCCGTCTGTGCAAATACCAGACGGATCAGCACCTAACGCAGGTGTGAAAGTATTACTCATACAGCCAATACATTCCAATACAGAAGTATTGGAATGCATTGTAAAAGGGATTAGACCCCCAAAAGTTAAAGTCCCAAAGTGGGACAAAAACAAAAGTAAAAAAACGTTGAAAAAATAAAGTTTTCCCCCAAAAAATTTAAGTTTTAAGTAAAAATAAACAAAAACGTCATCGACCGGCTCTATAAACATATCACATGACCTAACCCGTCAGATGAACACCATAAAAAATAAAAACTGTGCTAAATAAACCATTTTTTTGTCACCTTACATCACAGTAAGCGATCAAAAAAGGCGTTTGCCCACCAAAATAGTACCAATCTAACCTTCACCTCATCCCGCAAAAAATGAGACCCTACCTAAGACAATCGCCCAAAAAATTTAAAAAACTATGTCTCAGAATATGGAGACACTAAAACATTTTTTTTGTTTTAAAAAAGCTGTTATTGTGTAAAACTTAAGTTAATTAAGAAAAAGTATACATGTTAGGTAGCGCCGCGTCCGTATCAACCGGCCCTTTAAAAAGATCACCTGACCTAACCCCTCAGGTGAACACCGTTAAAAATAAAAAATAAAAACGGTGTAAAAATTTTCTTTTGCCATCTTACATCACAAAAAGTGTAATAGCAAGCGATCAAAAAGTCATATGCACCCCAAAATGCCAAATGCCAATCAAACCACCATCTCATCCCGCAAAAAATTAGACCCTAGCTAAGATAATCGCCCAAAAACTGAAAAAACTATTTCTCAGAATATGGAGACACTAAAACATGATTTTTTTTTTTTGTTTAAAAAATGAAATCATTGTGTAAAACTTACATAAATAAAAAAAATTGTATACATATTAGGTATCGCCGCGTCCTTAATAACCGGCTCTATAAAAATATCACATGACCTAACCCCTCAGGTGAACACCGTAAAAAAAAAAGGTTAAAAAGAAAGCAATTTTTTGGTCACCTTTCATCACAAAAAGTGTAATAGCAAGCGATCAAAAAGTAATATGCACCCCAAAATAATGCCCATCAAACCGTCATCTCATCCCACAAAAAATGAGACCCTACCCAAGATAATCGCCCAAAAACTGAAAAAACTATGGCGCTCAGACTATGGAGACACTAAAACATGATTTTTTTGTTTCAAAAATGAATTCATTGTGTAAAACTTACATAAATAAAAAAAATTGTATACATATTAGGTATCGCCGCGTCCGTGACAACCTGTTCTATAAAAATACCACATGATCTAACCTGTCAGATGAATGTTGTAAATAAGAGAAAAAGAAACGTGCCAAAACAGCTATTTCTTGTTACCTTACATTCCAGCAAAATCTTCCTTCCAAAAACCGTATGGCATTCCTTTCCTTCTGCGCCCTGCCGTGTGCCCGTACAGTAGTTTATGACCACATATGGGGTGTTTCTGTAAACTACAGAATCAGGGCCATAAATATTAAGTTTCGTTTGGCTGTTAACCCTTGCTTTGTAACTGGAAAAAATATATCTTAAAATGGAAAATCTGCCAAAAAAGTGAAATTTTGAAATTGTATCTCTATTTTCCATTCATTCTTTTGGAACACCTAAAGGGTTAACGACGTTTGTAAAATCAGTTTTGAATACCTTGAGGGGTTTAGTTTCTAGAATGGGGTCATTTTTGGGTGGTTTCTATTATGTGAGCCTCACAAGTGACTCCAGACCTGAACTGGTCCTTAAAAAGTTGATTTTTGAAAATTTCTGAGAAATTTCAAGATTTACTTCTAAACTTCTAAGCCTTGTAACG
Source organism: Bufo bufo (assembly GCF_905171765.1). Taxonomy (NCBI): domain Eukaryota; kingdom Metazoa; phylum Chordata; class Amphibia; order Anura; family Bufonidae; genus Bufo; species Bufo bufo. The sequence continues at coordinate 434,515,379 of NC_053394.1, read as the reverse complement.
TCCCCCAAAAATAAAATGTCATTCCCAAAATGATTCTAACATGAAGTAGACATATGGGGAATGTAAAGTAATAACTATTTTCTTAGGTATTACTATGCATTATAGAAGTAGAGAAATTGAAACTTGGAAATTTGCACGTTTTTCCAAATTTTGGGCAAATTTGGTATTTTTTTATAAATAAAAGTGAATTTTTTTTCCTCCATTTTATCAGTGTCATGAAGTAAAATATGTGACGAAAAAACAATCTCAGAACGGCCTGGATAAGTCAAAGCGTTTTAAAGTTATCACCACTTAAAGTGACACTGGTCAGATATGCAAAAAATGGCCAAGTCCGTAAGGTGAAATAGGGCTGAGTCCTTAAGGGGTTAACACCAAACTTTTCTTTAACGTCCGTTTACATGATCGTAGGCCGTCCTTGCCCGTATTGCGGACCTCAAACGGCGGTTCTGCAGTATACAAGCATCGGCCGTGTCAATCACGGATGTGGACCCATTGACTTGAATAAGTCCACAATCCTCAAGATGCAGTGCGGAGCGAAGGCATGGAAGCACTCTGAAGCACTTTCTGGGCTTCTTGGTCCGTGCTTCCGCCCTGCAAAAGTGAATGGGTCTGAACCACAATAGGGATTCACATGGCCTGTGCATTGCGGGCCGCAATTTGTGGTCCACAGCACGGGCACGGACGGCTTGCGTTCGTGTGACTGTACCCTTAGTACGTATGGCTTCATAATATGTTAACATTTTGCTTTGTTTCCTGATGCAGAGATCGAGCGGGAGAAGAACCGGTCGCTGGGGAAGCCATTACTGGGTGGACCATTCTCTTTAGTGGATCACAATGGGCTTCCTAAGACAGATCAGCACTTCCTGGGCCAGTGGATCCTGCTGTACTTCGGGTTCACGCACTGTCCTGACATCTGCCCTGAAGAGATCGAGAAGATGATAGAAGTTGTGGACCAGCTGGGTAAATGGCCACACAGATAGCAGTGACGATCCATGTCACCAACCAGCTTTCCCTAAAAATAAATTAAAACTTTGAAGAAAAAGAAAAGTTTTTTTTTACATCATCGTATTATGGCTCCCATAACTTTTTTATAGTTATGTCTTCTGAGCTCTGTGGGGGCTCATTTTTTGCGGGACGATCTGTAGTTTTACATTTACACTATTTGGGAGTGTGTGTGACTTTTTGATCACTTTTTTCTACATTTTTTTGGGTAAGAGAAGCAATGAAAAAATGGCAAATCAGCCGTTGTGATGCTTTTTTCTGTTACACCATTCACCATATTGGAAAAATATTTTTATATTTTAATAGTACAGGCATTTTTTGTATGCAGTGATGCCCATGATGTTTATATTTTTTATTTATGTATATATTTTTTTATTCTAAGGAAAAGGGGTTGAATTAATTTTTATATTTCTTTGCATATAATATATATATATATATATATATTTTTTTTAAATGTTTTTGTAGTCAGTGTTTGAGGCTATAACACACACATTTTTTTAAATTCAATATTATCATGTTCCATACAGGAGCATGGTAATATGTGAATTGCTCATTTCTTATGTTGGTCTGCCTCCTGCTGGCCAACATAAGAATTGCAGCTCTAATACGCTGGGTCTGTTAAGAGAGACCCAGCATATGAAAGTCAATTGCTGGCATCTCCATTGGCCGTACAGGGATGCCAGTAATGACCCGGAAGCGCGCGCGTCTGTGTTTTTCAAGACTTAGATGCCGTGATCACACTTGGTCACGGCATCTAAAGGCTTTAATGACCGCGATCAGCATTATTGCTGATTGCGGTCATTAGCCGCAGGCCTCTGCTGTCTGAAACAGCAAAGACCCGCCAGCCATGCCGTCATGCTTACCCATTGATCCAGCGCCGTACATGTACACCACTGGTAGCCAAAGGATGAATTAGTAATTACACCCTGTGTAATGTTTTCAGAAGCCCTTGAAGAGGTTCCGACCCTTACTCCTGTGTTTATTACTGTGGATCCGGAACGGGATGATAAGGATGCTGTTGCCAAATATATTAAAGGTACGATAGAGATGATGGGATTTACCGTATATCTCCTGGATGACCTGCTGTAAATCTGACCCCAATAACAATATGTATTGCCTGCAGAATTCTCCCCAAAACTGTTGGGTCTGACCGGCACCGTGGGGCAGATCGAGCAAGTGGCCAAGGCGTACCGGGTGTATTTCAGCCCAGGACCAAAGGATGATGACAGCGACTACATTGTGAGTGAGACGGCCATGCCTGTGCGGTGGGATACCGACCTCTTAAACTTACTTTGGAACCAGAACATGGAGAATTCTTCAAAAAATGCACAGTCCCTTTGAATCAGGCCTCCACAAACATTGGGGGGAATTTATCATAGACCAGTACGCTGGTCTGTCATATGCCCGAACCCGCTGGCACAGTCCCTTGCCCCTCCCCGCCCTGACACAGTCCCTGGCCCCTCCCCGCCCTGACACAGTCCCTGGCCCCTCCCCGCCCTGACACAGTCCCTGGCCCCTCCCCGCCCTGACACAGTCCCTGGCCCCTCCCCGCCCTGACACAGTCCCTGGCCCCTCCCCGCCCTGACACAGTCCCTGGCCCCTCCCCGCCCTGACACAGTCCCTGGCCCCTCCCCGCCCTGACACAGTCCCTGGCCCCTCCCCGCCCTGACACAGTCCCTGGCCCCTCCCCGCCCTGACACAGTCCCTGGCCCCTCCCCGCCCTGACACACCCCTATTTCAGGAAATTGGTGAAGAACTGGTTCATGCACAAAAAGTTTTGTGCAAGTGGCGGGAAAACATCACCGATAACACTGTTTGCGTGGGGGGGGGGGGATAAATTTATCCCCCGATTTATATTCCCAGTTGCATCATGTGTTTCCCCTCCTTTACCTCGCTGCGGTGCCTCCGCTGTCATTGTGCAGATAACGATAATATGTAATTGTCGGATGTTCCTAATCGCCATGTAACCGTATCCCCTCCTCCACAGGTGGACCATAGCATCGTCATGTACCTTGTGGGACCAGACGGCAGCTTTGTGGATTATTATGGACAGAATAAGACGAGTTCAGAAATCACAGCCTCTATAGCTCTTCATATGAAGCGATTCCAGAAGGCGAGATAGCGCCACGCCCGGCCTCCATCTTTACTGTGGAGAAGACCTTCCAAGGTGGCAGCTGTTTGATTATACGCCTCATTATATTGGTTTCCCTTTATATACTGCACTCTTACTGCTGCTATCAGCGGTGACTGTAAATTATTATTTTGATTAAATGAAAATGATCCAGAGGTTTGATTTTTCTACAAACCGGTCTAAAGTTTTCTTTTGTTTTTTTTTATAGTATCATGGTTGTTCCAGTGGATAACAAGCAGTATTATAGTAGTTATATTCTTGTACATAGGAGCAGTATTATAGTATTTATATTCTTGTACATAGGAGCAGTATTATAGTAGTTATATTCTTGTACATAGGAGGCAGTATTATAGTAGTTATATTCTTGTACATAGGAGGCAGTATTATAGTAGTTATATTCTTGTACATAGGAGGCAGTATTATAGTAGTTATATTCTTGTACATAGGATGCAGTATTATAGTAGTTATATTCTTGTACATAGGAGGCAGTATTATAGTAGTTATATTCTTGTACATAGGAGCAGTATTATAGTAGTTATATTCTTGTACATAGGAGGCAGTATTATAGTAGATATATTCTTGTACATAGGAGCAGTATTATAGTAGTTATATTCTTGTACATAGGAGCAGTATTATAGTAGTTATATTCTTGTACATAGGAGCAGTATTATAGTAGTTATATTCTTGTACATAGGAGGCAGTATTATAGTAGTTATATTCTTGTACATAGGAGGCAGTATTATAGTAGTTATATTCTTGTACATAGGAGCAGTATTATAGTAGTTATATTCTTGTACATAGGAGCAGTATTATAGTAGTTATATTCTTGTACATAGGAGGCAGTATTATAGTAGTTATATTCTTGTACATAGGAGCAGTATTATAGTAGTTATATTCTTGTACATAGGAGCAGTATTATAGTAGTTATATTCTTGTACATAGGAGCAGTATTATAGTAGTTATATTCTTGTACATAGGAGCAGTATTATAGTAGTTATATTCTTGTACATAGGAGCAGTATTATAGTAGTTATATTCTTATACATAGGAGGCAGTATTATAGTAGTTATATTCTTGTACATAGGAGGCAGTATTTATAGTAGTTATATTCTTGTACATAGGAGGCAGTATTATAGTAGTTATATTCTTGTACATAGGAGCAGTATTATAGTAGTTATATTCTTGTACATAGGAGGCAGTATTATAGTAGTTATATTCTTGTACATAGGAGCAGTATTATAGTAGTTATATTCTTGTACATAGGTGCAGTATTATAGTAGTTATATTCTTGTACATTAGAGGCAGTATTATAGTAGTTATATTCTTGTACATAGGAGCAGTATTATAGTAGTTATATTCCTGTACATAGGAGCAGTATTATAGTAGTTATATTCTTGTACATAGGAGCAGTATTATAGTAGTTATACTCTTGTACATAGGAGGCAGTATTATAGTAGTTATATTCTTGTACATAGGAGCAGTATTATAGTAGTTATATTCTTGTACATAGGAGCAGTATTATAGTAGTTATATTCTTGTACATAGGAGCAGTATTATAGTAGTTATATTCCTGTACATAGGAGCAGTATTATAGTAGTTATATTCCTGTACATAGGAGCAGTATTATAGTAGTTATATTCTTATACATAGGAGCAGTATTATAGTAGTTATATTCTTGTACATAGGAGGCAGTATTATAGTAGTTATATTCTTGTACATAGGAGCAGTATTATAGTAGTTATATTCTTGTACATAGGAGCCAGTATTATAGTAGTTATATTCTTGTACATAAGAGCAGTATTATAGTAGTTATATTCTTGTATATAGGAGGCAGTATTATAGTAGTTATATCCCTGTACATAGGAGCAGTATTATAGTAGTTATATTCTTGTACATAGGAGCAGTATTATAGTAGTTATATTCTTGTACATAGGAGCAGTATTATAGTAGTTATATTCCTGTACATAGGAGCTGTATTATAGTAGTTATATTCTTGTACATAGGAGCAGTATTATAGTAGTTATATTCTTGTACATAGGAGGCAGTATTATAGTAGTTATATCTTGTACATAGGAGCAGTATTATAGTAGTTATATTCTTGTACATAGGAGCAGTATTATAGTAGTTATATTCTTGTACATAGGAGGCAGTATTATAGTAGTTATATTCTTGTACATAGGAGGCAGTATTATAGTAGATATATTCTTGTACATAGGAGGCAGTATTATAGTAGTTATATTCTTGTACATAGGAGGCAGTATTATAGTAGTTATATTCTTGTACATAGGGGCAGTATTATAGTAGTTATATTATTGTACATAGGAGGCAGTATTATAGTAGTTATATCCTGTACATAGGAGGCAGTATTATAGTAGTTATATTCTTGTACATAGGAGCAGTATTATAGTAGTTATATTCTTGTACATAGGAGGCAGTATTATAGTAGTTATATCCTGTACATAGGAGCAGTATTATAGTAGTTATATTCTTGTACATAGGAGCAGTATTATAGTAGTTATATTCTTGTACATAGGAGCAGTATTATAGTAGTTATATTCTTGTACATAGGAGCAGTATTATAGTAGTTATATTCTTGTACATAGGAGCAGTATTATAGTAGTTATATTCTTGTACATAGGAGGCAGTATTATAGTAGTTATATTCTTGTACATAGGAGCAGTATTATAGTAGTTATATTCCTGTACATAGGAGGCAGTATTATAGTAGTTATATTCTTGTACATAGGAGGCAGTATTATAGTAGTTATATTCTTGTACATAGGAGCAGTATTATAGTAGTTATATTCTTGTACATAGGAGCAGTATTATAGTAGTTATATTCTTAACCAAATTTCTTTTTATTAAAAGAATAAAGTACACCATACAATCACATACTATCATACTTTGATATAAGGCAGAATGACAAGCATTTCATGGAAGTGAAGTGACAAATAATGCAAATCGAAGCTGTACATGGTGTCTAAAATAAATCCATTAATGGCAAAATAATAACAGTAAGGAACAACGGGAAAGGAAAGGAATGGTAAGGGGGGGGGGGTGGTTGGGGGGGAATCAAGAGACACAAAGATATGTAACAGGGTTGATGTTCCTGGAGGGAAACGCCAAATGGAAAAGGATTTAGGAAAACTAGAGGAATGGTCAGAACTCTGGCAACTGAAATTTAATGTGGATAAGTGCAAGATAATGCACCTGGGGCGTAAAAACCCAAGAGCAGAATATAAAATCAGTGATACAGTCCTGACCTCAGTATCTGAGGAAAGGGATTTAGGGGTCATTATTTCAGAAGACTTAAAGGTGGGAAGACAATGTAATAGAGCAGCACGAAATGCCAGCAGAATGCTTGGATGTATAGGGAGAGGTATAAGCAGTAGAAAGAGTGAAGTGCTTATGCCGCTGTACAGAACACTGGTGAGACCTCACTTGGAGTATTGTGCGCAGTACTGGAGGCCATATCTCCAGAAGGATATAGATACTCTAGAGAGAGTTCAGAGAAGAGCTACTAAACTAGTACATGGATTGCAGGATAAAACTTACCAGGAAAGGTTAAAGGACCTTAACATGTATAGCTTGGAAGAAAGAAGAGACAGAGGGGATATGATAGAAACTTTTAAATACATAAAGGGAATCAACTCGGTAAAGGAGAGAGCATATTTAAAAGAAGAAAAACTACCACAAGAGGACACAGTTTTAAATTAGAGGGGCAAAGGTTTAAAAGTAATATCAGGAAGTATTACTTTACTGAGAGAGTAGTGGATGCATGGAATAGCCTTCCTGCAGAAGTGGTAGCTGCAAATACAGTGAAGGGGTTTAAGCATGCATGGGATAGGCATAAGGCCATCCTTCATATAAGATAGGGCCGGGGGCTATCCATAGTATTCAGTATATTGGGCAGACTAGATGGGCCAAATGGGTCTTATCTGCCGACACATTCTATGTTTCTATGTTAGTAATTTATGAAATGCCTGTACCTACTGTGATATTTTAGGAATTCAGGAGACACACATGCTTCAACGAGACGCATCTAGACTGAAACATCCGCTTTTTCCCCACATATTTCAGTCGCATTATCATTCTAAAGCCAGGGGGGTCATGTTAGCAGTTAAAAACACAGTTGCGTTTACACATATAGCAGTCCATACAGACCCGTTGGGGAGATTTGTCATTCTGATCTGTACACTAAACAACGTGTTATTCGACATAGTATCTTTATATGCGCCTAACCAAGGTCAATTGCATTTTCTCCACAAGGTTTTGAAGTTGGTCAGGAAAAAACAACAAGGGAAATTAGTGGTCTGTGGGGATTTTAATCTGACTTTGGATCCATCAGTGGATACCTCTTCGCTCACAACAAGGTACACCCCCTCCCTAGCTGATACTTTACAAGCATCCTCCTTGGAAACTATCAAGTGGTCTGATCACCTTGTCAATCTCAGAAACGGTTAGCTCCCCTCAAACTTATATGTGGAGAAGCAGCCCATTCTTATTATCTGACCCCCAATATAGGTCAAAAATAGAGACAGATGTGCAGGAGTTCTTCCAGCTAAATAATTCCACACACACAGACCCAGTGACCCTGTGGAACGCCCACAAAGCATGTGTTAGGGGATCCTTTATACAACAGGGGGCAATTAGGAAAAAGCGTATGGAAGCTAAAATGTAAAAAATTTAGAAACAATTTCTAGAAACAAATAATAAGGCGAGTCCTTCTCCACTTTTGGCTGAGGAGATCAGACGCCTCAGACAGGAAAAGAGGATATATGCTTTCCTCATTTGAGAAAATGCATAGAAAATCAAAGGCGGCCTATTACTCGCAGGATAATAAGGCGGGAAAGCTGCTAGCATCGAGATTTAAAGCCCGGTGTGCAAAAAACAGGATCCCACACATCCTCCATCCGCACACGCAGGAGAAGGTATATTCCCCCGCGGATATAGCTAATGGTTTTAAAGCATATTACGAGGACCTGTATAATTTACGCAACTCCCATCCAACTCCAGGCGAGCTTAATGACCGAGTCGACCAATATCCCCTATCCCTGCAATTGCCCACATTGAATAGTTCCCAGCCAATTGGGAATGAGGAAATGGAGGCGGTGATTACATCTCTTCCGAGAGACAAGGCGCCTGGATCTGACGGTTTCGCTAGCCACTATTATAAAGAGTTTAAGCACATTATCAGCCCTCATCTAAAAGACTTTTGCCAATCAGCTATGTCCCAAGGATCCTTGCCAGTTGAGAATTTACAAGCTCTAATATTAACACTCCCTAAACCGGGCAAAGAACCAGACAGGCCCCAAAATTTTAGACCCATTTCCCTGCTAAACCAGGATGTAAAGATTTATGCGAAGCTACTGGCCACCCGCTTAGCTAAAATTCTCCCGTCAATTATCCATGTAGACCAAGCGGGATTCGTCCCAACCCGGCGCACTTATTATAATACAAGACGCCTCTTAGGTATTTTGCATCATGTCCAAAAGAGTAAAACTCCCACATTGGCTTTAGCCCGAGATGCCGAAAAGACCTTCGAAAGGCTCCGTTGGGCATTTGCTTTTTCAGTACTTGAAAAAATGGGGATAACAGGGCATATGCTCACAGCCATTAGGGCACTTTATAGCAACCCCACGGCCAGAACATACGTGAACGGAGCCTTGTCGGAGGTTTTTGAGCTTACAAATGGGACTCGGCAGGGGTGCCCCCTCTCACCCCTTATATTTATAATAGCCATGGAACCACTAGCCCAAGTGATCAGACAGGACTCAAGTATAGGAGGGGTTGGTATAGGTGGGAGCTCTCATGTCATATCTTTATATGCAGATGACGTGTGTTTGACCCTAACCAACCCAATGGAGTCTTTGAAGGAGGTTATGGCTCAAATTTCCATCTATGGGGACCTTTCATTTTACCATCTAAATGCCTCAAAGACACAAGCCCTTCCCATTCATATGCCGGAACACCAAGTGGTGACTCTTCGCAACACGTGGAAGTTTGACTGGAGATTGGATAGCATTAAGTACCTAGGAGTCAATATGTCCCCTTCCCAAATCCTGCTATACGCTCAAAATTACGACACCTTGTTAATATCCACAGAAAAGGAGCTCTTAGAATTTGCCAAACATGACACCTCGTGGTTGGGGAAGATAGCTACATTTAAAATGTTCATTCTGCCTACGTTTTTATATCTATACCGCACCCTGCCAATTCCCATCCCAGAAAAGTTTTTTTTCCAAAGCACATTCACTTTTATCTAATTATGTGTGGAATAAAAAACACCCTAGGATAGCCCGAGACATTATGACTAGTGTTGATCACGAATATTCGAATTTCGAATTTTTATCGCGAATATAGGTACTTCGAAAATTCGCGAAAATTTCGAATATAGTTATATATATTTGAAATTTCGAATATTCGAATTTTTTCAGATTTTTTTTTTCTATATATATTTTTTTTTTATCAGTACACATGATCCCTCACTGCTTCTAGCTTGTGGGCCAATAAGAAGGCTGCAATATACTTGACTTTAGGAGTAGTAGTGTTTGCGAATTTTGCTCGATATTCGTTTTTTTTAAATATTCGCTATATTGCTATATATTCTTGTTTTAGAATATTACGAATATTCGAAAAAACGAAGTTATAGCAATATAGAGAATATTCTAAAAAAATCGAATAGAGCAATTTAGCTAATATAGTGATATAATCTTCTTTATCTAATAGTTGTAAGTTGAAAAATTCGCAATAAAAAATTCGAATCCGAAAATTCGAATTCCGAAAATTCGCATATTGCACAATCATTACCTTTCCGATTTTTTGAGTAAAAAAAAAATCGCGAATTTGAGAATTTTCGAATTTGAGAATTTTCGGCGAATATTCTACAAAATATTCGCGAAATATCGCGAATTCGAATATGACCCCTGCCGCTCATCACTAATTATGACAAGGGACCGCCGCATGGGAGGTCTAGCGTTGCCAGATTTGAAACTGTACTATATTACTTCCTTGGTATCCATGTTAAAGGGTTGGATACAGACCCCCCAGGATTTGCCTTGGGTCCAACTTGAAGCTTATCAAGCTGTTCCATACTCCTTAGAGGGACTGTTGAGCTTGCCATTTTGGAAGATACCCATCCCCAAAAAGTTAGGCCCAACGGTATCGGCATCTCTGAAAGCGTGGTCCAAGTACCATGTTTTAGCAAACACAGATACTCCCCCCACAATTGCATCCCTCCCCTTTTCAGTGCTTCGGACACTACTTCCTCAAACAGATTTGTCACAATGGGCGACAGCAGGCATACATAGTGTGGGGGACTTGTTGACACAGGGTGTATTGCAAAAATTTCAGTGGATCAGAGACAAATTTTCTATCCCTAGTCGGGATTTTTTCAAGTACCTTTAGCTCCGACACTTATTGCAGGACCTGCAGCCATCCGGAGTAAAAATGGATAGATTGGCTAAGTTATACCTCACAAGTGCTATGAAAGGCTTGAAACCCCTTTATAAAAACATTCTCCACCTGGGGTCCTTTAAGCGCTCACATTTGATGTTGGCGTGGGAGAAAGCCATGAATTTGTCTATTTCTGAAAAGGAATGGCTGCAGGCCCTCAGAATGATTCACAAACATTTGAAGTGTGTATCCCATGTAGAATCGGCGATTAAAACCATTTTGAGGTGGTACTACACGCCGGATAAACTGGCACTTATGTACGACACAGTTTCAGATAGATGTTGGAGGGGATGCGGAGGGAGGGGTACCCTATACCATATATTATGGCAATGCCCAAAGATCCAATCGTATTGGTCAAATTGCAAAGATTTACTGGCCAAAATTGTACCTCATGGGGTGGTTTGGTCACCACAAATGGTCCTGTTATTGATTGGAATAGATGTCCTACCTGTCTGCATGAGGGCTATACATTGTATCTTTTGTGTAACAGCAAAACTATTATTGTTGCGTAAGTGGAAAACCCAAGATATACCGGACATCTCTGAATTGATAGCTACTATTAACACCACATACTCATATGAGAGAATTATAGCTTTGGGGGAGGGGGGGGGGAGGGTATGTTAAGTTCTTCCTAAATTGGAGACCGTGGTCAGGTTCCTCATATAGTACACAATTTTAGGAAAGGCATTAGCTTGTTATGGTATGGCATTAATCTAACTCACCAGAAAGTGTCACACTGAAGCGCAGATGGGACATGTAGAAGAGTGGGCAAATTGGCCATTGGCTTCGAATTTTCAGACATAGGTAGCCACTTATCTTAACTCAATAATATCTTCGCTGACAACAGGCATTTATAAGTATCTGTAATGAATATTGATTTCCGCGAATGAAGAATGTTTCTTTGTTTTACATTATTGTTTGTTTGCCATTCGGGAATGCCCGAGGCCTTATGTTCTTTTTATTTTTCTATTGATAAACTCAATAAAAACTATTGAAACAAAAGACTGGAGTCCAATCTAGGTTCCCATCTGGAGTCTGGATCTCACTAATGGGAATTTCAGCCAGGAGAGGCCAGATGCCTGAAGGAACGTGGAACTGTAAGGAGGAGAGTGGAGTGCCTGAATAGGAAATGTAAGCACTTTGGCTTTGTATTGCCTGGCCCATTCTACCAATAGGCTCTTCCATAGGGGCAAGAAGGAGGAGCTACCAGGTGAACAAGGGGATAGACCCCAGAGTATCCGTCTCATTTTAGTGGTAAGCAGAGAGTTATTAAGAAGAGACAGACCTGGGAATAGTTGATAAGCCGCATAGTAGGAGCACATGTCGGGCAGACCAAAGCCGCCAAACCTTTTCTCTCTGGTCAGCACAGAATAAGCAATTCTGGCAGGTTTGTTGCCCCACAAAAAGAGTGAGAAAACTCGCCGAGTGTCGACAAAAAATGAGTGCGGCAGCCAAATAGGCAAAACTTGTAGTAGGTACAAAAAATTAGGGGCTATAAATGTCTTGAGGTAGCTCCTCCTTCCACACCAGGACATAAATGGGAGTTTGATAGATTGTAAGTGTTTCCTAACCGATGAGAGTAAGGGGGCATAATTAAGAGCAAACAAATCCTTTGCTTGAGCCGGGACGTGTACTCCTAAAAATACTATGTCTTTTGTAGCCCAGTGAAAGGGGGTAATTTTCTGAAGGGTCTCTTTCACCGAGTCAGGGCAGGTGACATTGAGGGCCATGGACTTACTATAGTTGATTTTGAAGTTTGAAACAAAACCAAATTCCTCAAAAAGGAACATAGTAGTTATATTCTTGTACATAGGAGGCAGTATTATAGTAGTTATATTCTTATACATAGGAGCAGTATTATAGTAGTTATATTCTTGTACATAGGAGGCAGTATTATAGTAGTTATATTCTTGTACATAGGAGCAGTATTATAGTAGTTATATTCTTGTACATAGGAGGCAGTATTATAGTAGTTATATTCTTGTACATAGGAGCAGTATTATAGTAGTTATATTCTTGCACATAGGAGCAGTATTAAAGTAGTTATATTCTTGTACATAGGAGCAGTATTATAGTAGTTATATTCCTGTACATAGGAGCAGTATTATAGTAGTTATATTCTTGTACATAGGAGGCAGTATTATAGTAGTTATATTCTTGTACATAGGGGCAGTATTATAGTAGTTATATTCTTGTACATAGGAGCAGTATTATAGTAGTTATATTCTTGTACATAGGAGCAGTATTATAGTAGTTATATTCTTGTACATAGGAGGCAGTATTATAGTAGTTATATTCTTGTACATAGGGGCAGTATTATAGTAGTTATATTCTTGTATATAGGAGCAGTATTATAGTAGTTATATTCTTGTACATAGGAGGCAGTATTATAGTAGTTATATTCTTGTACATAGGAGCAGTATTATAGTAGTTATATTCTTGTACATAGGAGCAGTATTATAGTAGTTATATTCTTGTACATAGGAGCAGTATTATAGTAGTTATATTCTTGCACATAGGAGCAGTATTATAGTAGTTATATTCTTGTACATAGGAGCAGTATTATAGTAGTTATATTCTTGCACATAGGAGCAGTATTATAGTAGTTATATTCTTAACCAAATTTATTTTTATTCAAAGTAAGTAAGGCATATCAATCGATCACAAACCATCGTAGCATCACTGGTAAGGCAAAGTCACAAATCGGTCATGGAAGTGACCACAAATGCATGTCAGTGCAACACATGTTGTACAAAATGATACATCAAATGTGACAGACAATAAAAATCAAATATAACACAAATAAGAGGAAAAGAGAGGGAAAGGAAGGGAAAGGAAGGGGGGGGGGGGGTAGGGGAGTTTTCCCCAACTCCATAAGGGGAACTTCCTATATATCTTTCAGGGCGACCAGATTTTCAGAAAGCGGGAACGCGTGCAAGATTCCCAGTGGGCCAGCTCTTTAAACCTGTAGATCTGATCCACCTTATCCCTCCACATCGAAACAGTGGGAGGTTCAGTATCCTTCCAAAGCAGCGGGATGAGCAGTCTCGCCGCCGTGATGAGCATAGTAGGAAGATCAGATCTACAGGGGGAAAGCGAGTCATTAGGGCACCAAAGCAGAATCAGTTTAGGATCCAGCTTAACCTGCTTATCACACACCTCATTTATCAGAGCTTCTATACTGGTCCAGAACACTTTAATCTTTTCACAGTGCCACCAAATCTGTGACAGAGAGCCTACGTCTTTTCTACACCTCCAGCACTCACTTGGGAAATCTGCATTAAGCCTATGCAAGAACTCCGGGGACTTGTACCATCTCGTAAGCAGCTTATACGAGTTTTCTTGTACCTTAATACAGCGGCTAATGCCGTGAGAGTGTGTAAGGACAAAAGCCCTTTCCGGGTCTGTAAGGTGGATGGACAATTCCCTTTCCCATGAAGAAAGGAAATGTAGCTCAGGAGGGGAGGCTGAGAGTAACTCCTTATATATGGTAGACAGCGGTTTAGGGATCCTACGGGCATCTGATAGTCTCTTAGACAGCCAAGAGGGGGTTCCAGAGGTGGTGGGGGGTGGTAGCTTAATCATCTTAATTTCCTTCTGCAGGGCAAAACTCTGTAGGAAGGAAGCTTTTTTGACTTTAGGGTCATTCAAGACCGTGGACCAATCCAAGGACCCATCCGGGGACCTAATCTCACTTAAAGGGATCTCGGCCAAAAGAGGCCAGATACCTGAGGGCTTCTCGGCTTCCGGATGGACATAAAACTGTAAAGAGGAAAGCGGAGTACCCGGTATGGGAAACTCAAGTGTTCTATCCTTAAACTGCTTGGCCCACTCAACAAACATACCCTTCCATAGGAGTGGCAAAGAGGAACCACCCGGAGAACAAGGGGACAACCCCCAGAGAATCCGCTTCATTCTAGTGGAGAGCAGAGAGCGCTCAAGACACACATATGGAGCACTATAAGTGCTATTGAGGAGGGATAGACCTCTAAATAGTTGAAAGGCCACATAGTAGGAACGTATGTCGGGCAGACCAAAGCCGCCAAACCTCCTCTCTCTGGTCAGCACCGAATAAGCAATTCTGGATGGTTTACTTCCCCACAAAAAGAGGGAGAAAACTCTGCGGATGTCTACAAAAAATGAGTGCGGCAGCCAGATAGGCAACACCTGCAGAAGGTACAAAAATTTAGGAGCTATAAAGGTCTTGAGGTAGTTCCTCTTGCCACACCAGGAAAAAAACGGCAGTTTAATAGAGTGCAGCTGCTTCCTAACTGAGGACAATAAGGGGGCATAATTCAGAGCAAATAAGTCCTTCGCCTGAGCCGGGACGTGCACTCCCAAAAATACTATGTCTTTTGTAGCCCAGTGAAAGGGGGTAGTAATCTGAAGGGCCTCTTTAACCGATTCTGGACAAGTAACGTTTAGGGCCATTGACTTGCTATAGTTGATTTTAAAGTTTGACACATAGCCAAACTCCTCAAAAAGAGACAAAAGCCTAGGGAAGGATGTTTCGGGATTGGAGGTCATGATAAGTAGATCATCTGCAAATGCGGCTGTCAAGTGGGTCCGAGAATCAATGGTCAAGCCCCTAACCGCAGGATCCTGCCGGATCTTACACAGCAAAGTCTCCATCACTATGACAAACAGAGATGGGGAGAGAGGACATCCCTGCCTCGTCCCATTGGATATGGAAAAGGAGGGAGAAAGCGTACCATTTATTTTGAGTTTGGCAGACGGGGCTGAGTACAGAGTGAAGATCGCAGATATAAACGAATCTGGGAAACCAAACCTCGACAGGGCCCGCGACATATAATGCCAACCGACCCTGTCGAAGGCCTTCTCCGCGTCCGTGCTCAGCAAAGCCAGAGGCGTAGAGGAGCTTCTAGCCCAATCCATAAGATGGAGCAAACGTATCGTGTTTTCACAGCCCTGTCTGCCACGCACAAACCCCACTTGCTCGCTATCAATAAGATCCGGCAGGATCAGCTGTATTCGCTGCGCCAGAATCTTGGCCCACCACTTGACATCCGCATTTAGCAGTGAAATCGGGCGATAACTGCCACAGTGGAGGGGGTCTTTGTTTTCTTTATGGATTATAGTTATGTGGGCCTCTAATGTTTGGGGGGGTAGAGAACCTCTAGACAGGAGGAAATTACAGAGTGCCTGAAAATGAGGAGTCAAAACGTCTTTGAAGGTCTTGTAATACGATATAGGGAGTCCATCCGGACCTGGACTTTTACCTGAAGGAATGGAGGAAAGGACCTTGCCAATTTCCTCTCTTGATACAGGGGCGACTAGTTGGGAAGCTTGTAGGGGACTAACAGAGGGCAGCTTCAGAGTGGACAGGAACTCACCTGTGGCTTGCTCAATAGAGGCTGAACCAGGACGGTCTGGAGTGGGGAGGTTATATAGATCCGCATAAAAAGCACTAAACGCTTTTGCTATGTCATGAGTCGACTTGTGCTTATTGCCTTTCGCATCAAGAATTGCAGGGATAAATGAATCCGCGTGGCGTTGCTTAGCCATGGCAGACATCAGTTTATTCCCTTTGTTCCCATGAGCATAAGCTTTAAACCTGGAGCGGAATATAAGTTTCGCTGATTTGGCGTTGAGCAAGTTTTTCAGTCCCGTCCTGGCCTCTGCTAATTCAGCAGCCACAGCCTGAGCCTGGGTTTGCTTATGGGTCAGTTCAAGACTCGCTATGCGGGACAGCAGGTCATCCACAGCCTTGGAGCGCAACTTTTTAACATGCGAGCCCAGGGAAATTAATTCTCCTCTAACCACCGCCTTATGAGTCTCCCACAAGATGGAGGGAGAGGGAGGGGGGTCGCCCACTGCATTAAGAGAGAAGAATTCAGACATAATCCGGGAGATTCTAGCTGCATTGGTAGGGTCGGAGATCAATGTGTCATTAAGACGCCATATTCTCTCTCGTTTAGAAAGAGCTGTCATAGACACTCGGAGAAATACTGGGGCGTGATCAGAAAGCGTAATGTTCCCAATCCTCGTGTCTACCACCTGAGAAATATGGGGGGAGGATAAAAACAAGTAGTCCAACCTATGGAAGGATTTCTTAGCGTTTGAATAAAACGTGTAATCCCTACCAGAGGGATGCATAGTGCGCCACACATCAATAACCCGCAACTTCTTCAGCGCAGTCTTCAGACGTCGCAGAAGTTTGTGGGACAACTCAGACCTCTGAGAGGACGAGTCAAGGCCTGGCTCCATAGTCACATTAAAGTCACCTCCTAATATAAGCATGCCCTCACTAAAAGCCTGTAATTGCTCAAGAGTCCGAACGAGCCAGGGGATCTGACCCCTATTGGGGGCATATAAATTAGCCAGGGTAACAGGCGCGCCAGCGATGTGCCCCTTAACGAATAAGAAGCGACCATCAGTGTCCGCAAGGACAGCGGAGTGTTTGAAGGGTAGGCGCTTGTGGACGGCCACGCTGACACCCCTGCTAGCCGAGGCAAAAGAGCTATGGAACCATTGTTGGAATGTGTTTTGGGACAATTTCGGGATCTTCCCTGATTTAAAATGAGTTTCTTGGAGGAATACAACGGAGGCCTCATCTTTCAGTAACAAGGAGAGCACCTGAGACCGCTTACATGGCTCGTTCAGACCCTTGGCATTCAGTGAGGCAACTACAACAGAGGCCATAGTGAAGACAGAGGAGGCCTGTCGGCCCAGAGCAAGAGGACATCCAGTCTGGAAAGCCACAGACGGAGTAAGGAGAAGAAAGGGAGGAAGGAGGACAAAGGGAAAGTCAAAAGAAAAATAAAAGACATAACAAATGAGACAGTAACACAACCCAAATAACAAAGAATGTCTCCCCATGGACAGGGAGCACGTGACCCCACCCAGCATCTGATATGATGGAGATCCTTTTTCATAGCGGCGGACAGCCGGGATCTATCAGAGGGGGGCTCCTGTGGGGCCACCGGGGGTGGAAAGGAAGGGGGTGAGGGAGAGGAATTAATCAGTAACATAACTGACAACAGTGCAGACATATAACCCCCGCATAACTAACAGTGCATTCAGTGCTCTAATGCACAGCTCGTAACCTGCATCTCATGCAGGCAAGGTAGTAAAGCATAGGGTCAGGCCCAAAACCCATGAGAACGGGGCAGTGGGCCAAGACCTAAAATAAGTCCAAAACCAATGGACAAACGATGAAAATTCAGCTCCGACAGAGCCAGACAGAGTTCCTACGTCCTGGGACCCAGCAAAGTCACAGAACATTGAACTCAGTGAAGAGTGAACAAAAGCGCCTTCAGCGCCTCCCGGAACAGAGTCAGGTAACAGGTGCTTGCGACCGGCCTTTTCCTTGTTTCCCAGCTCTGGAAGGTGAAACTTGCTGCCACTAATCTATACCCGGAGGGGTAGGCAGGGGATCCCCTTGATCAGCCGGCATCCACGAGGGAACTGTGATGGGTTCAATCCCAAGAGGGCCCCAAATAGCTTTCAGGTCACCCGGGGTCCGCACCGTATACTGCCTCCCGTTTTTCAAGATGGCCAGACCGAAGGGATAGAGCCATCGGAATGGCGTAGCTGTGGCTTTAAGGGCCTCTAGGAGCGGCTTCACGATGCGCCTCTTGGCTAAGGTGGAGGGGGCCAGATCCTGAAAGAATAGGACTGGGGTCTCACCATACATGATGCGGTCGGCCTCCCTTCCCGCCTTGAGCAGTGCAGCAGTGTCCACGTAGCTTAATATGCCGCAAACAACATCCCGCGGCGGCTCACCAGATTTTGGCTTGGGCCTTAAGGTCCTGTGGATGCGCTCGATCACAATCGGAGCTGCTCTCTCAGCTCCCAGCAGGGAGGAGCAAATTTTGCATGCGACTGAATGAAGCGCGTCAATCGCAATATTTTCGGGTAGGCCGCGGATGCGAATATTTTGCCGCCGGCTCCGGTTCTCCTGATCCTCTATGCGCATCAGCGCGTCGTTTAGCAAGTTTCTGTGGGTTTGCAGGGCTGCACGGGTCTTACCCTCATGCACCAGGATGGCTTCCTGTGCTAGCTCCAGGGACTCCACACAATTCCCAATCTGCCGCAGGTCTCCTTTTATCTCCTCCAAGTCCTTTTTAAGAGGTGCAAGAGCAGATTCCAGGATGTCCCTGAGATCTGCTTTGGAAAGTGAGGAGCTATTTCGCAGTGGTCTGCAATCAGAAACATCAGAAGTGCTTCCTGCCTCTGAACCTTCCTCTGCTTCTGAGAGCTGCCGCGCCCTCCTGGTTGTTTCAGCAGCAGGAGTCCTGGACTGTTTCTTGAGGTATTTATCCATCTCCGGTTGCCTGGAACGGGCCCCTGTCGGCTCTGGTGTCTCAGGGTGACGGTTCTTGCCTGGTTTCCCCATTGGCACTGAGTAAATAGCTAATAAAAGGGGCTATAATAGCTGCCAGGGAGAGGAGCTCAGGAACAAGCAACCATTCAGCTCCAAGGTCAGGCTCCGCCCCCCTATAGTAGTTATATTCTTGTACATAGGAGGCAGTATTATAGTAGTTATATTCTTGTACATAGGAGCAGTATTATAGTAGTTATATTCTTGTACATAGGAGCAGTATTATAGTAGTTATATTCTTGTACATAGGAGCAGTATTATAGTAGTTATATTATTGTACATAGGAGCAGTATTATAGTAGTTATATTATTGTACATAGGAGCAGTATTATAGTAGTTATATTCTTGTACATAGGAGGCAGTATTATAGTAGTTATATTCTTGTACATAGGAGCAGTATTATAGTAGTTATATTCTTGCACATAGGAGCAGTATTATAGTAGTTATATTCTTGTACATAGGAGCAGTATTATAGTAGTTATATTCTTGTACATAGGAGCAGTATTATAGTAGTTATATTCTTGTACATAGGAGGCAGTATTATAGTAGTTATATTCTTGTACATAGGAGGCAGTATTATAGTAGTTATATTCTTGTACATAGGAGCAGTATTATAGTAGTTATATTCTTGTACATAGGAGCAGTATTATAGTAGTTATATTATTGTACATAGGAGGGAGTATTATAGTAGTTATATTCTTGAACATAGGAGGCATTATTATAGTAGTTATATTCTTGTACATAGGAGCAATATTATAGTAGCTATATTCTTGTACATAGGAGCAGTATTATAGTAGTTATATTATTGTACATAGGAGGCAGTATTATAGTAGTTATATTCTTGTACATAGGAGCAATATTATAGTAGCTATATTCTTGTACATAGGAGGCAGTATTATAGTAGTTATATTCTTGTACATAGGAGCAGTATTATAGTAGTTATATTCTTGTACATAGGAGGCAGTATTATAGTAGTTATATTCCTGTACATAGGAGCAGTATTATAGTAGTTATATTCTGGTACATAGGAGGCAGTATTATAGTAGTTATATTCTGGTACATAGGAGCAGTATTATAGTAGTTATATTCTTGTACATAGGAGGCAGTATTATAGTAGTTATATTATTGTACATAGGAGGCAGTATTATAGTAGTTATATTCTTGTACATAGGAGACAGTATTATAGTAGTTATATTCTTGTACATAGGAGGCAGTATTATAGTAGTTATATTCTTGTACCTAGGAGCAGTATTATAGTAGTTATATTCTTGTACATAGGAGGCAGTATTATAGTAGTTATATTCCTGTACATAGGAGCAGTATTATAGTAGTTATATTCTTGTACATAAGAGCAGTATTATAGTAGTTATATTCTGGTACATAGGAGCAGTATTATAGTAGTTATATTCTTGTACATAGGAGGCAGTATTATAGTAGTTATATTATTGTACATAGGAGGCAGTATTATAGTAGTTATATTCTTGTACATAGGAGACAGTATTATAGTAGTTATATTCTTGTACATAGGAGGCAGTATTATAGTAGTTATATTCTTGTACCTAGGAGCAGTATTATAGTAGTTATATTCTTGTACATAGGAGCGGTATTATAGTAGTTATATTCTTGTACATAGGAGCGGTATTATAGTAGTTATATTCTTGTACATAGAAGCAGTATTATAGTAGTTATATTCTTGTACATAGGAGGCAGTATTATAGTAGTTATATTCTTGTACCTAGGAGCAGTATTATAGTAGTTATATTCTTGTACATAGGAGCAGTATTATAGTAGTTATATTCTTGTACATAGGAGCGGTATTATAGTAGTTATATTCTTGTACATAGGAGGCAGTATTATAGTAGTTATATTCTTGAACATAGGAGCAGTATTATAGTAGTTATATTCTTGCACATAGGAGGCAGTATTATAGTAGTTATATTATTGTACATAGGAGGCAGTATTATAGTAGTTATATTCTTGTACATAGGAGACAGTATTATAGTAGTTATATTCTTGTACATAGGAGGCAGTATTATAGTAGTTATATCCCTGTACATAGGAGGCAGTATTATAGTAGTTATATTCCTGTACATAGGAGCAGTATTATAGTAGTTATATTCCTGTACATAGGAGGCAGTATTATAGTAGTTATATTCTTGTACATAGGAGCAGTATTATAGTAGTTATATTCTTGTACATAGGAGCGGTATTATAGTAGTTATATTCTTGTACATAGGAGCAGTATTATAGTAGTTATATTCTTGTACATAGGAGCAGTATTATAGTAGTTATATTCTTGTACATAGGAGCAGTATTATAGTATTTATATTCTTGTACATAGGAGCAGTATTATAGTAGTTATATTGTACATAGGAGCAGTATTATAGTAGATATATTCTTGTACATAGGAGCAGTATTATAGTAGTTATATTCTTGTACATAGGAGCAGTATTATAGTAGTTATATTCTTGTACATAGGAGGCAGTATTATAGTAGTTATATTCTTGTACATAGGAGACAGTATTATAGTAGTTATATTCTTGTACATAGGAGGCAGTATTATAGTAGTTATATTCTTGTACCTAGGAGCAGTATTATAGTAGTTATATTCTTGTACATAGGAGCAGTATTATAGTAGTTATATTCTTGTACATAGGAGGCAGTATTATAGTAGTTATATTCCTGTACATAGGAGCAGTATTATAGTAGTTATATTCTTGTACATAGGAGGCAGTATTATAGTAGTTATATTATTGTACATAGGAGGCAGTATTATAGTAGTTATATTCTTGTACATAGGAGACAGTATTATAGTAGTTATATTCTTGTACATAGGAGGCAGTATTATAGTAGTTATATTCTTGTACCTAGGAGCAGTATTATAGTAGTTATATTCTTGTACATAGGAGCGGTATTATAGTAGTTATATTCTTGTACATAGGAGCGGTATTATAGTAGTTATATTCTTGTACATAGGAGCAGTATTATAGTAGTTATATTCTTGTACATAGGAGCAGTATTATAGTAGTTATATTCTTGTACATAGGAGCAGTATTATAGTAGTTATATTCTTGTACATAGGAGGCAGTATTATAGTAGTTATATTCTTGTACCTAGGAGCAGTATTATAGTAGTTATATTCTTGTACATAGGAGCAGTATTATAGTAGTTATATTCTTATACCTAGGAGCAGTATTATAGTAGTTATATTCTTGTACATAGGAGGCAGTATTATAGTAGTTATATTCTTGTACATAGGAGGCAGTATTATAGTAGTTATATTCTTGTACATAGGAGCAGTATTATAGTAGTTATATTCTTGTACATAGGAGCAGTATTATAGTAGTTATATTCTTGTACATAGGAGCAGTATTATAGTAGTTATATTCTTGTACATAGGATCAGTATTATAGTAGTTATATTCTTGTACATAGGAGCAGTATTATAGTAGTTATATTCTTGTACATAGGAGGTAGTATTATAGTAGTGACCCATGCTCCGGAGGTCCTCTTTAATTTCGGACAGGTCCCTCTTGATAGGGGCTAGTGCCGAATTCAGCACCTCCAGGAGTGCCGCTTTAGTAAATGAGCCCCTCTGCTTCCTTGATTTATAAGTCGAGGCATCTGAGACACTGCCGCCATCTGTGTCTTCCTCCATGTCAGATGCCTGGGCCGAAGCGGGCGCCATCTTGGGGGTCTCAGCCGACCGAAGCTTCGCATGCTTTTTTAGAAATTGATCCATGTCGGGCTGTCTGGATCTCACAGGGGTAGGATCCGCTTGATCCCTAGATCGATCCTTGCCCGTTTTGCCCATCAAAGCGGTGCTGTTAGCTTATTACAAGGGTTAATTCGCCGGTAAGGATGAGGAGCTCAGCAACCTGCAGCCATCCAGCTACACAGCCAGGCTCCGCCCCCCATAGTAGTTATATTCTTGTACATAGGAGCAGTATTATAGTAGTTATATTCTTGTACATAGGAGCGGTATTATAGTAGTTATATTCTTGTACATAGGAGCAGTATTATAGTAGTTATATTCTTGTACATAGGAGCAGTATTATAGTAGTTATATTCTTGTACATAGGAGACAGTATTATAGTAGTTATATTCTTGTACATAGGAGGCAGTATTATAGTAGTTATATTCTTGTACATAGGAGCAGTATTATAGTAGTTATATTCTTGTACATAGGAGCAGTATTATAGTAGTTATATTCTTGTACATAGGAGCAGTATTATAGTAGTTATATTCTTGTATATAGGAGGCAGTATTATATTAGTTATATTCTTGTACATTGGAGCAGTATTATAGTAGTTATATTCTTGTACATAGGAGCAGTATTATAGTAGTTATATTCTTGTACATAGGAGCAGTATTATAGTAGTTATATTCTTGTACATAGGAGCAGTATTATAGTAGTTATATTCCTGTACATAGAGGCAGTATTATAGTAGTTATATTCTTGTACATAGGAGCAGTATTATAGTAGTTATATTCTTGTACATAGGAGCAGTATTATAGTAGTTATATTCTTGTACATAGGAGCAGTATTATAGTAGTTATATTCCTGTACATAGGAGCAGTATTATAGTAGTTATATCCTTGTACATAGGAGCAGTATTATAGCAGTTATATTCTTGTACATAGGAGCAGTATTATAGTAGTTATATTCTTGTACATAGGAGCAGTATTATAGTAGTTATATTCTTGTGCATAGGAAGCGGTATCATAGTAGTTATATCCTTGTACATAGGAGCAGTATTATAGTAGTTATATTCTTGTACATAGGACGCAGTATTATAGTAGTTATATTCTTGTACATAGGATGCAGTATTATAGAAGTTATATTCTAGTACATAGGAGGCGGTATTATAGTAGTTATATTCTTGTACATAGGAGGCAGTATTATAGTAGTTATATTCTTGTACATAGGAGACAGTATTATAGTAGTTATATTATTGTACATAGGAGACAGTATTATAGTAGTTATATTCTTGTACATAGGAGCAGTATTATAGCAGTTATATTATTGTACATAGGAGACAGTATTATAGTAGTTAAATTCTTGTACATAGAAGGCAGTATTATAGTAGTTATATTCTTGTACATAGGAGCAGTATTATAGTAGTTATATTCTTGTACATAGGAGCAGTATTATAGTAGTTATATTCTTGTACATAGGATGCAGTATTATAGAAGTTATATTCTTGTACATAAGAGGCAATTTTTATTAGTAAAAACAAGCAAAAATACAGTAATACATTTCAGAAACCGAATGAACAAACAACTGAAATCATACATTTAGTCTAAAGAATAAATGTATATTAACTTTATCTTAGTCCATCACAAATAAATGGGGGGAAAAAGTTAATAAATAAACATAATTTCAGGATACATGAACCAAAATTAGTCCAAATGTACCTTCCTCCATAATTTTTCATTCTTGCCCTTTTTCCTAACCTCTATATATCTGATCCACCTTAGTTCTGACAGGATGAGGTTTAGGACTTTCCTATGATTGAAGGGCTCATTGTGGATGGACCCTCTCGCTCTTGTATGCCAGTGGTAATATTTGATGGTGGTAATTATCAGATGCATGGTCCCCCAGTCAATGTCAGCTACCTGTGATGTTACACCGTATACAATGTCTGGATAGGTTAGAGACTGCAGCCTTGGGATTTTTAGCTTGCTGGTTATCTCCTACCATATCTGTCGCCCTCCCCAGCACTCGGTTATAAAATGTTCCATAGTCTCCTCCTGCTGACAGCCCAAGGGGCACATGCAATCTGAGACATTCAGAAATTTTTAATTGACTTTGACAAAAAGCTTCCCATGCATCGACAGCCAGGCGATGTAAAAAAACTTAGCAGGGAGCCTCGGTCCATTAACCTGTTGGAGACACAGGGCGTACCTGTACGCCCTCATGTCCCGGTACAGGTACGTCCTGTGTAGTTCCAATCACCGGCAGGCGGTGATCTGAACTGGGTGACTGCTGAAATCAATCAGCAGGCACCCTGGGTCAATGCCAAGGGGGGTCCTGTGATCCCCCTGTATCAGCGATCACTGCAAACCGCAGGTCAATTCAGACCTGCGGTTTGCAGCGCTTTCGGAAGTTTCTGATCCCCGCAGTCACAGAAACTTCAAAATACCTTTATTTTATATTTAAGCCCCCCCCTCCCCCGGGAGGGCGGGCACGCGCGCGATCATCCGCCCACCCCCTCTCTCAGGATGGCCGAGGTGTTTTAGCAAAGTGTCAGCACATTGCTGACACTCTGCTTGAAACGGCTGACATCTGTGCTGGCACAAATGTCAGCCGTTTAACCCCTTTCGTGCCGCGGTCCATAGTAACCGCTGTATGGAAGAGGTTAACAGGGAGGGAGCTCCCTCCCTCTCCCACTGGGGGATGCTGTGCCTTTTCAGCCCCTGATGGGAGAGGGAGGGGGCCACCCTCCCTCCCCATCACCCGCTGCTCTGTTGTGGCAGCGAGTGATGGTTACCATGGCAACCGGACACCTTCACAGGCTTCCTGCTGTCCATGGTGCTGATCTGACTTCTGCTAAAGGCAGAAGTCTGATCAGACTTTGTAAAGTGAAAATACAATACAGTACACTATATAGTGTATTGTATTATACAGACATCAGACCCACTGGATTCTCAAGAACCAAGTGGGTCTGGGTCAAAAAAATGTAAAAAAAAGTGAAAAAAACCCCAAAAATATTTATCACTGATTAAAAATTAAAAGAATTAAATTCCCTACACATGTTTGATATCACCGCATCCGTATTGACCTGATCTATAAAACGGTCATGTTACTTTCCCCGCACGGTGAACGCCATAAAAATAAATAAAATAAAAACTATGATGAAATTGAAATTTTGCCCACCTTACTTCCCCAAAAAAGGTAATAAAAGTGATCAAAAAAGTCGTATGTACGCCAAAATAGTACCAATCAAACCGTCACCTCATCCCGCAAAAAATGAGCCCCTACATGAGACAATGGCCCAAAAAATAAAAAGAAACTATGGCTCTCAGACTAAAACATATATTATTGTGTAAAACCTAAATAAATAAATGAAAGGTATACATATTAGATATTGCCACATCCGTATAAACCGGCTCTATAAAAATACCACATGACCTTACCTCTCAGGTGAACACTGTAAAAAAAACTTAAATAACAACGGTGTCAAAAAAGCTATTTTTTTGTTACCTTACATCACAAAAAGTGTAATAGCAAGCGATCAAAAAGTCATATGCACCCCAAAATAGTGCCAATCTAACCGTCATCTCATCCCGCAAAAATGATACCCAACCTGAGACAATCGCTATGGCTATGGCTCTCAGACTCTGGAGACACTAAAATTATATTATTGTGTAAAACCTAAATAAATAAAAAAAAGTATACATATTAGGTATCGCCGCGTCTGTAAGAACCTGCTCTATAAAAATAGACATGATATAACCTGTCAGATGAACGTTGTAAATAATAAAAACGGTGCGAAAACAGCAATTTTTTGGCAAATTTTCCATTTTAATCCTTTTTTTCCCCGTAACAAAGCAAGGGTTAACAGCCAAACAAAACTCAATATTTATTGCCCTGATTCTGTAGTTTACAGAAATGCCCCATATGTGGTTGTAAACTGCTGTATGGCCACACGGCAGGGCGCAGAAGGAAAGGAACGCCGTATGGTTTTTGGAAGGCAGTCTTTGCTGGACTGTTTTTTTAGTATCCCATTTGAAGCCCCCCTGACACACCCCTAGAGTAGAAACTCCAAAAAGTGACCCCATTTGAAAAACTACACCCCTCAAGGTATTCAAAACTGATTTTACAAACTTTGTTAGCCCTTTAAGTGTTCCACAAGAGTTAATAGCAAATGGAGATGAAATTTCAGAATTTCTATTTTTTGTCACTTTGCCTCACAAAAAAGTGTAATATAGGGCAAACAAAAATCATATGTACCCAAAAATAATACCAACAAAACTGCCACCGTATCCCATAGTTTCCAAAATGAGGTCACTTTTTTTGAGTTTCTACTCTAGGGGTGCATCAGGGGGCTTCAAATGGCACATGGTGTCTTAAAAACAATCCAGCAAAATATGCCTTCCAAAAACCAAATGGCATGCCTTTCTTTTTGCGCCCTGCTGTGGTGCCTGTACAGCAGTTTACGACCACATATGGGGTGTTTCTGTAAACTGCAGAATCAGAGTAATAAATGTTGAGTTTTGTTTGGCTGTTAACCCTTGCTTTGTTACTGGAAAAAAATTATTAAAATGGAAAATCTTCCAAAAAAGCCAATTCTGAAATGTTATCTCCATTTTCCATTAAATCTTATGGAACGCCTAAAGAGTTAATAAAGCTTGTAAAATCAGTTTTGAATACCTTGAGGGGTGTAGTTTCTTAGATGGGGTCACTTTTATGGAGTTTCTACTCTAGGGGTGCATCAGGGGTTCTTCAAATGGGACATGGTGTAAAAAAAAAAGGCCATCAAAATCTGCCTTCCAAAACCCATATGGCATTCCTTTCCTTCTGCGCCCTGCCGTGTGCCCGTATAGCAGTTTACGACCACATATGGGGTGTTTCTATATACTACAGAAACAGGGCAATAAATATAGAGTTTTGTTTGGCTGTTAACCCTTGCTTTGTTACTGAAAAAATTGATTAAAATAGAAAATTTGCCCAAAAATCTAAATTCTGAAATTTTATCTCCATTTGCCATTAACTCTTGTGGAACACCTAAAGGGTAAACGACGTTTGTAAAATCAGTTTTGAATACCTTGAGATACGTTTCTAGAATCGGGTCATTTTTGGGTGGTTTCTATTATGTAAGCCTCACAAAGTGACTTCAGACCTGAACTGGTCCTAAAAAAGTGGGTTTTTGAAAATTTCTGAAAAATTTCAAGATTTGCTTCTAAATTTCTAAGCCTTGTAACGTACCCAAAAAATAAAATGTCATTCCCAAAATGATCCAAACATGAAGTAGACATATGGGGAATGTAAAGTAATAACAGTTTTTGTAGGTATTACTATGTATTATTGAAGTAGAGAAATTGAAACTTGGAAATTTGCAAATTTTTCCACATTTTTGCTAAATGTTGGTATTTTTTTATAAATAAAAATTTTTTTTTTGACTCCATTTTACCAGTGTCATGAAATACACTATGTGACGAAAAAACAATCTCAGAATTGCGTGGATAAGTAGAAGTGTTTTAAAGTTATCACCACATAAAATGACACTGGTCAGATTTGCAAAAAATGGCCTGGTCCTTAAGGTGAAAATGAGCCCGGTCCCTAAGGGGTTAAAGAACATTAGACTTTCCTACAAGGTGGCCGTTGTGCAGTCTCTCAGTGCTGGCTTTAAGTTATGGAAGGTCCTACAGATCCTGATATAGAAATCCTTCCTGGTCTTAGTCTCCTGATAAACCTTATCTATTCCCCACTTCTTCATGCACCTAAGACCATATTCCAGGTACTGGGGGAGGTAGTCACGAGTCAATCGACCCCTCTTGAGACTGTCGCCTCGCACCCAAGACTCTGCAAAAGGCAATATCTAGTCCCTGACACTATTCACTCACAGGGGACTGTTGTTTGAGTCCAGGCTACCAAAATTAACTTTTAGAAACATGGAGTCAAAGAAAACCCTATGATTTAACATATCCAAACCACCCTCTCTTCTCTGTAGGTAGGTGATCCCTCTTTTTATTGGGTTCAACCTGTTCCCACATAAAATTTGGAAGAACTTGCTAAAGAACCTAGCCGAGAAATATTTGGGCAAAGGAAAGACAACAGAGACATATAAGAAGACAGGGACCAGGTAAGTCTTTAACATAGTAACCCTTTCTCTATAGGTCAGCCTCCAGTTCTTCCTTCGCTGAAACTTTGCATTTCCGGATTCCAACTTTTCTTCCCAATTTAGTTTGGCATTATAATTCCTCCCAAATTCGACCCTAAGGATTTTAATATAGGTGGAGGCCTTCGCAAATCATGGCAGATCAAAGCCAGAATCAGTACTTAAAGTCCAGAAACCTTGACTCTTCTCAAGGTTGACTAGAGACCTGGAGGCTTCTGAGTAGCTTCTGATGGCTGCCGACAACATCTGCACCTCACGAGGCTCAGATATCACCACAGTCACATCATCCGTGTAGGCAACTACTTTCAAAGGCAAGCAGTGGGGGACCGGCACCCCCTGAAAATCCCACTCCTGCAGCGACCTTAGGAACGGGTCTAAGGCAAACACACAGCAGTGGACTTAACGGGCAATTCTTTCTCACCTTTGCCTCTACTTCAAAAGTGCCCCCTTGCCAACCATTGATCAGAGAAAAGCTCTTCGCCTCACAATATAAAGTTTTTAGCCAATCAATAAATTGTCCCGTAATATACCAAACTTTTTAAAATAATCATTTATATTAAGTTTTACATCATTAGACATTGATCATTTAACATTAGAGTATGTCATACCTTACATGCGTGAAATGCCGTTTAACAGGCAAGTTGGAATACCGTACTTTGACAAAGGGGCTCATAGATACTCGTGGTCTACTCTGTCAAAGGCTTTAGCCTGGTCAAGACCTACAACATATCTCCCACACTTCAGAGCTTTACATCTCTCAAACATCTCTCTTATCGAGATGACTGGAGATGTTCCGCCCTTTTACTGTGCCAAACTGACAGTCTGCCAACAGTGCCCGGGACAAACAGACTAATCTAGAGAAGAGAATTTTTGCCAGAATCTTCCTGTCGACATTCAAGAGGGAAATTGAATGATTTTCCTAAAATATGACGTAAAGTCATGATTTTATGAAAGACACGGAGGCGAGTATTGCTTAACCCTTTCTTTACTACACACAAATAGCAGCAAAGAATTAAACAACAAAATCCACCAATGGGCATACAGCCCTCCCCCTTAGTCACAGTATAAAGGGAACACCCCATAAGTCCTTCCTCCTCTTTCTTTGTCTTGATAACTCCACCAACGAACCAAACTGGAACAACCGGAACCAGGCGAACTCTAACCGGAAGACCAACATGTCTTGAACTATCGACTTGAAGAGAAGATGGCAAACCGAAATTGCAGAGGGTCCTCTTCATTCTTCAACGGATTTGATGAGATCAACCTTAAAAGAGAGAAAGCAACATATAATCTCCAGCAACGCCAAAGCGTTAATCCTATTGATGTGACATAGCGTCAGACAAGGTAAGAACAATGTTAATAATTCAACAATATCCACAAAAGTCCTAAATAACAATAATGACAGAAAACATTTACATAAAAATAAATACATACCACATAACCCCAGGGAGGGATAATACATGGGAGGGGCAATACTCGCCTCCGTGTCTTTCATAAAATCATGACTTTACGCCATATTTTAGGAAAATCATTCAATTTTATTTCAAGACACGGAGGCTCATATTGCTAGTTTAAAGTCGATTCACCATAGAAGCAAAAACATGTGGATCCGGCCTAAAATAAAATTCCCTAAACGTGGAGACACGTGACCAGTCTGCCAGCTTCATGACGTCCTCCAGGCGCGCAACGGACAGAGTTAAGGAAGTTGCGGAAGCGCCGCGAACAGAATGTGCCGTAAAAATGGAAGTATCTATACCAGAGAGAGACAAAATCCACTTCACCCAACGCGACAGAGTTACCGCGGCAACCGGAGCAAAAGGCCTACGGAAAGAAATAAACAACTGGGAAGCAGAGGAAGACCTCAAAGACCGAGTTCTGGTCTCGTACTCCTTCAGACAAGTGACTGGACAGAGCGCCACTGAAGAAGGAAAAGAGGGATAAGACACCGAAGTGATATTAGTTTTTGTACGCCGGGAAATATTGAATGTTACACCTTCCGGAGTAAAGGACCGGGCGTCATGATCTAATGCCCGGACATCCGAAACCCTTTTACAAGAGACCAGGCAAAAGAGAGTAACTAATTTAGCCGATAATTGGCGAAGGGACAAATCTTCATTGGAATGCCAACCTGACAGGAAAGATAAAACGGATGACACGTCCCAAGTGCTAGAAAAACGAGGCCTGGGAGGACGCGCAAAACGGGAACCTTTAAGTAACCGGCACACCAAAGGGTGACGTCCCGCCGAACAACCATCAAAGCCCCTATGACCGGAGGAAATGGCTGATCGGAACACATTTATAGTCCGATATGCTTTACCTTCTTCATAAAGAGAACTAAGAAATTGAACCACATTGCCTACAGTGGCCGTAGTGGGATCCAGGTTCCGAAGGCTGCACCAACTAGCCCAGGATCGCCAAGCCGTCCTATAGGCTCTTCTGGTCCCTGGGGCCCATGCGCTCTCCAATAGGAAAATAGCTGTCTCCGAAAGTCCCTCGGTCTGCCAGGGCAACCCGACACTCTGCAGGCCAGAAGACGTAGGGACCCCTCCAGTACCAGCGGATGAGGATGGTTCAGCGGATCCAGCAGCAGCGATGTCCGGAGAGGAAGTAACCTGGGAATCTCCACCAGAAGTTCCAACAGCTGTGGAAACCACGGCTGTGCGCTCCAGAAAGGAAGAATCAGCACCAGCTCCGAAAATTGAAGACGTATCTTGGCCAAAGTCCGAGGGATCATCGAGAACGGTGGGAATGCATACATCACGTCCTCCGACCAATGCTGGAGAAAAGCATCCACTGCCTCCGCGGACGGGTCCGGTCTCCAACTGAAGTATCTGGGCAGTTGGGCGTTCCAGCGCGACGCAAAAAGGTCGATCGAAAACGGGCCCCAGA
This sequence comes from Bufo bufo, assembly GCF_905171765.1. Lineage (NCBI taxonomy): Eukaryota > Metazoa > Chordata > Amphibia > Anura > Bufonidae > Bufo > Bufo bufo. Next base: position 434,483,717 of record NC_053394.1, on the reverse strand, counting down.
GAGATTCGATGGTAGAAAATATCTCCATGTCTAACCTCCAGTCGCTGGCGTCTGAGATGTAGCGAGAGCTCCAATCGGCCAGCGTGTTGTGTAATCCTGGTAGGTACTCCGCCACTACAGAAACTCCATTGGACAGGCAATAATCCCAGAAATCCTTGGCCAAGTGTGTCAACATCCTCGACCGGGTACCTCCCATGGAATTGATGTACCGGACTGCTGAGATATTGTCCATGCGAAGGCGAATACAGGCCTTGGCCCTCCCACTGGTGAAGCTGCGGATGGCAAAGGAGCCTGCCAGAAGCTCCAGAGCATTGATGTGTAAGTGGGACTCTACTGTGGACCAAGGACCTCCCGTGGAAACACCCTCGCAATGGGCACCCCAACCGTGAAGGCTGGCGTCCGACTCTATTACTATATCCGGGCGCGGGCCGAACAGGGCCCTGCCATTCCAGGCAGAGAGGTTGGCAATCCACCATTCCAACTCGTCTCTCGTTTCCTGATCCAGAGAGATCAGGTCCGCATAAGAAGCACCGGCATGCAGGTGTGCGATTTTGAGGCGCTGCAGGGCCCGATAATGAAGGGGAGCCGGAAAGATAGCTTGAATGGAAGATGACAATAGACCTATCACTCTGGCCAAATGACGTAGGGAAATCTGCGGAAGGGATAGAGTGCGACGCAACTCTTTGCGGAACGACCGCACCTTCGCAATGGGAAGACTGAGAGTTAAGGACAGAGAGTCCAGCTGGAATCCGAGAAACTCCATGGACTGAGAAGGAATTAGACAAGACTTCTCTCGGTTGATAATGAAACCCAGAGCTGAAAGAAGATGAATTGACATCTGCAGGTGGGACAGCAGAGAGGCACGGTCCGCAGCCATAATCAGAATATCGTCCAGATAGATTATTAGTCTCACCCCCCGATAGCGGAGCCATGCCACTACTGGACGCATCAGTTTGGTGAAACACCAGGGGGCGGACGAGAGACCGAAGGGGAGGCACGAGAAGCGCCAAACCGTCCCCTGCCAATGGAAACGCAGAAGATCCCTGGAAGGAGGAGAAATCGGAACCGTCAAGTAAGCATCCTTGAGATCTAACTTGGCCATCCTGTCCCCGGGCAGCAGCATGTCTCTTAGAAGATGGATGCCCTCCATCTTGAAATGTCTGTACCTGACAAACACATTCAGTGCCTTGAGATTGATAACAGGACGGAACTGGCCTCCCTTTTTCTCCACCAGGAAAATACTGCTGATTACCCCTTCGTGATCGAGAGGGGCCGGTTCTACAGCTCCCTTGAGATACAAGGCTCTTAGTTCCACATCTATGAGGCTCTGGGATTCCTGTGAACGGAACGTGGAAGGAAGCGGGGATGGAAGCACAGGAGGGGCGACTAGCTCTATGTGGAAACCCCGAACCGTGGACAACACCCAGGGGTCGTTGGTAATGAGCGCCCAAGCATGAATAAAATGTTGGAGTCTGCCCCCTACACAGCTTTCCAAAAAAGGGAGAAGTGGAGGTAGACTTACCAAATGGGCGTCTGAGGTTTGGGTTTCCTCTGTAAGGTCTTCCCCGTCCGGAAGCACCACGGGAAGGGAAGAACGATGGTTGATGTCTCTGTTCATGGATAGGTGGTCGGTATGACGAGAAGGAGCCTCGACCCGAACCTCGGGTCTGGAAAGAGGAACGGCCGGACAGACGGCCCCTGGTACTGCCGGCCCTGGTGGAAACCCTACCACTGAATACCCTACGCATCGACGTTTGGGCTTTATCCAATGCGGTAAAGGTCCCTACAAATTTTCCTAGCTCCTTAATGAAGGGATCCCCAAAGAGGAAACCTTGGGCATCCTTGCCGGACTCTGACAAAGCCATATTGGTCAATTTTGGCTCAATTTTTAATAAAATGGCTTTGCGCCGTTCGATACTGAGGGAGGTGTTTGCATTACCTGCCATGCAAATGGCTCTTTGGGCCCAACCACGGAGTTCGTCCGGGTCGACCATTTGGCCTTCAGCCTTGGCGGATTCCGCCAAATCAAAAATCTTTGTTAGGGGCCCCATAATATCAAGTAGCTTGTCTTGGCAAGCTTTAAGGGCCGAGTCTAGGCCTCTCTCGTTTTGGATAAGAATTGGACCATTTTTGGGTCCACGACCGGTGTATCACATACCTTATTAGGTATCGCCGGGCGAGGGCATTCTGCCCGGAGTTTGTTCCGTGCCTCCTTACTAAGGGGCTTACGGACCATGGACTCCAAGTAATTAGCAATGTGGGGAGCCGGAAGCCATTCCGCGGACCTGGGGTGGTGCAAGGAGTCCGGGTCAAAGAGAGCCTCCCCTGCTGGGTCCATAAGGGAAACGGATTGGCCCGGGTCTGCCGGGTCGACCTCTATCGGTCGCCGAGGTAACGATGAAAAGGAGACAGATGTCCCCTGAGCAGGTGACGTATCATCGTCAAACTCCTCTGAATCATTATACGATTCAATCAAAGCCTCCTCCTCAGATTCTCTGTCAGAATCAGACTCTAGCTCGGGGTGGGACCGAGCAGATTTCCAATGCCGTGCTTTTTCTGCCTGGCGCGGACAGGCTCTTTTGCGCGGCCGGGGCGCGCTGTCATTGGATGGACCAAGGCCATCAGTCATATCATTTCTGGAGGCAATAGGGGCTGGTATAGGAATGGGGTTAGGGGCCACCACAGATGAAGTATTGGCGATTAGGACCTGGGATATCGAGTGTGTTAACACTGAGGACATAGAGCCCATGGCAGAGATAATGGCCTCAGAGATAGATTTCTGCAGGGTCAGGGCCTGAGGGTCAGGTGATACTGCATTAGCCCCCCTTGGAGATGGGATAATCCCCATATTCTGTGGGGGACAAGGCAAGTCCCCATGAGAGGGGGTCCCAAGGGCCGCAGGTGGAGCCTTTTGAGCAGACATGATTATGCACAGTAAAAGCGATATTGCCTAAGGTGGGAAATAGGGAAGACAACCTGAGGCTAACTAACACTAAACCTAAACCAAAGCTGACCAGAAGATTGCTAGCAGAGTTAGTCACTCTGCAGCAAAAGGAGCCGCCGTTCCGGAGTGATGAAGCGTGATGATGGGAGACCGCACGCCGAATGAATAGAAACGGTGCGGCTCTGAACAGAGAACGTCCGAAATCTCGGAAAGTAACGCGAGGCTTCGGACGTAACAGCAGGAGTGGCGGGAACGAGCGGCAGGGGAAGGTAAGATGGCGGCCGAGATCCCGCGAGACGACGCGAGATCTCGACGCGACGGTGCAGTGGAGGAGAAAGTAATCGCGTCGGCACCGAATACAGGTAGAGCAAACCAGAAATAACACAATAAACCCCCCGATCCTAAGTCCAGGATAGAGGGGGGGGGGGGGGGGGACAGGAGAGGAGAACTGTAAGGGGGAAACGGCAAACAAATCCTATGGGAAAAAAACGTCAGACCAGCTAAAACAGGGAATCAATTATCAGGGGAACAATAAATCACCTTAAAATGCTATGAAAACAGTAAAATTGATATAGGACAACAATACCACCACCCCTGAAAGCAGGAGGGTGGGATACTTAACTTGTGCAGCAGCAAAGAAAGAGGAGGAAGGACTTATGGGGTGTTCCCTTTATACTGTGACTAAGGGGGAGGGCTGTATGCCCATTGGTGGATTTTGTTGTTTAATTCTTTGCTGCTATTTGTGTGTAGTAAAGAAAGGGTTAAGCAATATGAGCCTCCGTGTCTTGAAATAAAATTAGCCTCCAGTACTTGATGTCACTAGGCTCCTTACCTTTTTTTTGTCTTTGAATCAGATAATTTTCATTAATTCCAAAAGAGAGTACAACACAAATGTACAGAATACATTATACAATAAAATTGATTTGCAACAATAATTGAGATTCCACATGAGTCTTATTGTATCTTAGTTAACTGTCATGTATACAGTACTTATTATTTAAACTCTTAACTACCCCCTTTCTCCCCCCCCCCCCCCCCCCCCCCCCACCGCCCAACCCTCCATTCCGGCATCAGCTGCTTCTTCTACCTGAGTTAGCACCCATGCACATTTGTGCCTGCCAAAGTTCCCATAGTTTCTCAAATTTGCTGGGACAGCCTCTTTTCTGGAAAATGGCCTTTTCATATACAATCATAGTGTTGACTTTGCACCTAAATTCCCCAATTGTGGGAGGCTCAGCCTGTATCCAGTGCTGAGCTATCAGCTTCCTAGCCACATACAGTAGTCTGCCTATAGCCAGTTTCTGAACACGTGTTCAGTACCCAATTCCGATACATAGCCTAAGATACACACTTTCGGGTCTTGTGGAATATTTACTGAGTATGCTTTTTGTATGATAGCAGTCACCACTCTCCATTATACAGTCAGGACCACGCATTTCCATAGCATGTGTATCAAGTCTGCCGGTTCCATATCACACCGAGGACACTTAGCATCTAATCTGTGACCAATTCGTCTTGTACACTCTATGGATAATAATTGCGAAAGCTTTCCACTTTCACTCAAAGATGACACAGGCACCGCCTCTAATCAGCCCATTGCTCTTTCGTGAGATCACCCACATTTGTCTCCCATTTATGCATTCTAGTCAGTGAGTGAGATTCTAGGTATTTATCTATGTCACGGATGGTGTACAGGGAAACAAGACAATACAATATAATCTATGACTCACTGGATCCACAACTAAGGAACAAAAGGGAGACCCCTGCATGAGACCTGCCACTCTCCCTGACTGCTCAGCCTATGCGAACACCCCAAAGGTGGATGGGCGCATATCCACGTACCTTGATTATCTTACACCTGAAGACCCTACAATAGTGAGGGGACACGACCACCGGCTCCCTACACAAACACGGAGGGAGTCAGGGTCACCTGGATCCAGTAAACAGAAAATCACAAATACATAAACAGCACTTATCTTGCAGACGACTGGGAACTAGGAACAGCAAGCACACACACTCCAGGAAGTTGTATAAGCCGCAACCTAATGCATTATGGGGAGGAACTTAAAGGGAAGCAATCAGTCCAACTGCATGACAGCTGAGATAGGCTAACGAGATGAGGAACTGAAACCAAAACAAAGAAACTCAAGGAAGAGGTTCTGGACGGCTCCTGTCAGAGCTTCTCAGCTGTCTGGTTGTGACAGTACCCCTCCCTCTACGAGTGGACTCTGGACACTCAGAGCCCACCTTCTCAGGATGGGACCTATGGAAAGCCCTGATGAGACGAGTGGCCTTAATGTCCGTCACTGGGACCCACATCCTCTCCTCAGGACCATAACCCTCCCAATGAACGAGGTACTGGAGGGAACCGCGGACAAGACGAGAATCCACAATCCTAGAGACCTGAAATTCAAGATTTCCATCAACCATAATCGGAGGAGGAGGCAAATGCGAGGGTACAATAGGTTGAACATAAGGTTTCAATAAGGACTTATGAAAAACATTATGGATCTTCCAAGTCTGAGGAAGATCAAGACGGTAGGCAACAGGATTGATGACAGACAGGATCTTGTAAGGCCCAATAAACCTAGGACCCAACTTCCAGGAGGGAACCTTCAATTTGATATTCTTGGTAGACAACCACACCAGATCACCAACACTCAGGTCCGGACCAGGCACACGTCTCTTATCCGCCACACGCTTATATCTCTCACTCATGCTCTTTAGATTATCCTGAATCTTTTGCCAAATAGATGACAAAGACGAGGAGAATCTGTCCTCATCAGGTAAACCAGAAGACCCCTCTCCCGAGAAAGTCCCAAACTGCGGATGAAACCCATATGCACCAAAAAATGGTGACTTATCAGAGGACTCCTGACGACGGTTATTTAAAGCAAACTCAGCAAGGGACAAAAAAGAACACCTGATTCTCCGCTACAAAACAGCGCAGATATGTCTCCAGATTCTGATTGACGCGCTCCGTCTGGCCATTCGACTGCGGGTGGAAAGCAGAAGAGAATGACAACCGAACCCCCAAGCGAGAACAGAAAGCCTTCCAGAATCTGGAAACAAACTGCGTGCCCCTATCAGAGACTATGTTTGAAGGGATACCATGCAATTTGACAATGTGGTCAATAAATGCCTGCGCCAGCGTCTTAGCATTGGGCAAACCAGGAAAAGGGATGAAATGCACCATTTTGCTAAAACGGTCCACCACCACCAGAATCACAGTCTTCCCCGAGGAACGAGGCAGGTCCGTTATGAAGTCCATGGACAGATGTGTCCAAGGACGGGAAGGAATGGGTAAGGGAAGGAGAGGACCTGATGGCCGTGAATGAGGGACTTTGGCACGATCGCAAGTCTCGCAGGCTGCCACAAAACCCTCAACCGACTTACGAAGCGCAGGCCACCAGAATCTCTGAGCGATGAGATCCAGTGTGGCTCTTGCCCCCGGGTGCCCAGCAAGGACCGTATCGTGGTGTTCCTTAAAAATCTTGTGTCTTAAAGTGAGAGGCACAAACAACCTCCCAGGAGGACAAAGATCAGGAGCCTCCGACTGGGCTGCCTGCACCTCTGCCTCCAATTCAGGAAAAAGAGCAGAGACCACCACACCTTCAGCCAAAATGGGACCCGGGTCTTCAAAATTCCCACCTCCCGGAAAACAACGTGACAGGGCATCTGCCTTCACATTCTTAACCGCAGGGCGGAACGTGACAACAAAATTAAACCTTGAAAAGAACAAAGACCATCTGGCCTGTCTCGGGTTCAGACGCTTGGCTGACTCCAAGTAGGCCAGATTCTTATGGTCAGTAAACACGGTAATAGGGTGTCTGGCTCTCTCTAGCCAATGGCGCCATTTGGCAGGAGAGGAACCCTGAGACAAGACCGCACCCACACACACCTCAGAAGCATCAACCTCAACTATGAAGGGTAAAGAAATATCAGGTTGTACCAGGATGGGAGCGGAAGCAAAACTCTCCTTGATATTAGAAAAGGCCTTACGCGCCTCTACCGACCAGGAAGAAAAATCTACCCCCTTTCTGGTCATATCAGTGAGTGGTTTAACAACAGAGGAATAATTCAAAATAAATTTCCTGTAATAATTGGCAAAGCCCAAAAAACGCATCAGCGCCTTCTGATTCTCAGGAAGCTCCCACTCAAGCACAGCGCGGACCTTCTCGGGGTCCATGCGAAAACCAGAAGCGGAGAGAAGAAACCCCAGAAATTGAATTTCTGGAACCGCAAACACACATTTTTCCAGTTTTGCGTATAATTTATTCTCCCGCAGGATGAGCAAGACCTGACGTAAGTGTTCCTTATGAGTCTTGAAATCAGGAGAAAAAAATCAAAATGTCATCCAAATACAATAATACAAATTTTCCCATTAAATGATAAAAAATGCTGTTCACGAAATGCTGAAAAACGGCTGGGGCATTCATCAAACCAAAAGGCATAACCAAATTCTCAAAATGGCCCTCAGGGGTATTGAAAGCCGTCTTCCATTCGTCTCCTTCTCTGACCCTGACCAGGTTGTATGCCCCTCTTAGGTCTAATTTGGAAAAGACTTTAGCCCCAACAACCTGGTTAAACAGGTCCGGAATCAGAGGAAGCGGATAAGGGTCACGAATAGTGATACTGTTCAGCTCCCTGAAATCCAGACAAGGTCTTAAAGAACCATCTTTTTTCTTAACAAAGAAAAAACCAGCGGCAACAGGTGACTTCGAGGGTCGTATGTGTCCTTTTCTCAGACTCTCAGAGATATAAGCACGCATAGCGACCCTCTCAGGTTGGGAAAGATTGTATAAACAAGATTTAGGCAGCTTGGCGCCTGGGATGAGATTAATAGGGCAATCGTACTCCCTGTGCGGAGGCAAATCCTGAACTCCACTCTCAGAGAAGACATCCGAAAATTCAGAGAGGAAAGGTGGTACAGTCTTAGAAGAAACCTCAGAAACAGATGTCATGAGGCAATTCTCTCTGCAAAAGTCACTCCAACCATTTATTTGCCTCGCTTGCCAATCAATGGTGGGGTTATGTTTAGTGAGCCAGGGTAGCCCCAACACTAGAGGAGTAGGCAAACCGCTAAGGACGAAACATGACACATCCTCAACATGAGCATCACTCACAATTAAACGGATATTGTGAACTATGCCCTTTAATGATTTCTGAGAAAGTGGAGCGGAATCAATAGCAAAAACAGGAATATCCTTTCCCAAAGTGCATACCTGGAAACCATGAGTTATTGCAAATTGATTATCAATGAGATTGACAGCTGCTCCACTATCCACAAAAATCTCACAAAAAATGCTCTTGCTCTCTAGCGCCACCCTAGCAGGCAGGACAAAACGGGAACTACAAGCAAACGGAAAACCTTCAATTTCCGCCTCAACCCTGCCAATAGTAACAGACGGAACATTTTTAAAAGATTTTTTCCTTTTTGTTTCTTTATTACTCTCAGAAAACTGCCTGAATCTCCTAGAGGGACACACATTTGCCAAATGATTTATACCTCCACAACAAAAACAAACCCTCCCATGCGGGCTGAATCTTCTATTGTCTGAGGCAATCAACCCCAGCTGCATGGGTTCCTGCTCAGAAGGGGCTGACAGCGACTGAGACCCCTGCGCACAGAATGAGACCGCTGCACTGTCCCGGGACTGAGCATGACAGGAAGGAGAGATCTCTCCACTCTCTCTAAGACGCCTGTCAATACGAACGGCCTGAGACATAGCAGAATCCAAGGAGGTAGGTCTCTCATGAAAGGAAAATGCATCTTTCAATCCTTCTGAAAGACCATGGCAAAATTGACTTCGGAGTGCAGCATCATTCCAACCAGTATCAGCTGCCCATCTCCGAAATTCTGAGCAGTATATCTCTGCGGATTGTTTACCCTGGCATAACAGACGTAGTCTAGACTCAGCCAGAGCAATACGATCCGGATCATCATATATCTGACCCAGGGCTAAAAAGAATTCATCCACTGAACGGAGGGGCCGTGCCCCCTCCGGCAGCGAAAAGGCCCAGGACTGAGCGTTACCCCTGAGCAGCGATATAATGATCCCCACCCTCCGTTCCTCATCACCAGAGGAATGGGGAAGAAGGCGAAAATGGAGTTTGCAAGCCTTTCTAAAACGCACAAAATTCTCACTATGTCACGGAACCATGAACCAGACGTACAACAAGAGATAAATGAAAATAAGAAGGCTTTATTGAAAATAAAGCTGTAAAGCAAAAGTCCAAACGGATGGTGAAACCGAGCAGAGTCTTTGCGAAGCCAGAGGTCAGGAACCAGAAGGGTAGTCAGACGAAGCCAGGATCAGGAACCAGCAGGGTAGTCAGACGAAGCCAGGATCAGGAACCAGCAGGGTAGTCAGACGAAGCCAGGATCAGGAACCAGAAGCAGCAGCAGTCTTAGAAGCATGTGAACACAAGAGGACCAAGCAAGGAACTGAAGCCACAGACCTCCTATATATATGAGCTAGGCATCCAGCTCCTCCCAGGGGAAGGAGGAGCCGCAGGGTGGAAGGCTACAAGAAACCCAGGACCCAAGATGGCCGCCAGCACATGTCAAACGAAGGAGAGCAGCAAGCAGGTAAGACCATGACAGTACCTCCCCCTCAAGGGCCCCTCCTCCGCGGAGCACAAAACGGTTTCTGAGGGAAGCGTGCGTGGAAGGCTCGGAGCAAGGCAGGAGCATGGACATCTGCGGAGGGAACCCAGGAACGCTCCTCTGGACCATAACCACGCCAATGGACCAAAAACTGCAACCGACCGCGGACCAGGCGTGAGTCCAGGATATTGCTCACCTCATATTCCTCACGATTGCCCACTTGGACCGGACGAGGCCGAGGAACCGAGGAAGTGAAACGATTACACACCAGTGGCTTCAACAGGGAGACATGAAACACGTTGGAGATCCGCATGCCAGGAGGAAGCGCAAGGGCATAGGCTACCGGGTTTACCCTGCGAAGCACTCGGAAGGGACCAACAAAGCGAGGCGCCAGCTTGGGAGTGGGCACTCGAAGGTTGAGGTTGCGGGTGGACAACCATACACGGTCTCCGACCTGGTAGGAAGGAGCAGGCGCTCGTCTGCGATCAGCCTGGAATCTCTGGCGCTGCGCAGAGACCTCAAGGGACTTCTGGATCTGTACCCAAGAAGCACGTAGGACGGAAAGGTGATCCTCCACAGCCGGAATATCCTGGGGAGAGAATACCTCCGGTAACACGGCAGGTTGGAACCCATAATTGGCCATGAAGGGAGACGTCCCAGAGGAAGAGTTCACCGCCGTGTTCCTGGCAAACTCAGCCCAAGGCAGGAGGTCAACCCAATTGTCTTGGTGATCGGAGACATAGCAACGAAGGAATTGCTCCAAGGCCTGATTGGATCGTTCTGCGGCCCCATTGGACTGAGGGTGGTAGGCCGAGGAGAAGGAGAGATGAATCCCCAACTGGGAGCAAAAGGCGCGCCAGAACCTGGACACAAACTGACTCCCCCGATCCGACACAATCTCCTTAGGCAAACCGTGCAACCGGAAGACCTCCCTGGCAAAAATCGTGGCCAACTCTTGTGCAGAGGGTAACTTCTTGAGAGGAACACAGTGACACATTTTGGAAAACCGATCCACAATCATGAGAATGACCGTATGGCCTCGGGATGCAGGGAGGTCCACAATGAAATCCATCCCCAGGTGTGACCATGGGCGCTCCCCGGTGGCTATGGGTTGCAGAAGGCCCAACGGAAGGTGCCGAGGGGACTTACTCTGGGCACAAACGGAGCATGCCGCTACATATGCGGCGATGTCGGAACGTAGGGAAGGCCACCAGAACAGACGTGAAACAGCCCAGGACAGCTGATTCTTTCCAGGATGCCCCGCGGTCTTGGAGTTATGGTAGGTTCGCAACAACCGAGTGCGCAACTCCTCAGGCACAAAACATCTGCCGTTGGGTCTCCCAGAGGGAGCACCAGATTGAGCCGCCAAAATCTGCTCACCCAGGGGAGAGGTCAGGCTGGTGCGAATGGCGGCCAGGATCTGATTCGGAGGTATGACCGAAGTCGGAATCGACTCCTCCCTGGACAGCTCGGAGTACTGCCGTGATAAGGCATCCGCCCTGATGTTCTTGGAACCGGGTAGGTAGGAGACCACGTAATTAAAACGTGACAAGAACAGAGCCCATCTGGCCTGACGTGGTGTCAATCTCTTGGCCTCAGAAAGGTAGGTCAGATTCTTGTGGTCCGTCAGGATGAGGACCGGAACCACCGAACCCTCGAGCAAGTGCCTCCATTCTTTAAGGGCCTGCACGATGGCCAATAACTCCCTGTCACCAATCTGATAGTTGCACTCCGCGGAAGACAGTTTCCGGGAGTAAAACCCACAAGGAAGCAGAGGACCCTCTGGTGTTCTACGCTGAGACAGAAGGGCGCCTACTCCCGTCTCAGACGCGTCCACCTCGAGGACAAAGGGCAACCCAGGGTTGGGATGCGACAGAATCGGTGCCGACACAAAGGCAGACTTTAGGGCCTCAAAAGCTCGGATGGCCTCGAGCGGCCAGACCTGGGAATTACTGCCCTTCCTGGTCAGATCCGTGAGAGGCTTGGCCAGCATGGAAAAGTCCCTGATGAACTTCCGATAATAATTGGCGAAGCCCAAAAAGCGCTGCAGGGAACGAAGACCACTGGGCTGGGGCCACTGTAAGACAGCCGAAACCTTCTCAGGATCCATGGAGAACCCCTCAGCGGAAATGATGTAACCTAAGAAGGTTACCTGGGATCGGTGAAATTCGCATTTCTCAAGCTTACCGAACAGCTTGTTCTCTCGTAACCGTTGCAACACTCGTCTGACATCCAGAATGTGGGCCTCCATGGATTCAGAATATACCAAGATGTCATCCAAATAGACTACCACACACTGCTGCAACAGGTCACGGAAAACATCGTTGATGAATTCCTGAAAGACTGCGGGCGCATTGCACAACCCAAAGGGCATAACCAAGGATTCGTAATGACCGGTCCTGGTGTTAAACGCGGTCTTCCACTCATCGCCCGCCTTGATCCTTACCAGGTTATATGCCGCCCTCAGGTCGAGTTTGGTAAAGACCGTGGCCCCTTTAAGGCGATCGAACAGCTCGGAAATCAAGGGTATCGGGTAAGCGTTCTTGATCGTGATGCGATTGAGACCCCTGTAATCGATGCAAGGCCTCAACTCACCGCCCTTCTTTTTCACAAAGAAAAATCCAGCCCCTGCCGGGGACGAAGATTTGCGAATGTGTCCGCGTGAAAGCGCCTCCCTCACGTACTCCTCCATGGCCTCATTCTCCGCTACCGACAGTGGATAGACTTTGCCACGAGGAGGAACGGCACCAGATTGTAACTCTATGGCACAATCGTATGGGCGGTGCGGAGGTAGGGCAACCGCGCGCACCTTATCGAATACATCCCGGTACTCCTCGTATTCAGGAGGCAACAGAGAGTCCGAGGAAGTACACAGCAACTTGACAGACCCATGGATGCAACTAGCCCCACACTGCGGTGACCACGAGAGGATCTCGACCGATCTCCAATCGAAAGTCGGATTATGCTTCTGGAGCCAGGGGTACCCCAAGACCACCGAGTAGTGTGGAGACGAAATAACCTGGAGGCAGACCGACTCTCTGTGAACGGCACCAATGGCTATCCCCACTGGAAGGGTCTCATGAGTCACGTGTGGCGGCAGAAGGGGTCTGCCGTCTATCGCCTCAAGAGCCAGTGGGGAACCTCGAGCCTGCAGAGGAATGGAATTGGCGGCAGCGAACACACTATCAATGAACAAACCACCAGCACCAGAGTCCACCAACGCCTGGGTCGTCACCGAGCCCCCGACCCAGGAGAGGACAACAGTGATCAGTGGTTTGTCAACACGGGAAACCGGGGACGAGGAGACTCCACCCAAGATCTGCCCCCGACAGGATCTCAGGGTACGAGCGTTTCCCGGACGGTTCGGACATGCCAACCGAAAATGCCCACCGAGACCACAGTACATGCATCGGCCCTCGCGTCTCCGGAGTGCCCTCTCCCCCTCGGACAGGCGAGCAAACCCCAGCTGCATGGGTTCACCCCCAGACAAGTCATCCCCAGGAGGCGTGGGAGGAGAGGGAGGCACGGGTGGGACAGCAAACGTAGGCACCAATCTGTTAGAAGACTTCCGCAGGTTCTCCTTAAAGGAAGGTCTCTCCCTGAGTCTGGTGTCAATCAAAATCAGGAAAGAAATAAGAGACTCGAGCTCAACTGGTAGGTCCTTAGCTGCAACCTCATCCTTCAAGGCATCCGAGAGACCATGAGAGAAAGCAGCGACCAGAGCCTCATTATTCCAGCCCACCTCTGCTGCCAGGGTACGAAACTCAATGGCGTATTCAGCTACGGATCGTGAACCCTGTCTGATGGACATAAGGAGCTTCGCAGCAGAGGCAGCACGAGCCGGCACATCGAATACCTTCCGAAGAGAAGCAACAAAACCGGAAAACTCGGCAACCACCGGATTGTTGTTCTCCCATAAAGGGCTGGCCCAGGCCAAGGCCTTGTCCGAGAGCAGCGAGATCAAGAAGCCCACCTTTGATCTCTCAGTAGGAAAGGCATGTGGCAGCAACTCGAAATAAATGCCCACCTGGTTAAGGAAACCTCGGCACTGAGTTGGCTCTCCCCCAAAGCGCTGTGGAAGAGGGGCAGAACCGGTCATACCCTGAAACACCGCAGGCGCAACAACAGGTGTCGGGGTAGACTCTGGCGCAACAACCGGAGCGGCAGTAGGAGCGAGCCCAGGAGCGACAACCGACCCATCGGCAACGGGAGCGAAATGAGCCGTGCGTTCAAGCAGGGTTTGCAACGCCACAGCGAACCGACCCAACAGGTGATCCTGCTGATCAAGTCTGGCAACCAGCGTGGGTAGCGAGGATGGCCCTGTACCGTCAGAATTCATGGCTTGGTCCTAATGTCACGGAACCATGAACCAGACGTACAACAAGAGATAAATGAAAATAAGAAGGCTTTATTGAAAATAAAGCTGTAAAGCAAAAGTCCAAACGGATGGTGAAACCGAGCAGAGTCTTTGCGAAGCCAGAGGTCAGGAACCAGAAGGGTAGTCAGACGAAGCCAGGATCAGGAACCAGCAGGGTAGTCAGACGAAGCCAGGATCAGGAACCAGCAGGGTAGTCAGACGAAGCCAGGATCAGGAACCAGAAGCAGCAGCAGTCTTAGAAGCATGTGAACACAAGAGGACCAAGCAAGGAACTGAAGCCACAGACCTCCTATATATATGAGCTAGGCATCCAGCTCCTCCCAGGGGAAGGAGGAGCCGCAGGGTGGAAGGCTACAAGAAACCCAGGACCCAAGATGGCCGCCAGCACATGTCAAACGAAGGAGAGCAGCAAGCAGGTAAGACCATGACACACTACCCCCGGAGAACGTATCCGGGAGCGAGATCTTAGGCTCAGAACAAACTCCATGAACGCAAGCTGAACCGGTCACTTGAAACTGAGAAAAAGTCTTACGGAGATCAGCTACCTCCAATGAAAGACCCTGGAAGCGTTCAGCCAAAAGTGAAACCTGATCCATGCTTGAGACGGTTTTGGCGGCTTATAATGTCACGGATGGTGTACAGGGAAACAAGACAATACAATATAATCTATGACTCACTGGATCCACAACTAAGGAACAAAAGGGAGACCCCTGCATGAGACCTGCCACTCTCCCTGACTGCTCAGCCTATGCGAACACCCCAAAGGTGGATGGGCGCATATCCACGTACCTCGACTATCTTACACCTGAAGACCCTACAATAGTGAGGGGACACGACCACCGGCTCCCTACACAGACACGGAGGGAGTCAGGGTCACCTGGATCCAGTAAACAGAAAATCACAAATACATAAACAGCACTTATCTTGCAGACGACTGGGAACTAGGAACAGCAAGCACACACACTCCAGGAAGTTGTATAAGCCGCAACCTAATGCATTATGAGGAGGAACTTAAAGGGAAGCAATCAGTCCAACTGCATGACAGCTGAGATAGGCTAACGAGATGAGGAACTGAAACCAAAACAAAGAAACTCAAGGAGGAGGTTCTGGACGGCTCCTGTCAGAGCTTCTCAGCTGTCTGGTTGTGACAATCTAGTATCAATCGATATGTTAGATATATCATCCCCCTTCTTTCCCCTCCCGAAACAATCAGGTGCAACGCTGCGTCTCTTTGTGCCATTACGCTACGATTCTTAATCATCGTATTATATGCATGACGCAATTGCAGATATTGATAAAAGCGCCTGTGAGGGATGCCATATATTCCTTGAATACTGGTAAAGGATCTCAACACTCCACCCTCCAGGAGGTGACCCATTCTTATCACCCCTCTGTACTTCCACTCATCAAATCCTGACAATGATTTGAATTGAGATAATACTGGATTTTGCCATATTGGGGTATATTCCGGTGATTCCTCTCAACTGTTTAATCTTTTGCCACACTGAATACATTGTGTGTCTTATAGGAATTTCTGATCGCACTGTTTTCGCTCCAGTAGCATCATTAGGTCTCTACCTTTCAGGTGGTTTCTATATATCTGACCAGTCATGTCTGAGGTTTCTAATTCTAGCCATCCTTTGAAGTGCTTGCCTTGAGCTGCAAGGTAGTACACCCAGGGATTAGGAACTGCTAGGCCTCCCTCCATTTTATAGTATTGTAGTGTCTCGAGCTTTATTCTAGCCTGTCCCCTACGCCATATTATGTCTCTAAATATCGAGTCAATCCTTTTGAACCTGTCCATTGGCAGCCAGACCGGGGCATTGTGTACAGGGTGGGCCATTTATATGGATACACCTTAATAAAATGGGAATGGTTGGTGATATTAACTTCCTGTTTGTGGCACATTAGTATATGTGAGGGGGGAAACTTTTCAAGATGGGTGGTGACCATGGCGGCCATTTTGAAGTCAGCCATTTTGAATCCAACTTTAGTTTTTTCAATAGGAAGAGGGTCATGTGACACATCAAACTTATTGGGAATTTCACAAGAAAAACAATGGTGTGCTTGGTTTTAACGTAACTTTATTCTTTCATGACTTATTTACAAGTTTCTGACCACTTAGAAAATGTGTTCAATGTGCTGCCCATTGTGTTGGATTGTCAATGCAACCCTCTTCTCCCACTCTTCACACACTGATAGCAACACCGCAGGAGAAATGCTAGCACAGGCTTCCAGTATCCGTAGTTTCAGGTGCTGCACATCTCGTATCATCTGAAGGCAATCGTCTATGCTGTGAAGATACGAGATGTGCAGCACCTGAAACTACGGATACTGGAAGCCTGTGCTAGCATTTCTCCTGCGGTGTTGCTATCAGTGTGTGAAGAGTGGGAGAAGAGGGTTGCATTGACAATCCAACACAATGGGCAGCACATTGAACACATTTTGTAAGTGGTCAGAAACTTGTAAATAACTCATGAAAGAATAAAGTTACGTTAAAACCAAGCACGCCATTGTTTTTCTTGTGAAATTCCCAATAAGTTTGATGTGTCAAATGACCCTCTTCCTATTGAAAAAACAAAAGTTGGATTCAAAATGGCCGCCATGGTCACCACCCATCTTGAAAATTTTCCCCCCTCACATATACTAATGTGCCACAAACAGGAAGTTAATATCACCAACCATTCCCATTTTATTAAGGTGTATCCATATAAATGGCCCACCCTGTAGAATGTACAAAAGCTGCGGCATCAAAACCATCTTGAGTAGGTTCGTTCTACCCACTACTGATAATTGCACCAAGCCTTGCCTTTATTACGAAAGTTCATTAACAGTGGGGTAAGATTTAATTCCTCAAAATCTTTAATTCTAGGGGATATTTTAATACCCAGATATTTGAACTCTTCTACACATGGGATAGTTTTATCTAGTATCACCTGCGATCTTGGCTGACCATCTATAAGCATTAGTGCAGACTTATGCCAATTTATTGTTAAGCCTGATAGTTCGGCAAATCTGTCAATGAGAAACATTATAGCCAGCAAAGACATGGATGTATCTCCTAAGAACAGCAGTGTGTCATCCGCATACATCGCCACTCTATTTCGTACTACTCCATAGCAAAATCCCCGTATCGCAGGAGACTTACGCACTGCAACAGCCAATGGTTCTATCACCAGTGCAAACGGCAGCGGCGATAAAGGGCATCCCTGACTTGTACCACGCTGCAATTGAAATCCCATAGACATACCCCCGTTTGCCCTAATTTTTGCTTTATGACTAGAATAGAGAACTTTGACCCAAGATATGAATTTTTGCCCAAACCCCATATATTGAAGCGTACACCACAGATACTGCCATTCCACACTGTCAAAGGCCTTGGCTGCGTCTATAGAGATAACTGCCCTATCCCCATATTGTCAGATGGAATCTATAGACTCTTGAATACTCTACGAATATTGATGGAGCTGGACTTTTGCGGCATAAAGCCCGTCTGGTCGGAATTGATAACAGATAATATTACTTTAGATAGTCTTGCAGCCAAGGCCTTTGCCAGGATCTTGACATCCGTGGATAATAGTGAAATTGGTCTATATGAGTCTGGTGATTTTGGGTCTTTCCCAGGTTTGGGTAGGACTACTATCACTGCTTCTTGCATGGAGGCAGGCAAATATCCCACTTCCAGGGAATGGTTAAATACCTTCAAGAGTTCCGGGAGTAGTATATCCGAACATTTTTTGTATATCTCAACCGGGAGACCATCTAGTCCTGGTGCCTTGTCATTAGCCATTAGTTTCACTGCTTCCTCCTGCTTCTCTAATTTTAAAGGGGCGTCTAAAAGAGATCTGGCTTCACGCGAAAGCTGTGGGAGGTCAGCCTCCTGTAAGAATTCCTTAATGTCTGAGTCTGAGCATGATGTTTTACAGGAGTATAGAGCTGTATAAAAATTTTCCAAAATTTCCAATATGCTATTAGTATCTTGTCTGAGTTGTCCACTTGAGTCTATCAATCCAGTAATACATGTTATTCCCTGCTGCGTTTTAGATTTCATAGAAAGCATGTGACCTACTTTTTCTCCTTCTTCGAAGAACCTCTGTTTGTAGGATAAACGCTTTCTGCTGCCTGAATGAGATGACAACGCAATGTTTCCTGTGCATCTCGCAATCTATCACTATTTCGTTCATTTGGGACCTGAGTGAAGGCTATCTCCACTGCCTGCATGTCTGAGTGTATTTGAGCATCTGTCTCCTTAGATTTAGATTTGATCCTGCTGATGGACTAAATTAAGATTCCCCTCATATATTAATTTCAAAATATCCCTACATGGCAGCTTTTACATCTTCCATTTCACCCATAAGATTTAACCAGAAGGTGTTAAGATGCCAGATTCTAGGCCCCGGTCTAATGCCTCCTGACAGGTCCAAGTCCACACTCAACGGTGAATGATCCGACAGTGTTATGATTAAATAATCAGACCTATTCACTAATGAGTACATGTGCATGTTTGCCAACCCCATATCAATCCTAGAAAGAGACATATACGTGGAAGAGCAGCAAGAGTATTTATTTTCCCCTTGGTGCATTTCCCTCCATACATCTGTTAGGCCCACCTCCCCCAGTAATCTAACAAAGGGAGTTTCCATTCCAGACGTCATTCCAGTTGACAATCTGCACTTGTCAAGTTCTTCGTTAATTACATTATTAAAATCCCCAACTACCAAGCCTGATATGTCAGAATATTCTGCCATAAACTCCAGCACCATTCTCAGCGGCAGGTGTATGGCGGGGGAATATAGATTGTTACCAGCACCATCTTCATTCCATCGCATCGGTACGTATATAACGGTTCTACTCACGCTCCTGCAATGGGACATCCCATCAACGTGATTAAGTCCACAGTAGGAACTTTAATCTCAACAATGGAATTATACTGAGTTTACTCGCTCAGTGAATATTTCAGGTGCCCAAGTTCTGATTTCTGAGCTGCCGTTCATTCTTGTCTAGCCACTGTAGTGCAGCATCCGGGAAAAACAGCGCAGATCCTAATCAGCTTGGCTGGAAACATCATGGAGTATTGTATTTGTAATCCACGAAGTCGTCTTTTTTATTTCCACAAAGCTGGCTCTTTTCTTCTGTACTTCAGATGAATAATCCGAGAATATGGAGACCTGTATGCCGTTTATCGTGAGCTCCGAGTGGTCCCTGGATCGCTGTAGTAGAGTGTCTCTATCTGTATATTGCAATATCTTTGCTAGGATTGGGCGAAGCGGGCATCCAGAAGGCAACGGTCTTGTAGGGACGCGATGTGCTCCCTCCACCGCATATAGGGACGATAGGCCTTTGTCTTCGAACTTTTCAGATATCCACTTTTTAATAAATTCGGTAGCATTCACGCCCTCCGCTTTTTCTGGCACCCCAACAAGCCTGATATTATTCCGGCGTGACCGGTTTTCAAGGTCATCTGTTTTAGCATATAATGCAACGATATGTTTGGCTGTTACTTTGGCTGCTTTTTGGAGCGGTTTGACTCCATCCTCCCTTTCTGACACCCTTTGCTCTACCTCAGTAGTGCGTTCTGCCACTTTGTGCCGATCATAACATATGATAGAAAGGTTACCAAATTGTATATTCAAACGTTTAAGGGTGTTATTGCAGCTTGCTATGGCAGCCATTACATCTTTCAAAGTGGGTTCTGCTGTCTCCTCCTCCTGACCTTTTGCTTTTGCACTATATTGCTGCTTATGGGATAGCTGGGACCCCTGCACTGTCTGCTCATCTTCTGATGAGGTCTCCTTCCCTTCTGACGGAGATTGAGCCCTCTCCGAATCTCCCCACCTCTCCTTCGAGTTCTTTTGAGGCTTATGTGCGTACTTCTCCAGGCGCGCTGCTATCTGCTGGCGCGCTGTATCAGGCACGCTCTCCTCCTCGTTGGCGCCATATTGGATCCGTGCCTCCTGCTCCGGTTTCATCAGAGTTTTGGCCTTTCTCGGCATTCTGTTGGCCTCTGATTAAGGAGTGCACCTCTGTGGAGCTAGCTGTCCCCTTGGGGGTAAGTTGGACAGCGGTGGTTTGCTGTGGGCTGGATGTCAGGATCCTAGCAGGAGCTCCGGGACGCACGTCTTACACCATGCTCCGTCAGGCCCCGTCCCCCATATATGCTGGTTTTATTACATTTAGAAATCCCAAAAATACTGTAAATTTAAATTCCAACCGTGTGGAAACTAAATATATTTAAACGGACACTGGTATATCTGCATATACTCCAGAATGTTATGAAGAGTGATCAGATGAATTGCATAGTCCTTCTTTGCCATGAAAATTAACTTAATCCCGAAACCCTTTCCCCTGCATTTCATTGCTGTCATTAAAGGACCTGCTGAGATCATTTCAATAATCGTCTTGTTAACTCAGGTGAGAATGTTGACGAGCACAAGGCTGGAGATCATTATGTCAGGCTGATTGGGTTAAAATGGCAGACTTGACATGTTAAAAGGAGGGTGATGCTTGAAATCATTGTTCTTCCATTGTTAACCATGGTGACCTGCAAAGAAACGCGTGCAGCCATCATTGCGTTGCATAAAAATGGCTTCACAGGCAAGGATATTGTGGCTACTAAGATTGCACCTCAATCAACAATTTATAGGATCATCAAGTACTTCAAGGAAAGAGGTTCAATTCTTGTTAAGAAGGCTTCAGGGCGTCCAAGAAAGTCCAGCAAGCGCCAGGATCGTCTCCTAAAGAGGATTCAGCTGCGGGGTCGGAGTGCCACCAGTGCAGAGCTTGCTCAGGAATGGCAGCAGGCAGGTGTGAGCGCATCTGCACGCACAGTGAGGCCAAGACTTTTGGAAGATGGCCTGGTGTCAAGAAGGCCAGCAAAGAAGCCACTTCTCTCCAAAAAAAACATCAGGGACAGATTGATCTTCTGCAGAAAGTATGGTGAATGGACTGCTGAGGACTGGGGCAAAGTCATATTCTCCGATGAAGCCTCTTTCCGATTGTTTGGGGCATCTGGAAAAAGGCTTGTCCGGAGAAGAAAAGGTGAGCGCTACCATCAGTCCTGTGTCATGCCAACAGTAAAGCATCCTGAGACCATTCATGTGTGGGGTTGCTTCTCATCCAAGGGAGTGGGCTCACTCACAATTTTGCCCAAAAACACAGCCATGAATAAAGAATGGCACCAAAACCCCCTCCAACAGCAACTTCTTCCAACAATCCAACAACAGTTTGGTGAAGAACAATGCATTTTCCAGCACGATGGAGCACCGTGCCATAAGGCAAAAGTGATAACTAAGTGGCTCGGGGACCAAAACGTTGACATTTTGGGTCCATGGCCTGGAAACTCCCCAGATCTTAATCCCATTGAGAACTTGTGGTCAATCCTCAAGAGGCGGGTGGACAAACAAAAACCCACTAATTCTGACAAACTCCAAGAAGTGATTATGAAAGAATGGGATGTATCAGTCAGGAATTGGCCCAGAAGGTGATTGAGAGCATGCCCAGTCGGATTGCAGAGGTCCTGAAAAAGAAGGGCCAACACTGCAAATACTGACTCTTTGCATCAATGTCATGTAATTGTCGATAAAAGCCTTTGAAACGTATGAAGTGCGTGTAATTATATTTCACTACATCACAGAAACAACTGAAACAAAGATCTAAAAGCAGTTTAGCAGCAAACTTTGTGAAAACTAATATTTGGGTCATTCTCAAAACTTTTGGCCACGACTGTACATTTCGGGCTGAGACTTCCATTGTTTCTGCTCTTGCCTTGGTCTGGTTCCACACCATCCTGTGCTGGATCTGCACCCGACAGGAGCTGGCTTATGTTGTTTGCAGTATTATAGCAGTTATATTCTTGTACATATTGGGCAGTATTGCGGTAGTTACATTTTTGTACATAGTTGTATTCATAGTCGGTGCATTCCTTGCAGGCTCATTTGGCTGCAGTCACTGTGTAACCCCTGACCTTAGTGTTGTCTTTCCTTAAGTGCATTATCTGGACCTTTCTCACACAGTGTCCTATTGATAGCTGGACACGTGGGTGTCTACTGCTGGTCTTGTCTTGAGCCTGCACTTTGTCATCTGTTTGTAATCCTCTGCCCTTTGAAGTCCATTCTTTACAGCAACCCAAGCAGAGGATCCTCTTTCTGATGGGACATCTGCTGCATTCCTAGGAGAGGACGAAGATTTTTCTGGCGAAGATTCTTCCGTCTATAAAAGGTCCAAGGATCTCTTATGTCAAAGTCAATGTGAAGGAGACAACTCTCTTCTTTGCTGCTTATGACTCATTAGAGCAAGAAGATGTCTTGGATGGCCCTGTCCTGTGGCTTCCTCAGACTATTAACAGCAGCAGCTGTTAATACTCGGCGGCTGCGCCATTTAATGTGTCACCATTATCGATCGTGATTATTCATGTTTGGAGGCTTTGGCCATGTGGTTGTGGTCAAGTCATCATAGCATTGTTCTCTAGGGAGACTACATATATATATATATTGTTGGGATCTGTATGTGAACAGGGGTTGGCGGTGACAGATTTGACAGAAGATTAGGCTTTACATAGCAAACAGGCCATGCAGCTTCCAGGCTTCTGACCTTAACTGAACATTTCAGCCCTGTATTTATACCCTCAGTAATGAGACCAGCAGCTACACCTGGGTTTTCCTCAGGGTAGGGGAAAGTATTGTACTGGAGTGGGGAGGGAATGACAGCTCCATCTACCAACCTACCCACCATTCCATAAAGATCCAGGCTCATAAAACGCTTTAAAGAAAAATGCCTCAGCAAACTATACTTTGCTAAAAAAAAAAAACTTTCCTGGATTCTTTTTACCTTATCTGAGCATTCTGGGTGAGACATACACCCCCTCCAGTACTTTATCAGCCACCCTGCTATATCCCTCTAGACAACATGATTATTATTATTAGTTCTAGCTATAGGAGCAGACTAGGGAATTGCTTTATATGCAGTTGACTAATATATACTGTATTTGCAGAATCGCTAGAGGTGGAGTTGCCCTTTAAGTAATGATGAGTATAGGATGCAGCTCTCCTGTCACCACCTTGCCGGTTTATTTAACCCTCTGACCCCCTAACAGCATCAGATTGAGTGTGAATGTGACCTGCTTATCCCCAGCTATTTATTACTGAGGAGGTCGGTGGTCACTGGATGTGACAGCTGCTCAGCACATCCACAGGACGGGTCGTCCAGGACACAGTCATCACGTTACTGTAGGTAACAGCCAGGGGCAATCAGACGAAATACACCAGACAACTGCTTACATAGCAATCAAGAGTTATACTTCTGAACAGTTGGGAAAAGTCAAGAATTAATATAGTTATACACCTGTCGCTGCTTTACAGAATATCACTTACAACTGCTCAAGTAGCAATTCCTTAATACATTATCATTGTAAGTCATATGATTAGGGAGAGGGATGCACATGCACTGCATTACAGCTGGGGAAATTCAGCGGTATTGCAAAATACATTGGACAATTACTTGACTAGCAGTCCCTGAACATGCCCTCATTAGTGCAATGACTGGAGGATGCAGAGGCTCGGAGGAAATGAAAAAAGTCATGTCACATAACAATGCTAGGCAATTGCTCAACTAGTAACACCATAATGTTTATTTTTTTTTATTGCTTTAGATGCAGCAGGGATACAAATGTACAATCGGGTCCCTAGGGAAGTTGAAAAACAGAACATGCCAGGTAATTGCTTAAATAACAATCTCTTACAGTATAAGTTAGGCAGCACAATGCAGCAGGGAAATACAAGTTCCTAAAGCACTAGACCCGGGGTCTGTGACCTCTGGCACTCCAGCCGCTGGAGCTACAACTCCCAGCATGCTCTGCTTATTTTTGCAGAGAAAGTGTGCATGCTGAGAGTTAGGGTTAGGGTGTTGTAGGTTGCTGACCCTTCCTCTAGATTGATGGTTCCCAACCGTTTTAGCACTGGGGTTCTTTTGGGAAAGACGAATATGGGTCGGATCCCGAGACGCTGGAAAATGTCTGCTGTGGATGAGACGCAATTCTGCTGAAAAATGCGAAATCCACGACACTTCACCCAAAACGATGGGTATGGTGCAGATCAGAAACCTGCAGGTTCTGTAAGGAGATTTTCCAGGACATGTGAATGGGTTTGCAGTGCCTGAACCTAATACACAATCCGCTGAGGGTAGTCCTCCCATGGTCCCAGCACTGCCTGGTCCTTCTCTGGTCCCACTTACCTGTGTAATGATGGTGTTTTCCAGCCTGAAGCCCCCATCCCTTCAGGCTGCTGCTGCTACTGCTGTTTTCGCTTTTGCAGTGGCCCACGACCACCCCTGAGGATTGGTATTGGGGTGCAGGAGGACAACTAGGAGGAGGTGGCTGCCAGCCAGGTGCATCATCCATGTGTGATCCAGAGGCAGAGGGGCATCTGGATCGCTGGACTGGTATGGCACCCGCCACCCGATCACCCAATATATCATTATTACAGTGCTTGTGAGCGGCGCTATGCCAAGGAAATTGGTTATAATGCAATTCCCACCTATAATCTGTAAAGTGGACGTAGGGCAGAGTTTGCCATCGTTTGTCTTGCCCGATGTGTCTCGAGTCAGTGCTAAGCCGTCGTCGGTATAATGTTTCCAGGATTTAGTCCAGGCCTGAGAAGGCCCCGTGCCAGCAGCTGGCATTCACCCATTGTCTGCTGTCTCAGGGTCTGTCCAATCCTCCTTATCTCTTCTCTGTGGTTTCATAGAGATGGCATGTGGCATTAGAGCCAGATGGAAGAGATTTAGGCACAAATGTCAAGGAAGGGGCTAGGTCTATATCAGGGCGGCACGTGGTGGGCCACATATAGCTTATGAATTCATATTTGTATAATATGATGTCATAAATCACTCCCGGGCGGCTTCGTGTGATTTCACACTGGGCATCTGTCATCTCAATATAGAATCCATGGACAGAAAATGTCATTTTAGGGAATATTCTTGAATTTCATGCTGTCCTATAGATTTTAGGGCCAGGGCCGGCCTGGAGGCATAGGGCAGCCTCACCCTGCACCTGCGTATACCATGAGAACCGCCAGGATCACCTATGTTTCTGGTATTGCTTAAAGGGCAGTTCCACCCATTCTGCGTTTCTACACGTTTGACGTCTGCATCCTTGTATTAACATGGCCGATGTGATGGTTTGTATTAACAGGACCATGATGGTTTCCAGGATGGTGTCACACAGTGTCTCTTATGGGGATCCTGTGGCGGACACTGTATTTGGAGGTCCTCTGGCTTTATCCGTTATCAGGGTCCTGTGGTGGGTGCTCTATTTGGGGGTCCCCTGGCTGTATCTGTAATGGAGGTCCTGTGGAAGGCACTGTATTTGGGGTCCTCTTGCTGTATCTGTAAGGAGGACTATGTGGTGGGCACTGTATTTATGGGTACCCTGGCTGTACCCTGGGTCTCCTATGGGGGTCCTGTGGTGGACACTGTATTTGGGGGTCCTCTGTGCTGGTATGGGGGTCCTGTGGTGGGCACTGTATTTGGGGGTCCTCTGTGCTGGTATGGGGGTCCTGTGGTGGGCACTGTATTTGGGTGTCCTCTGTATCTGTTATGGGGGTCCTGTGGTGAGCACTCTATTTGGGGGTCCTCTGTGCTGGTATGGGGGTCCTGTGGTGGGCACTGTATTTGGGGGTCCTCTGTATCTGTTATGAGGGTCTTGTGGCGGGCTCTGTATTTAGGGGTCCCCTGGCTGTGTCTCTTATGGGGGTGCTGTGACGGACACTGTATTTGGGGGTCCTCTGGCTGTATCTGTTATGGGGGTATTTGGGGGTCCTCTGGCTGTATCTGTTATGGGGGTATTTGGGGGTCCTCTGTATCTGTTATGGGGACCCTGTCGTGAGCACTGTATTTGGGGGTCCTCTGGCTGTGTCTCTTATGGGGGTCCTGTGACGGACACTGTATTTGGGGGTCCTCTGTATCTGTTATGAGGGTCCTGTGGCGGACACTGTATTTGGGGGTCCTCTGTATCTGTTATGAGGGTCCTGTGGCGGGCTCTGTATTTAGGGGTCCCCTGGCTGTGTCTCTTACGGGGATCCTGTGGTGAGCACTGTATGTGGGGGTCCTCTGTATCTATTATGGGGGTCTTGTAGTGGGCACTGTATTTGGGGGTCCTCTGGCTGTATCTGTTATGGGGGTCTTGTGGTAAGCACTGTATTTGGTGGTCCTCTGTTCTGGTATGGGGGTCCTGTGGTGGGCACTGTATTTAGGGGTCCTGTGGCTGTGTCTGTTATGGGGGTCCTGTGGTGAGCACTGTATTTGGGGGGCTTCTGTCTGTATCTGTTATGGGGGTCCTGTGGCTGTATTTGTTATGGGGGGCTTCTGGCTGTATCTGTTATGGGGGTCCTGTGGTGAGCACTGTATTTGGGAGGCTTCAGGCTGTTTCTGTTATGTGGCGAGCACTGTATTTGGGGGTCCTCTGGCTGTATCTGTTATGGGGGTCCTGTGGCGAGCACTGTATTTTGGGGTCCTCTGGCTGTATCTGTTATGGGGGTCTTGTGGCGAGCACTGTATTTGGGGGGGTTCCTCTGGCTGCATCTGTTATGGGGGTCCTGTGGTGAGCACTGTATTTGGGGGTCCTTTGTGCTGTTATGGGGGTCCTGTGGTGGGCACTGTATTTGGGGGTCCTCTGTATCTGGTATGGGGGTCCTGTGGTGGGCACTGTATTTGGGGGTCCTCTGGACGTATCTGTTATGGGGATCCTGTGGTGAGCACTGTATTTGGGGGTCCTCTGGCTGTGTCTCTTATGGGGGTGCTGTGACGGACACTGTATTTGGGGGTCCTCTGTATCTGGTATGGGGGTCCTGTGGTGGGCACTGTATTTGGGGGTCCTCTGGCTGTATCTGTTATGGGGGTCCTGTGGTGGGCACTGTATTTGGGGGTCCTCTGGACGTATCTGTTATGGGGACCCTGTGGTGAGCACTGTATTTGGGGGTCCTCTGGCTGTGTCTCTTATTGGGGTGCTGTGACGGACACTGTATTTGGGGGTCCTCGGGCTGTATGTGTTATGGGATTCCTGTGCCAGGTGCTCTATTTGGGGGGCTCCTGGCTGGTATGGGCATCCTGTGGTGAGCACTGTATTTGGGAGGCTTCTGGCTGTTTCTGTTATGTGGCGAGCACTGTATTTGGGGGTCCTCTGTCTGTATCTGTTATGGGGGTCCTGTGTCGGGCGCTGTATTTGGGGGTCCTCTGGCTGTATCTGTTATGGGGACTCTGTGGTGAGCACTGTATTTGGGGGTTCCTCTGGCGTATCTGTTATGAGGGTCTTGTAGCTTGCGCTGTATTTGGGGGTCCTCTGTTCTGTTATGGGGGTCCTGTGGCAGGCACTGTATTTGGGGGTCTTCTGTCTGTATCTGTTATGGGGATCCTGTGGTGAGCACTGTATTTGGGGGTCCTCTGGCTGTATCTGTTATGGGGGTTCTGTGGTGAGCACTGTATTTGGGGGTTCCTCTGGCTGTATCTGTTATGGGGGTCCTGTGGCGGGCACTGTATTTGGGGGTCTTCTGTCTGTATCTGTTATGGGGATCCTGTGGTGAGCACTGTATTTGGGGGTTCCTCTGGCTGTATCTGTTATGGGGGTCCTGTGGCGGGCACTGTATTTGGGGGTCTTCTGTCTGTATCTGTTATGGGGATCCTGTGGTGAGCACTGTATTTGGGGGGTCCTTTGGCTGTATCTTTTATGGGGGTACTGTGGCGGACGCTGTATTTGGGGGGCTTCCAGCTGTATTTTTAGCGCCCTCCGGCTCCTCCAGGACCACGACCCTAGAATAATATTTTGCACTTTCTAGGCTTCTGATAAACCCTGGAGAATATTTTTCCGGCCGTATAATCTGAACTGGAGAGGCGCCCGATCTATTCATCCAGAGAGCAGAACAGAACCGTGTACTGCCAAGTGTTAATCCGCCAGAACCAGAGCAAGCTTGTCAATAACGACATATTCAGCGCCAAAGACTAAGCGGTGGGAGCAGTGTGTGCAGCACAAGGAGCTAGGGGCCTGTTTTTTATATATATATTTATGCCAGTTTTTGTATCATGTTTATGACTTTTCCAACACACAATTTGTGCACCTTCGCCACATTCCTGAAAAGGGGGCGCAGAGGGTCACAGGATGAGAGTTACATAGTGGAAGGAGAAGGGTCCTCCCAGCAGCACAGAGGATTTCAGGAGAGGAGTGTGCTGATCTTGTGGAGGTCACCGGATGAGAGTTACATAGTGGAAGGAGCAGGGTCCTCCCAGCAGCACAGAGGATTTCAGTAGAGCAGTGTGCTGATCTTGTGGAGGTCACAGGATGAGAGTTACATAGTGGAAGGAGCAGGATCCTCCCAGCAGCACAGAGGATTTCAGGAGAGGAGTGTGCTGATCTTGTGGAGGTCACAGAATGAGAGTTACATAGTGGAAGGAGCAGGGTCCTCCCAGCAGCACAGAGGATTTCAGGAGAGGAGTGTGCTGATCTTGTGGAGGTCACAGAATGAGAGTTACATAGTGGAAGGAGCAGGGTTCTCCCAGCAGCACAGAGGATTTCAGGAGAGGAGTGTGCTGATCCTGTGGAGGTCGCAGACTGAGAGTTACATAGTGGAAGGAGCAGGGTATTCCCAGCAGCACAGAGGATTTCAGGAGAGGAGTGTGCTGATCTTGTGGAGGTCACAGGATGAGAGTTACATAGTGGAAGGAGCAGGGTCCTCCCAGCAGCACAGAGAATTTCAGGAGATGAGTGTGCTGATCTTGTGGAGGTCACAGACTGAGAGTTACATAGTGGAAGGAGCAGGGTCCTCCCAGCAGCACATAGGATTTCAGGAGAGGAGTGTGCTGATCCTGTAGGGGGTCACAGGATGAGAGTTACATAGTGGAAGGAGCAGGGTCCTCCCAGCAGCACAGAGGATTTCAGGAGAGGAGTGTGCTGATCTTGTGGAGGTCACAGGATGAGAGTTACATAGTGGAAGGAGCAGGGTCCTCCCAGCAGCACAGAGAATTTCAGGAGATGAGTGTGCTGATCTTGTGGAGGTCACAGACTGAGAGTTACATAGTGGAAGGAGCAGGGTCCTCCCAGCAGCACAGAGGATTTCAGGAGAGGAGTGTGCTGATCTTGTGGAGGTCACAGGGTGAGAGTTACATAGTGGAAGGAGCAGGGTCCTCCCAGCAGCACAGAGGATTTCAGGAGAGCAGTGTGCTGATCTTGTGGAGGTTACAGACTGAGAGTTACATATTGGAAAGAGCAGGGTCCTCCCAGCAGCACAGAGGATTTCAGGAGAGGAGTGTGCTGATCTTGTGGAGGTCATAAACTGAAATGTAAATATAAAAAATATATTAAAAAAAAGTGTGGTTCCTCATTAGCATAGAGTTTTAGTGTGATGGACTATAAGTCCCAGCATTCCCTGTTACTGGGGGTCTTGTTGCTCTGGTATACTTGAATTTGGCAGTGACTGGCTGCATCACTTCAGTGGAAGAACAGGTGAGGGTCCCGCTCTGAGGACGGGTGCTGCGGCGTTGTCCCTGAGGTATTAGGCGGTAATGTCATCCCTCCTTAGGATTGTTTTTTATGATGGATTTTGAGGCTTTTAAGTCCCTGATGTCCAAAAGAGGAGCCTCCAGGAACCTGACCTCTGTGCTATCCTGTGTTGGCATCGAGGGTTGAGCAGCAGAATGGCATACCCCTGAGACTGGCATGTGGGATTAAAGTTATCTTCAAAGCTTCTTGGCACTCTGAGGATGGGTGCCATGTATGTGCAAAGCCTCACTCCATGTAAAGCATTCTTCAGCCGCAGCATCCAGTGTCCACCCCCAAACCAATGAAAGAGGTTAGAGTACTGGCCAAACTGGTTTCCACCCAGCTTTCCCAGAAAGAGAAATGGTAGAAACTGTAATTCATGATTCATTGGGGAGGACATCTGAGTAAACATTATCTGGTGAAAAGGCAGCACGTCCCAGAATGTTCTGTAAGTCACCTTACTCATACTGAACACATAGGGAATGCTGCTCTGAAGCTGCTGAATAGTGAGTACAGCCTGACAGCATTTAAAGGGAACCCGTCATCAACGTTATGCTGACCTCACTGAAGGCAGCATAAATTAGTGACAGAAATGCTGATTTCAGCGGTGTGTCACTCATGAGCTAAAAGTAAGTGGTTGGCGAGAACCAGCATCACAATCATCACAGCCCAGGCCTTGAAAAGAGTCAAATCTACTTGAGAAGAGTCCTGGTTATTATAATCTCCTGCTCTCACCCATCTGCTGATGATTGGCAGTTCTCTCCTAGAGAGAAAGAGAGAAAACTCGGTAGAAGACTGCCAGGGAGAGCAGGAATTCATGAATAACCATGACTCTTCTCAGGTGGCCGGGACTCTTTTCCAGGCCCAGTCTGCCATGATTGTGATGTTGGTTCTCGGCAACCACTTACTTTTAACTTTTAATTGACAGACCGCTGAAATCAACTCACCTGTCTCTACGTCATGCTGCTGTTAGTATAGGCAGCACAAAAATGATGACAGGTTCCCTTTAAGCCTGCACCAACAGGAGCAGTGTCAGCGCCTGCTCCTGAGCCCTAGTTTTGTAGAAACAAATGTTAAAGGCTATGTACACCTTCACTGAAAATAAACAGTTTTTTATGATTTCATTCTACTCATTTTGGGCTAAAAATATTTTTTTCAATCTGGCTTATTAAAAATATTGAGCCGTTCTGTCACAAAGGGTTAACTGTTTTTCTAACTGTGTGAATGGTACTTTCACTTTTACTTTGTGCCGGTGTTCTATCAAAAAACCCTACCCCGTGAAAATACCATACCCCACGTGACTTCCGGTGAAGCGATCAGCTAGAGACGGGTGTGTGCGCCTCGGCGCAAGCGCACTACCACAGGTGCGCAAGCACACTATCGGCCAGGGATCGCTCGCACAGCGAACCGCGAACCACCATCCGAACTCCCTACCCCTCCGTGCGCACGCGTGGACTCATGGAGATCTGGTAAGGAGATCTGATGGTTGTTTATCTTTTGAAATCTCCTTTCCCTCACACTTTCAAATCCCACCCAATATGCTGCTCAAATACCCCCCAATATGCTGCACCCACCCCCCAGATTGCGCAGTGTGAGGGTAAGGAGATTTCAGAAGATAAACAACCATCAGATCTCCTTACGGTGTCCGCGAGTCCACACATGCGCACTGAGGGGTAGGGAGTTCGGATGGTGGTTCGCGGTTCGCTGTGCGAGCAATCCCTGGCCGAGAGTGCGCTTGCGCACCCGTGGTAGTGCGCTTGCGCTGAGGTGCACACCCCCTTCTCCAGCTTCACCGGAAGTCACGTGGGGTATGGTATGGTATTTTCACGGGGTAGGGTTTTTTGATAGAACACCGATCATCTCTAAACTACTAAGAGGTCATAAACACTTATCAGTAAGATAAAATCTAAGCCATAAATTAGCATTTATAAGATCAGAGATAAGGACCCTGTCAGCTCCCTGCCTGACGGAGCAGAGAGAAAATACAAATCCTGCTAGCATATAAACTCAAACCTGTGCAGGGAAAATGGCTCATCATTTTTAATAAAGATCAATTGAAAAAATGATTGCCATGATTTTTAGCTCAAAATGAGTATAATGCAACAATAAAAAATTGCCACCAAAGCTGTACATAGCCTTTAACTACTATGATATGGTGCAACTGTGAAGAAGACCAAAACATCAGGTACGACAGTCAGTGCTAAATGGAATTTATGCTGTAAAATTATCAACATTTTTTAGAAAAAAAAATTGAACAGATTCCCTCAAACTGTAGTTATCTGACCCTAAACTAGCTGTATCGTATGTCTAAAGATTCGATTTCTTTGCTCTCTCTCTGCCAGACGACCTGTCACATAAATGTACAAGCTCATAATACACATGTGCAGCTCTGCAGTTTAATAGAGGATCAGTACAGAGTAAATAATTTATGCATGCACACTGTCTCTCCCAGCAGAATAGTGAGTACAGCTCTGGAGTATAATACAGGATGTAACTCAGAATCAGTACAGGATAAGTAATGTATGTACACAGTGACTGCACCAGCAGAATAGTGAGTGCAGCTCTGGAGTATAATACAGGATGTAACTCAGAATCAGTACAGGATAAGTAATGTATGTACACAGTGACTGCACCAGCAGAATAGTGAGTGCAGCTCTGGAGTATAATACAGGATGTAACTCAGGATCAGTACAGGATAAGTAATGTATGTACACAGTGACTGCACCAGCAGAATAGTGATTGCAGCTCTGGAGGATAATACAGGATGTAACTCAGGATCAGTACAGGATAAGTAATGTATGTACACAGTGATTGTACCAGCAGAATAGTGAGTGCAGCTCTGGAGTATAATACAGGATGTAACTCAGGATCAGTACAGGATAAGTAATGTATGTACACAGTGACTGCACCAGCAGAATAGTGAGTGCAGCTCTGGAGTATAATACAGGATGTAACTCAGGATCAGTACAGGATAAGTAATGTATGTACACAGTGAGTGCACCAGCAGAATAGTGAGTGCAGCTCTGGAGTATAATACAGGATGTAACTCAGAATCAGTACAGAATAAGTAATTTATGTACACAGTGACTGTACCAGCAGAATAGTGAGTGCTGCTCTGGAGTATAATACAGGATGTAACTCAGGATCAGTACAGGATAAGTATTGTATGTACACAGTGACTGCACCAGCAGAATAGTGAGTGCAGCTCTAGAGTGTAATACAGGATGTAACTCAGGATCAGTACAGGATAAGTAATGTATGTACACAGTGACTGCACCAGCAGAATAGTGAGTGCAGCTCTGGGGTATAATACAGAATGTAACTCGGGATCAGTACAGGATAAGTAATGTATGCACACAGTGACTGCACCAGCAGAATAGTGAGTGCAGCTCTGGAGTGTAATACAGGATGTAACTCATGATCAGTACAGGATAAGTAATGTATGTACACAGTGACTGCACCAGCAGAATAGTGAGTGCAGCTCTGGAGTATAATACAGGATGTAACTCAGGATTAGTACAGGATAAGTAATGTATGTACACAGTGACTGCACCAGCAGAATAGTGAGTGCAGCTCTGCAGTATAATACAGGATGTAACTCAGGATCAGTACAGGATAAGTAATGTATGTACACAGTTACTGCACCAGCAGAATAGTGAGTGCAGCTCTGGAGTATAATACAGGATGTAACTCGGGATCAGTACAGGATAAGTAATGTATGTGCACAGTGACTGCACCAGCAGAATAGTAAGTGCAGCTCTGGAGTATAATACAGGATGTAACTCAGGATCAGTACAGGATAAGTAATGTATGTACACAGTGACTGCACCAGCAGAATAGTGAGTGCAGCTCTGGAGTATAATACAGGATGGAACTCAGGATCAGTACAGGATAAGTAATGTATGTACAGAGTGACTGCACCAGCAGAATAGTGAGTGCAGCTCTGGAGTATAATACAGGATGTAACTCAGGATCAGTACAGGATAAGTAATGTATGTACACAGTGACTGCACCAGCAGAATAGTGAGTGCAGCTCTGGAGTATAATACAGGATGGAACTCAGGATCAGTACAGGATAAGTAATGTATGTACACAGTGACTGCACCAGCAGAATAGTGAGTGCAGCTCTGGAGTATAATACATAATGTAACTCAGGATCAGTACAGGATAAGTAATGTATGTACACAGTGACTCCACCAGCAGAATAGTGAGTGCAGCTCTGGAGTATAATACAGGATGGAACTCAGGATCAGTACAGGATAAGTAATGTATGTACACAGTGACTGCACCAGCAGAATAGTGAGTGCAGCTCTGGAGTATAATACATAATGTAACTCAGGATCAGTACAGGATAAGTAATGTATGTACACAGTGACTGCACCAGCAGAATAGTGAGTATAGCTCTGGAGTATAATACAGGATGTAACTCAGGATCAGTACAGGATAAGTAATGTATGTACACAGTGACTGCACCAGCAGAATAGTGAGTGCAGCTCTGGACTATAATACAGGATGTAACTCAGGATCAGTACAGGATAAGTAATGTAATGTACACAGTGACTCCACCAGCAGAATAGTGAGTGCAGCTCTGCAATATAATACAGGATGTAACTCAGGATCAGTACAGGATAAGTAATGTATGTACACAGTGACTGCACCAGCAGAATAGTGAGTGCAGCTCTGGAGTATAATACAGGATGTAGCTCAGGATCAGTACAGGATAAGTAATGTATGTACACAGTGACTCCACCAGCAGAATAGTGAGTGCAGCTCTGGAGTATAATACAGGATATAACTCAGGATCAGTACAGGATAAGTAATGTATGTACACAGTGACCGCACCAGCAGAATAGTGAGTGCAGCTCTGGAGTATAATACAGGATATAACTCAGGATCAGTACAGGATAAGTAATGTATGTACACAGTGACTGCACCAGCAGAATAGTGAGTGCAGCTCTGCAATATAATACAGGATGTAACTCAGGATCAGTACAGGATAAGTAATGCATGTACACAGTGACTGCACCAGCAGAATAGTGAGTGCAGCTCTGGAGTATAATACAGGATGTAGCTCAGGATCAGTACAGGATAAGTAATGTATGTACACAGTGACTCCACCAGCAGAATAGTGAGTGCAGCTCTGGAGTATAATACAGGATATAACTCAGGATCAGTACAGGATAAGTAATGTATGTACACAGTGACCGCACCAGCAGAATAGTGAGTGCAGCTCTGGAGTATAATATAGGATATAACTCAGGATCAGTACAGGATAAGTAATGTATGTACACAGTGACTGCACCAGCAGAATAGTGAGTGCAGCTCTGGAGTATAATACAGGATATAACTCAGGATCAGTACAGGATATGTAATGTATGCTCACACTCACTCCAACAGGGAATAGTGAGTGCAGCTCTGGAGTATAATACATTCATAATTCCTAAACGGTTTTAACTCAAGAATATTGCTACTTCGTCAACCCTGAGTCAACTAAAAGGCTAGTGTAGACCCTCGTCATCTCCCATCTGGACTACTGTAACATCCTCCTCTGTGGCCTCCCATCTAGAACTCTCGCTCCCCTCCAATCTATCCTGAACTTTGCTGCCTGACTAATTCACCTCTCCCCTCATTTCTCCTCTGCCTCTTCCCTCTGCTCTTGCTCCCCATTGCCCAGAGGATTCAGTTCCAGATACTATCAGCTAGGTATAAGGCCGTCCACAACCTTTCCCCTCCTTACATCTCGGACCTTCTTTCCCAATACATTCCCTCTCCGATCCTCGTTTTTTTTTTTCTTCTTACATAATTGTCTAACAAGGTTTCTCAGTGCACCCCTCATACTCTTGAACTCGCTGCCCCAGCACATCAGACTCTCCCCCAACATCGAAACTTCAAAAGCAACCTGAAAATCCTCCTCTTCAGGAAAGCGTACCTCCTTCTATAAGTAGGGATGGGCGAAGCAAGCTTCGGATCCTAGATCCGAAGTCGCTTCACTCAAAACTTTGGTTTAAGTGAGTTTTTTCCGAAGTCTCGTGAGACTTCGGTGAATAACTTCAGTATTTGATTTTTAAACTGAAAAACCATATTAAAACTTGGAGCTGAACTCTGCTTCGGTTCCGAGGTACCAGTCAGAACCGAAGCCTAGTTCGGATACAAGTTTTAAAATGGTTTTTCAGTTTAAAAATTTAATTCTGACGTTATTAACCGAAGTCTCACGAGACTTCGGAAATAACCCACTTCGCCTCGTCGGAGGTCGTATATTTTAATACTGTACGGAGACACATCTCTGTACAGTATTTAACCAAAGTTTTGAGCGAAGCGCCTTCGGATCTAGGATCCGATCCCTAACTATAAGCATGCTGCGACCACTTCGCCAGAGGAGCAGCTTCTACCGTCACCTACTGTGCCCTCCCCTTCCCTTAGATTGTCAGCTCTGGTGGGCAGGGTCCTCTCCCCCTCTGTACCAGTCTGTTAATAGTTTTTTTTATCATATACAGTACAGACCAAAAGTTTGGACACACCTTCTCATTCAAAGAGTTTTCTTTATTTTCATGACTATGAAGGCATCAAAACTATGAATTAACACATGTGGAATTATATACATAACAAACAAGTGTGAAACAACTGAAAATATGTCATATTCTAGGTTCTTCAAAGTAGCCACCTTTTGCTTTGATTACTGCTTTGCACACTCTTGGCATTCTCTTGATGAGCTACAAGAGGTAGTCCCCTGAAATGGTCTTCCAACAGTCTTGAAGGAGTTCCCAGAGATGCTTAGCACTTGTTGGCCCTTTTTCCTTCACTCTGCGATCCAGCTCACCCCAAACCATCTCCATTGGGTTCAGGTCCGGTGACTGTGGAGGCCAGGTCATCTGGCGCAGCACCCCATCACTCTCCTTCATGGTCAAATAGCCCTTACTTTCAAAGTTTTCCCAATTTTTCGGCTGATTGACCTTCATTTCTTAAAGTAATGATGGCCACTCGTTTTTCTTTACTTAGATGCTTTTTTCTTGCCATAATACAAATTCTAACAGTCTATTCAGTAGGACTATCCGCTGTGTATCCACCTGACTTCTCCTCAACGCAACTGATGGTCCCAACCCCATTTATAAGGCAAAAAATCCCACTTATTAAACCTGACAGGGCACACCTGTGAAGTGAAGACCATTTCAGGGGACTACCTCTTGAAGCTCATCAAGAGAATGCCAAGAGTGTGCAAAGCAGTAATCAAAGCAAAAGGTGGCTACTTTGAAGAACCTAGAATATGACATATTTTCAGTTGTTTCACACTGGTTTGTTATGTATATAATTCCACATGTGTTAATTCATAGTTTTGATGCCTTCATAGTCATGAAAATAAAGAAAACTCTTTGAATGAGAAGGTGTGTCCAAACTTTTGGTCTGTACTGTACGTGTAACCCCTCTTAGATGTACAGCGTGATGCCGCTTTCAAATAAATAATAGTAATAATTGAGGATCAGAACAGGATGACTAATGAAATGCATTCATTTATCTCCCTTTCTTACGCAAAATGCGTAACGTTTTCACACCCGGCAGCCACAGCCCTGGAGATCCGGATAACCTGCAGGAAGGAGATGAAGTGAAAGATTCCTGAGTGTGGACATATTGGATGGGATGCTAATGGGAATATGCTTCTCGCACTCGTCACGCTCAGTAATGAGCGCCAGCTGCTTCATGTCACTGAGCTGCAACCCTCCTTCCGTCACACTGTCCTGTAAGCCAGTGTTCGCAGATATCACTAAACCAGACGTTCCAGCTAGGTTACCGGCAGGTCTTTGGGGCAAAATGGTGAATGGCATCGCTCGTCTGAAATAATATTGCATGTGTTCATGTTATAGTGGTTGCCATTCTTCATAAAGCTGTCCCCTGTGCAGAAGCAGAACTTTCTCTCCAGTGTCCCCACAACGGCCCCAGTTCTTCCGGTCCTGTATCATTGCCAGCCTCTTGGGGTCCAGTTTTCCACCTCTCTGATATAGCTCAGGCCTCACATGTGCACCAGGATGCTGCCTATGGATGGAAATAAAGGCACATTCAGACTTGGAGTTTCTACACCTCCAAAAAATTCTAAATACAAACTACAAATTGGCGTGGTATTAAAAAGCAGGAAGTGCTCAACCCCGTATGCAGCGGTGCATCTATACCGGGGGGCAGATCCTGCACTTGTGGATGTGCCTTTATTTCCATCCACAGGCAGCATTCTGGTGCACATGTGAGGCCCGGGCTGTATCAGCCAGTCTTGGGTGGGGCTCAGAGCTTGTATGCATGGTCACATGCTGGAGGTTACTGGGAGATTGCTTTGAGTCGGACCGGGCGCTCCTGTAATTCGCCCACTGGCTCCTGGTATTGCCCATACGGCCCAGGTAGGTTTAGCGTTAGGTCCCGAGCTACTTGAGAAACCTTGGCGCGGTGCTCGGGCTCAGACATGTCCTCACGTAGGACATGTTGGCTAATCTCACAATTTTAACACAGGTTTGAGGGCTTAGTAAGACCGCAGAGTGCACCTGTCCTTGTTTTTGTTGAATGGTCCAAAATACCTTCAACCAGAATCCAGACTCTCATTGGAACCTACAGGAAGCGCAAAAAGAGGATCTACTAAATATTGATTTCATTTCTCTTTTGTGGTGCCCAAATTTATGCACCTGCCGAATTTTGTGTAAACAATT
Source organism: Bufo bufo (assembly GCF_905171765.1). Lineage (NCBI taxonomy): Eukaryota > Metazoa > Chordata > Amphibia > Anura > Bufonidae > Bufo > Bufo bufo. The sequence continues at coordinate 434,445,584 of NC_053394.1, read as the reverse complement.
ATAGCACTTTCTGTAAATCCAATAAACTTCACTTCACTTCTCAGATATCACTGTGTGTTTGGGCTTGGACTCCCATATTGTTGAATGGATTAGGCAGTGGCTGAGGGACAGACAGAGGGTTGTAGTCAATGGAGTATATTCAGACCATGGACTTGTTACCAGTGGGGTACCTCAGGGGTCTGTTCTGGGACCCATATTGTTTAATATCTTTATCAGCGAAATTGCAGAAGGCCTCGATGGTAAGGTTTGTCTTTTTGCTGATGACACAAAGATTTGTAACAGGGTTGATGTTCCTGGAGGGATACACCAAATGGGAAAGGATTTAGGAAAACTAGAGGAATGGTCAAAAATATGGCAACTAAAATTTAATGTTGATAAGTGCAAGATAATGCACCTGGGGCATAAAAACCCAAGAGCAGAATATAAAATCAGTGATACAGTCCTAACCTCAGTATCTGAGGAAAGGGATTTAGGGGTCATTATTTCAGAAGACTTAAAGGCAGGCAGACAATGTCATAGAGCAGCAGGAAATGCTAGCAGAATGCTGGGGTGTATAGGGAGAGGCATTACTAGTAGAAAGAGGGAGGCGCTCATGCCGCTCTACAGAACACTAGTGAGACCTCATCTGGAGTATTGTGCTCAGTACTGGAGACCATATCTCCAGAAGGATATTGATACTTTGGAGAGAGTTCAGAGAAGAGCTACTAAACTAGTACATGGATTGCAGGATAAAACTTATCAGGAAAGGTTAAAGGACCTTAACATGTATAGCTTGGAAGAAAGACGAGACAGAGGGGATATGATAGAAACTGCTAAATACATAAAGGGAATCAACTCGGTAAAGGAGGAGAGAATATTTAAAAGAAGAAAAACTACCACAAGAGGACACAGTTTTAAATTAGAGGGGCAAAGGTTTAAAAGTAATATAAGGAAGTATTACTTTACTGAGAGAGTAGTGGATGCATGGAATAGCCTTCCTGCAGAAGTGGTAGCTGCAAATACAGTGAAGGAGTTTAAGCATGCATGGGATAGGCATAAGGCCATCCTTCATATAAGATAGGGCCGGGGGCTATCCATAGTATTCAGTATATTGGGCAGACTAGATGGGCCAAATGGTTCTCATCTGCCGACACATTCTATGTTTCTATGTTTCTATGTCTATGTGTCTCCTATATGATATATTTAACTGACATTTTTTATCGTAACAACCAACGATTTATACAGGAAAATCATGACGATTAACAAGGTTGCCCAAACTTTCGCATCCCACTGTTTGTACATGTAGGCTTGGCCGAGCATGCATGTATTGTGAACGGGAGACAGAAGAAAGCTACTGCCAGACATCTGTGTGGGGCGAGTTATCTCTCCGAAAACTAAAGGTTCGGACAGGTGAAACCAAACTGCCTGATCCTTTTCTCCCCTGACATAGGGCTCGTTCACACGACCGTTGGACATGTTGTATTCTTTTGCGGAATGGACATACGGACACGGATTGCACGCGGACTCATTTCCATTTTTTCAGCCCCATTGAAGTGAATGGTTCAGACACGGACTAAAAGTACGTTGGTGTGAGCCCTTTGATAGGCTACATGCACACGACCGTGCCGTTTTTTGCAGTCCGCAAACAACGGAAGCTACCCGTGTGCCTTCAGAAATTTGCGGAACGGAACAGGCGGCCCATTGTAGAAATGCCTATTCTTGTCCGCAAAACGGACAAGAATAGGACATGCTATATTTTTTTTGCGGGCCCCTGGAACGGAGCAACGGATGCGGACAGTACACGGAGTGCTGTCCGCATCTTTTGCGGCCCTATTAAAGTGAATAGGTCCGCACCCGAGCCACAAAAACTGCGGACCCGAAAAACGGTTGTGTGCATGAGGCCATAGTCGGCCAATTCCACATATGTAACTTGTATGTGTCTATTGGCAATCCGTGCGTGGTCATAATTGTGTGAAAAGTGATTAAACGGTCCCAATGAGCGAGTGTTAATAATGGTATAATCTGATCCCCTTCACTGTACTGACTGTAATGGACTGCCCACCCTGCAGGAGATAGCCTCTCTGGCTGATAATCCCATTATTAAGACCCAAAGGTCATCGCTCCTGATTGTGCACCTTCGCCAAATTCTTAAGTAGAAACAAAATTGAGACAACGACATCATGTCTATATATACAGTATAAAGAGAACGAAAAAAATGTCTTTACCGGGGAGGGGGCAGCTCCGCTTTCCAATTATAGAGGAGGGATAAACTGTAGGGATTAGGAGAACACTTTATAAAGCTCATTGCTCCTTACCCTCAGGGCTCCGTGAAGTTCTGCATCCAGTAAGTCCTTATCCTCATCAAGTGTCCTGGGCGCACACAGGGCAAGGATTTATCTCATCTTCTGTTATATTATTGCCGTACATTATAATATCCTGGTGTCTGTTATATTACCTGCATCCCGTGACCCTCCAGCTGTTGTGCCGCTACTACTCCCAGCATGTCCTGCGGCTGACACGATGGGACTTGTGGTTTTACAACAGCCGGAGAAACACAGGTGGAAAACCAGTACATTGTGGTATAATGTATATTGTATTATGTTGTTATATTATCCTTACATTATTTTATATTATGTCGTTTTTAATATTACATTATAATGTCATGTATTATATAACTCTATATTAGTACATTCTGTTATATCACATGATAGCATTGTATTACATTATAATGTGCCATGTTACTCTACATTATATTATTACATCATATTACATTATAATGTGCTATATTACTCTATATTATATTATTACATCATATTACATGATAATGTGCCATGTTACTCTATATTATATTGTATTACATTATAATGTGCCATGTTACTCTATATTATATTATCACATCGTATAACATTATAATGTGCTATATTACTCTATATTATATTATTACATCATATTACATGATAATGTGCCATGTCACTCTATATTATATTGTATTACATAATATTGTGCTGTATCAGATTACGTTGTTATATTATTACATCATATTACATTATAATGCACTATATTACTCTATATTATATTATCACATCGTATAACATTATAATGCACTATATTACTCTATATTATATTATCACATCGTATAACATTATAATGTGCTATATTAGATTACTGTATATTATTACTTGGTATTGTATTACTGTATATTAGATTACTTCATTGCATGTTATTTATAACATATTATTACCCTGCATGATATGATATTACATTTTATTACCCTTCATATTTCGGTAGCTGCCTCCAGTCCCTCCAAGCTGACCTGTCCTTTCCTTTGGTCCTCAGACCTCCATTGCTCTATATCACCTGTGCCTGGACTGAGCCGGTAAGTAATGGGCACCAATAAACATCAGGGTAATGTTGTCTGAACCCGGCAATTTTCACAGGTCTGACCGACCATCTACAATGTACCCCGTAGCGGCAGATATCAGGGAGAGAAGGGTCAGGCATGTTGGATTTTAACATGTCCCCTCCTTTTGCTCTCAGTAGAGATCAGCAACCACCAGGAAGGTCTGGGAAATGCTTTAAGGCTCATGCACTCGGACCATGGTGGTCCGCAAACACAGTGTGCTGTCTGCATCTTATGGGGCCCCATTGAAGTGAATATCAGAAAATAACCTAACGTTTAAATCACATTTGTATGTTAAACATATTTTTAAAGAATTTTTGATGCTGTTATTTCTGCAATACCTATAGCAGTTTTCGCACTGGCCACATGAACCACCTACACACCTCACCAATCATCTGACACACGAGCGGGGGGGGGTTATTCCTCTGCTGCTCGGGTCATTTATGCCACCAAAGAAGCAGCAGATTGCACCATAGATGGAGGATGACCTGACGACCATACGCAAACTGTACAGGACAGGGGTCACCCAGACCACACTGCTTTAGGTCCCCTTTAAGTATCAGGCCTGGCCCTCTCGTGTGGGCAGATTATTCCACTCCTGGAGCATGAGATCTATAACACTGAAATAGCCCCCAGGTCTTACAGGAGCCTTGTAAATGGTGTCATCACATTCTGGAGTCATGATGAAGACTTCAAGTCCGGCTCCTGCTCTTATCATCCAGTTATCTGAGCCTGAGTCATTTCTCTTCTTATAGTGCAAATCCATTAGTTGCTGCTCTACTTCACATGAGGCGTCATTTATTTTTATGCACTTCTATAGCGCTAGTATACAGGTTCTTCTCAAAAAATCAGCATATTGTGATAAAGTTCATTATTTTCTGTAATGTACTGATAAACATTAGACTTTCATATATTTTAGATTCATTACACACAACTGAAGTAGTTCAAGCCTTTTCTTGTTTTAATATTGATGATTTTGGCATACAGCTCATGAAAACCCAAAATTCCTATCTCCAAAAATTAGCATATTTCATCCGACCAATTAAAGAAAAGTGTTTTTAATACAAAAAAAGTCAACCTTCAAATAATTAAGTTCAGTTATGCGCTCAATACTTGGTCGGGAATCCTTTTGCAGAAATGACTGCTCAATGCGGCAATGTGGCATGGAGGCAATCAGCCTGTGGCACTGCTGAGGTGTTATGGAGGCCCAGGATGCTTCGATAGCGGCCTTCAGCTCATCCAGAGTGTTGGGTCTTGCGTCTCTCAACTTTCTCTTCCCAATATCCCACAGATTCTCTATGGGGTTCAGGTCAGGAGAGTTGGCAGGCCAATTGAGCACAGTAATACCATGGTCAGTAAACCATTTACCTGTGGTTTTGGCACTGTGAGCAGGTGCCAGGTCGTGCTGAAAAATGACATCTTCATCTCCATAAAGCTTTTCAGCAGATGGAAGCATGAAGTGCTCCAAAATCTCCTGATAGCTAGCTGCATTGACCCTGCCCGTGATAAAACACAGTGGACCAACACCAGCAGCTGACATGGCACCCCAGACCATCACTGACTGTGGGTACTTGACACTGGACTTCAGGCATTGTGGCATTTCCCTCTCCCCAGTCTTCCTCCAGACTCTGGCACCTTGATTTCCGAATGACATGCAAAATTTGCTTTCATTCGAAAAAAGTACTTTGGACCACTGAGCAACAGTCCAGTGCTGCTTCTCTGTAGCCCAGGTCAGGCGCTTCTGCCGCTGTTTCTGGTTCAAAAGTGGCTTGACCTGGGGAATGCGGCACCTGTAGCCCATTTCCTGCACACGCATGTACACGGTGGCTCTGGATGTTTCTACTCCAGACTCGGTCCACTGCTTCCGCAGGTCCCCCAAGGTCTGGAATCGGTCCTTCTCCACAATCTTCCTCAGGGTCCGGTCACCTCTTCTCGTTGTGCAGCGTTTTCTGCCACACTTTTTCCTTCCCACAGACTTCCCACTGAGGTGCCTTGATACAGCACTCTGGGAACAGCCTATTCGTTCAGAAATTTCTTTCTGTGTCTTACCCTCTTGCTTGAGGGTGTCAATGATGGCCTTCTGGACAGCAGTCAGGTCGGCAGTCTTACCCATGATTGCGGTTTTGAGTAATGAACCAGGCTGGGAGTTTTTAAAAGCCTCAGGAATCTTTTGCAGGTGTTTAGAGTTAATTAGTTGATTCAGATGATTAGGTTAATAGCTCGTTTAGAGAACCTTTTCATGATATGCTAATTTTTTGAGATAGGAATTTTGGGTTTTCATGAGCTGTATGCCAAAATCATCAATATTAAAACAAGAAAAGGCTTGAACTACTTCAGTTGTGTGTAATGAATCTAAAATATATGAAAGTCTAATGTTTATCAGTACATTACAGAAAATAATGAACTTTATCACAATATGCTAATTTTTTTAGAAGAACCTGTATTCCGCAGCTCTTTACAGACATTATCATCATGGGGCTCACGATCTAAGGTACCTATCAGTATGTCTTTGGAGTGTGGGAGGAATTTAAAGAGAACCCACACAAAAATGGGGAGAACATACAAACTCCATGCATGTTGGATTCGAACACAGGACCCCAGCGCTGCAAGGCACCAGTGCTATCCACTGAACCACCGCGCTACCGTAACTGTGTGTTACAGACAAATTTGCATGTAAGACGTGCAACTTTTGCAGTGGATTTGTCCTTGGTGAATACAAACTTAATCTCTCCAAGGAGCCCTGATAGGACTGACACACACAGGAAGAACAGTGGGAAGTTGGAGAAATGTGGGTTCTATATATAATAATATAAATTGCTGACCACCGATGCTTTCTGCCCTGATAGCTGCAGCCATGGGTGACGCGGAGATGCAGGCCTATGGCCCGGCCGCGGTGTTCCTCAGGAAGTCTGAAAAGGAAAGGATCGAGGCCCAGAATCAGCCCTTCGATGCCAAAACCTACTGCTATGTTACTGACCCCACCATCGACTACATCAAGGGGAAAATCAAAGGCTCAGAGGTTGGGAAGACGACGGTGGAGACGGAGGATGGGCGGGTAAGATAACTGAGCTTCGTACGTGAAGGTAACAGATGGTTCACGTAGGAGAAACCGCCTTATATACGCAGATTCCCCAGCCACTGGCTGAATGTGGACGTGGAGTGCCAGCTTTTACCACCAGATGCAAGGCTGCATCAGGAGTGGCGCATTACACAGCACCTACGGAAAGCAACGCCCATTCTTGTAGGACACTTAGAGTGACTATTACAAAGCTTCATGTCTTACTCCATCCTTTGTTTTGTTTTTCTCCACATATCAGACCGTTACGGTGAAACCCGAGAACGTTTACCCCATGAATCCTCCCAAGTTCGATAAAATTGAAGATATGGCGATGCTAACGCACCTGCACGAACCAGCTGTCCTGTATAACCTCAAAGAGCGCTACAAGGCCTGGATGATCTATGTAAGATATAGTGCACTGCAATTGTGAGAGACTGAGACAATCTCTTCTAGCTTTCACTGTAGTATTTGGTGATTAGGGTATAGTGATCAGTACTACATCCAGATCACCAGGACATATAGCGGTGATATCACTGTATATACATCACTGGTGAGAGGTCACTAGAGTATAGTGATCAGTACTACATCCAGATCACCAGGACATAGAGCGGTGATATCACTGTATATACATCACTGGTGAGAGGTCACTAGAGTATAGTGATCAGAACTACACCCAGATCACCAGGACATAGAGCAGTGATATCACTGTATATACATCACTGGTGAGAGGTCACTAGAGTATAGTGATCAGTACTACATCCAGATCACCAGGACATAGAGCGGTGATATCACTGTATATACATCACTGGTGAGAGGTCTCTAGAGTATAGTGATTAGTACTACACCCAGATCACCAGGACATAGAGCGGTGATATCACTGTATATACATCACTGGTGAGAGGTGACTAGACTATAGTGATCAGTACTACACCCAGATCACCAGGACATAGAGCAGTGATATCACTGTATATACATTACTGGTGAGAGGTGACTAGACTATAGTGATCAGTACTACACCCAGATAACCAGTACATAGAGCGGTGATATCACTGTATATACATCACTGGTGAGAGGTCACTAGAGTATAGTGATCAGTATTACACCCAGATCACCAGGACATAGAGTGGTGATATCACTGTATATACATCACTGGTGAGAGGTCACTAGAGTATAGTGATCAGTACTATACCCAGATCACCAGGATATAGAGCAGTGATATCACTGTATATATATATATATATCACTGGTGAGAGAATACTAAAGTATAGTGATCAGCACTACACCCAGATCACCAGGATATAGAGCAGTGATATCACTGTATATACATCACTGGTGAGAGGTAACTAGAGTATAGTGATCAGTACTACACCCAGATCACCAGGACATAGAGCGGTGATATCACTGTATATATATATATATATCACTGGTGAGAGAATACTAAAGTATAGTGATCAGTACTACACCCAGATCACCAGGATATAGAGCAGTATATACATACTGTATATACATCACTGGTGAGAGGTAACTAGAGTATAGTGATCAGTACTACACCCAGATCACCAGTGATCTCTCACCAGTGATGTACAGTATATACAGTGATATCACCGCTCTATGTACTGGTGATCTGGGTGTAGTACTGATCACTATACTCTAGTGACCTCTCACCAGTGATGTATATACAGTGATATCACCGCTATATGTCCTGGTGATCTGGGTGTAGTACTAATCACTATACTCTAGCGACCTCTCACCAGTGATATATATACAGTGATATCACTGCTCTATGTCCTGGTGATCTGGGTGTAGTACTGATCACTATACTCTAGTGACCTCTCACCAGTGATGTATATACAGTGATATCACCGCTATATGTCCTGGTGATCTGGGTGTAGTACTGATCACTATACTCTAGTGACCTCTCACCAGTGATGTATATACAGTGATATCACCGCTCTATGTCCTGGTGATCTGGGTGTAGTACTGATCACTATACTCTAGTTACCTCTCACCAGTGATGTATATACAGTGATATCACCGCTCTATGTCCTGGTGATCTGGGTGTAGTACTGATCACTATACTCTAGTGACCTCTCACCAGTGATGTATATACAGTGATATCACCGCTCTATGTCCTGGTGATCTGGGTGTAGTACTGATCACTATACTCTAGTGACCTCTCACCGATGATGTATATACAGTGATATCACCGCTCTATGTCCTGGTGATCTGGATGTAGTACTGATCACTATACTCTAATGACCTCTCACCAGTGATGTATATACAGTGATATCACCGCTCTATGTCCTGGTGATCTGGGTGTAGTACTGATCACTATACTCTAGTCACCTCTTACCAGTGATGTATATACAGTGATATCACCGCTGTATGTCCTGGTGATCTGGGTGTAGTACTGATCACTATACTCTAGTGACCTCTCACCGATGATGTATATACAGTGATATCACCGCTCTATGTCCTGGTGATCTGGGTGTAGTACTGATCACTATACTCTAGAGACCTCTCACCAGAGATGTATATACAGTGATATCACCGCTCTATGTCCTGGTGATCTGGATGTAGTACTGATCACTATACTCTAGTGACCTCTCACCAGTGATGTATATACAGTGATATCACTGCTCTATGTCCTGGTGATCTGGGTGTAGTACTGATCACTATACTCTAGTGACCTCTCACCAGTGATGTATATACAGTGATATTACTGCTCTATGTCCTGGTGATCTGGGTGTAGTACTGATCACTATACTCTAGTGACCTCTCATCAGTGACTACACTACACTCTGACTATACACATTAAAGCGGATGGCCCTCTAATATTTTCTCACTTCTGTACTGCAGACATATTCCGGTCTGTTTTGTGTCACCGTGAACCCCTACAAGTGGCTGCCTGTTTACAACCCTGAAGTGGTCAATGCTTACCGAGGCAAGAAGCGTCAGGAGGCCCCACCACACATCTTCACCATCTCTGATAACGCCTATCAGTTCATGTTGACTGGTGAGTCGCTTTTATAGTAATTTTGTGACTTCATGAAATAGTAAGTACATTACAGATTCACATCACGTCGTGTACTGTTGTCACATCCAGATCTGCCGCTAAAGCTGTAATGCCCCCAGCTCTTCTGTAGTGCACCTAGGAGGTTATTGTATGGGGCCCGGTATAACGAGTACATCTCCTGTGATGCATGGGGAAGTTATTGGGGTGAGCGTTGGTGCCAGTTCTCTTGCCAAATTATTGACCTATGTGAAGTTGCTGCCGATCACCTGACGAACAAGCATCACTCCTAAGCAGGGGCGGACTAGGAACGTAACGTGGCCCTGGATAAAAACTAAGTGGCCCCATGTTGTAGGCAGGTTCAAAGGACAGAAGGCGTGACACAAGTGGGCAGGGATAACAAAAGTAGATGGGGCTGTCAATACCAAAGCGCAGCACATAATACCGCCCCTGCAGAGCTATATACCACAGTGCAACACAAAATACTGCCCCTGCAGAACTATATACCACAGTGCAGCACATAATACCGCCCCTTCAGAGCTATATACCACAATGCAACACAAAATACTGCCTGTGCAGAACTATATACCACAGTGCAGTACAAAATACCGCCCCTTCACAGCTATATACCATAGTGCAGCACATAATACCACCCCTGCAGAGCTATATACCACAGTGCAACACAAAATACCACCCCTTCAGGGCTATATACCACAGTGCAGCACAAAATACTGCCCCTGCAGAACTATATACCACAGTGCAGCACATAATACCGCCCCTGCAGAACTATATACCACAGTGCAGCACATAATACCGCCCCTGCAGAACTATATACCACAGTGCAGCACATAATACCGCCCCTTCAGAGCTATATACCACAGTGCAGCACAAAGTACCACCCCTGAAGAGATATATACCAAAGTGCTGCCCCAGCAGGAACAGATATCACAGTGCAGCACATAATACTGACCCCCTCGTCTCAGTATTCAACTGTATCACCATCTTGAGGATGGCGAAACAGTTGAGTTCAGGAGGGCATCTGCAGGTGCTGGTCAGTTGCATAGGTGCCTGATGTTCCCAGCATTAATTACTGTTTAGAGTATTAGATTGTTATATATCTGGCTGGCGGCCCCCCAGGCATTTGCCCACTGGGAAATTTCCCTATAGGGTCAATGGCCAGTCGGCCCCTGCCCTTCAGGTTGTAGCATCTTTGATGCAGCACATAAAATCTTCATTTGTATAAAGTGTGCTGCCAACAACCAAGGAAACTGTATGGGGACGAACAACCGCAGTAAGTACCGTACAGGCCCTTGGGCCTCTTCCACACGAGCGATACGGATTGTGTCAGGATCTGTTCAGGGAAAAAACAATGGTTTAACACACCAGTTCGATCAGTTTTTTCTACTATTATGTTCAGTGTGTCCGTTTTTTTTCTGTCCAGATTGTCTCCCAATTGCGTGCATTTTTCACACGCATGAATAAAAACTGCAGAAAAACAATCTACATCTCCGAACAACTGTCAGTGAAATATGCATTGCATCCGGTATTTCACTGAAGCCCCATTCACGTCTGTGGAGCCAGAGCTGCGCAGAAAACGCACAATATAGAACATGCTGCAGAAATGATGCACAGACCCGTTAAAATGAATGGGTCAGGATTCAGTCCGGATGCTATGCACCGACTGCACACATCGCACGCAGACGGAAAACTCGCTCGTGTGAAAGAGCCGCTTTGTAGTGAAGCAGACATATTGAGGTGTATTGTACATTATTTTTAATATCTTAGTCATTTCATGGTCGGTGCTGACAATATAAATGCTTTTTTTTCAACAGATCGTGACAACCAGTCTATTCTGATCACGTATGTACACACAGATACCCCCACTATGATTAAGGCCTTATGCACACGACCGTCGCGCGGCCGTTCCATGCATTGGGTATCGAGACACATTCAACTTGAATGGGTCCGTGATCCGTCCGCACGGCAAAAAAATAGAACATGTTCGGTGCGGAGGCTCGGACAGAAACACCATGGAAGCACTTCATAGTGCTTCCGTGGGGTTCCGTGCTTCCGTTCCCCACCGCAGCTCCGGATTGCAGACCCATTCAAGTGAATGGGTCCGCATCCGTGATGCAGGGAGCATACGGCTAGTGCCCACATATTGCGGACCCGCTGCTTGCGGGCCGCAATACGGCCACGGCCGGGCTGTGTGCATGAGGCCTAATTACATTTTGACTTGTAGAGATTTTATCTTTTTATGTTGAATTCCTTTTTTAATGTTTACATTTTATTTAAATATAAATAATGTAGAAAAAATATGGAGCGTTGGCCGCCTATGCGATTTTTCAGTGTAACCCCCGGAACCTTAGCCTTGTTTTTGCTTTTATTCACAAGGCCTAGCCTGTGTGTCTGTCCTGTGATGAAGGATGGTGTTTCTATGATGTGTGATGTCATTTTTTGTGTGCTGTAGCGGAGAATCCGGTGCTGGGAAGACGGTGAACACAAAACGTGTCATCCAGTACTTTGCAACAATTGCAGCTGTTGGTGACATAAAGAAGAAGGAGTCAACGAGTGGAATAAAGGTAAGTCATGAAATATTAAACCGACCAGACGCTTTATCGACAGACAGCTCTCTCTCTCTCTCTCTCTCGATTCTCCCAGGCTTTCATGTGGTCTTAGTGGGTATTAAAGGGGATATCCATTTTTTTTTTTTATTTAAAAAGTGATGGGGGGCCTAATAAGATGCTAAAAAATACTCAATATTTGATATGCCACTGCAGCCAATCACTGGCATCAGCGGTGTATTGCATGAGACACCTGAGGCCAGTGATTGGCTTTGCTGCAGCCAATCGATACAACACTGGCTAGGAAGATGACAGAGCGGCAGCGCTGGATCGGGGTTGGTGCATAAATGGAAGATCATATTATTTATTATTTTGCAAGGTCCCCAGCACTTTGGTAAAATACAAGAAATACTCCAACCTTTTCTTCTCTCTGAGAACAAAAGGATCAGGCATTTTAAAATTCAACAATATGATCCTTATCTCCCCGACATCTTCCATTGGCTCCCATACACATTAGATGGGTCAGTGGTCTTGGCTGGTATACATCTAATCTGTACGGCCAGCTTAATCAGCTGCCGCCACTCTTTGTACTGCCTTATAAAAATAAATGGATCGGTGTACGATCCACAAAAAATGCAGATTGGACACAGACTCAAAATATGGACGTGTGGATGAAGCTTATATGAATTGTCTCATCTCGCTGTTACTAAGGCGAGAAGAGACACAGTCCTGACCACCAGCCGGCTGATGAACAGCAGAGTGCTCCGGCACTCCCATTGAGGTGCATGAGAGCTACGGAAACGGCGTTTCTGAGTTAGGGAACCAGTATAGCTTGCTGTGCTACGCCGTTTCCGTAGCTCTCATGCACCGCATTGGGAGCTCCTGAAAGAGTTAGTGCTGGAGCCTCTGCTGTTTCCCAGTTGGCTGGTGGTCAGGACCATCTTAGTAACAGCGAGATGAGACAACCCCTTTAAGTCTAATGTACGGTTAACTGCATGAAAACAACTACCATGAAATAATACGATAATATACATTAAATGAAAACCTAAAATATAGTTAAATGAAGTAAAGTCCAAAAAATAAGCCAATAAATAAAATAAGACATGTGAATGCAATAAAAATATATGGGGCAATAATAAAAATGTAAAGAAATAATTCTGAATAACAAATAAATAAGGGATATAAATATAAAATACATAAACTAGATTTTATTTTCTGCACATAATTTCAGATTTCCGTAACGGGCACAATCTCAGCAGTGTAGTCCTTTTCTCTGTATATCACACGGCCGTGAGTTCTGTCTAAAACAAAATGTGACATATTTCCCTGGTAATAAACGTTCTTCTATTTTATTTTTAATTGTTATTCTTTCTTTTTGTTCAGGGAACCCTGGAAGATCAAATCATCCAGGCCAATCCCCTCCTGGAAGCCTTTGGCAATGCAAAGACCGTCAGGAATGACAACTCCTCCAGATTTGTACGTTGGTTTTTTTTCTCCTATTTTTGGTTTGACTTTATTAATATTATTTCATCATAGATGATTTGTGGCCTTTTTTATTCAACAGGGGAAATTTATTCGGATTCACTTTGGCACCACAGGGAAGCTCGCCTCAGCGGATATCGAAACATGTGAGGATTGTTGTATTTGATTGTGCTTTATAAAAATTCAGGGGGGGGGGAGATTTATTAAGACCAGCGTTCCCACACGCCAGTATTCATCCCCTGTCCGCTGGAGTAAATTAGGCGCATCTCTGGCCCGAAACTCAAATCTACTCCAGCTAGGGGCTGAGGAAGGCTTGAGCTGTAACTTAATCCAGCTTCTGGCCTAAATTGTAGTAAATCCGGCGGGCCATGATGGGCTCTGCCCTCCCGCTAAGCCTCACCCCATTTTTATCTTCACTTTAAAAAAGTGGGGAGAAGCTGAAAGAAATGCCAGTTATGGAGCACATATGGCACGCACTATGATTTGCAACTTTTTAACAGTAAAATATTGGCGTAAATACCTTGATAAATGCCCCTCATAGTGTGATTAGCTGAAAATTTTTGGATTTTTTTTATAGTTGATATTTTGCGCATCACTTCTCACTTCTCATTGCAGATCTGTTGGAGAAATCTCGAGTAACCTTCCAGCTTCCAGCAGAACGAAGTTATCACATCTTCTACCAAATCATGTCCAACAAGAAACCTGAACTAATTGGTCAGTGGTGGGGTCACAAGGAGTGGTAGCGTTCCTCAGGAAACTGTTCTCTATCATTAATGTTTTAAAAATGTATTTTTTTTTTTTTTTACCAAACATTTTATTCACAAATCACACTCACTATAGAGTTACCAAGTACTGCGAGTGTAGACACAGAGTGCTTTGACCACATTTTTGCAAAAATGTTTAGATTTTTTTTTAAAAGGTTGTTTTTATGTTGTTTCAGATATGATGTTGATCACCACAAATCCATATGATTTCCCGTACATCAGCCAAGGGGAGATTACGGTGGCCAGCATCGACGACACCGAGGAGCTGATAGCCACAGACGTACGATGCTTTTATGGAATACCAGGTTACTCTGGACAGGACCGGATGCATATCTTATTGGATATTATATTCGATTTTGCAGAACGCCATCGATATCTTGGGCTTCACTCCTGAGGAGAAAGTCGGAATCTACAAGTTAACAGGCGCGGTCATGCATTATGGAGTCATGAAGTTCAAGCAGAGGCCAAGAGAGGAACAAGCAGAGCCTGATGGGACTGAAGGTGGGTCCTGACCAGGGATCGGTCATTTTGTAATCTTCTGTTACATTCTCAAGGACTAGATCTGGTTCTAGGTTCATGATGAACCAATGGTGTTAGTTAACTGGGACACGCCTCTATGTACGTGTCCAACCTCAGAATTTACCGGTCCAGTATGCTTTCCATGGTAGGTTTATCCAACCCAAGAATTAAGATGGCAGATTGGGAGGTGCCAAGTGTTTTCACCATAAGTCCAACCCATGAAGACTTTGGTCATACCTTCTAAACCATCCCTCATAATACTGTTAAGGCAATATCGCAGACCTTAGAGTGCCACTCATTGCAGTGCCCTGGCACCATAGTCTCCACACTCACCGTAGTCCTTAGAGTTATTGTACCTAAAACCCCCCTCATGAGTCCTGCCCGGTCCTGGTGTATACGCAGCATTGCATTCAGTATAAATAACTGCGTCAACACCCTGCTCTTATGCTACCACTGGGATTATATGTATAGGGAGGTGCTTGCCGGTGTCAGCCCATCTCTCACTTCCCTGCATTGTTTCCACCCTAGTTGCTGATAAAACAGCCTACCTGACTGGCCTGAACTCTGCGGACTTGCTGAAAGGTCTCTGCTACCCCAGGGTCAAAGTGGGCAATGAATATGTGACCAAGGGTCAAACCGTGGAGCAGGTAACAACCTACTGCTCTCAGTCTTGTCATCCTTCTGCCGGCAGCTCAGATGGATAACAGCATTATATTGTACAGGTGCACCACAATGTCAACGCCCTTAGCAAGTCTGTGTATGAGAAGCTCTTCACTTGGATGGTGACTCGCATTAACGAGCAGCTTGATACCAAACTCCCCAGGCAGCATTTCATCGGGGTCCTCGATATTGCTGGTTTCGAAATCTTTGAGGTTAGTACAAAACAAATAAAACCGGACGGCAAGGGTGGGGGTGTGACAATGATAACCAACGCTGGTCTCTACGAATGGGGCGCAGGTTTTGGTGTTGTTCAGAACAAGTAACAAGTACCCCCTCCCCCCGACCTTCTGGGCTCTGTAGTACTTTACGTGAGTGACTTGTACGATAACTCAAGCACCGAGTCCTTGAAAGGTGAACTCAACATTTATCACTTACAGTTCAACAGCTTGGAGCAGCTGTGCATCAACTTCACCAACGAGAAGCTGCAGCAGTTCTTCAACCACCACATGTTTGTACTGGAGCAAGAGGAGTACAAGAAGGAGGGGATCGAGTGGACCTTCATCGACTTTGGCATGGACCTCGCCGCCTGCATTGAGCTTATTGAGAAGGTATAGTCTCATCCATACAGGGCAGTATATAAAATGAGGGAAGTATTATACAAACCGGATTCCAAAAAAGTTGGGACACTAAACAAATTGTGAATAAAAACTGAATGCAATGATGTGGAGATGGCAAATGTCAATATATTATTTGTAATAGAACGTAGATGACAGATCAAACGTTTAATCCGAGTAAATGTATCATTTTAAAGGAAAAATACGTTGATTCCAATTTTCACGGTATCAACAAATCCCAAAAAAGTTGGGACAAGTAGCAATAAGAGGCTGGAAAAAGTAAATTTGAGCATAACGAAGAGCTGGAAGACCAATTAACACTAATTAGGTCAATTGGCAACATGATTGGGTATAAAAAGAGCTTCTCAGAGTGGCCGTGTCTCTCAGAAGCCAAGATGGGTAGAGGATCACCAATTCCCACAATGTTGCGCAGAAAGATAGTGGAGCAATATCAGAAAGGTGTTACCCAGCGAAACATTGCAAAGACTTTGCATCTATCATCATCAACTGTGCATAACATCATCCGAAGATTCAGAGAATCTGGAACAATCTCTGTGCGTAAGGGTCAAGGCCGTAAAACCATACTGGATGCCCGTGATCTCCGGGCCCTTAAACGACACTGCACCACAAACAGGAATGTTACTGTAAAGGAAATCACAGAATGGGTTTAGGAATACTTCCAGAAACCATTGTCAGTGAACACAATCCACCGTGCCATCCGCCGCTGCCAGCTGAAACTCTACAGTGCAAAGAAGAAGCCATTTCTAAGCAAGATCCACAAGCTCAGGCGTTTTCACTGGGCCAGGGATCATTTAAAATGGAGTGTGACAAAATGGAAGACTGTTCTGTGGTCAGACGAGTCACGATTCAAAGTTCTTTTTGGAAATCTGGGACGCCATGTGATCCGGACCAAAGAGGACAAGGACAACCCAAGTTGTTATCAACGCTCAGTTCAGAAGCCTGCATCTCTGATGGTATGGGGTTGCATGAGTGCGTGTGGCATGGGCAGCTTGCATGTCTGGAAAGGCACCATCAATGCAGAAAAATATATTCAGGTTCTAGAACAACATCTGCTCCCATCCAGACGTCATCTCTTTCAGGGAAGACCCTGCATTTTTCAACAAGATAATGCCAGACCACATTCTGCATCAATCACAACATCATGGCTGCGTAGGAGAAGGATCCGGGTACTGAAATGGCCAGTCTGCAGTCCAGATCTTTCACCTATAGAGAACATTTGGCGCATCATAAAGAGGAAGGTGCAACAAAGAAGGCCCAAGACGATTGAACAGTTAGAGGCCTGTATTAGACAAGAATGGGAGAGCATTCCTATTTCTAAACTTAAGAAACTCGTCTCCTCGGTCCCCAGACGTCTGTTGAGTGTTGTAAGAAGAAGGGGAGATGCCACACAGAGGTGAAAATGGCCTTGTCCCAACTTTTTTGGAATCCGGTTTGTAGTAGTAATATTCTTGTACATAGGAGGCAGTATTATAGTAGTTATATTCTTGTACATAGGAGCAGTATTATAGTAGTTATATTCTTGTACATAGGAGCAGTATTATAGTAGTTATATTCTTGTACATAGGAGCAGTATTATAGTAGTTATATTCTTGTACATAGGAGCAGTATTATAGTAGTTATATTCTTGTACATAGGAGCAGTATTATAGTAGTTATATTCCTGTACATAGGAGCAGTATTATAGTAGTTATAGTCTTGTACATAGGAGCAGTATTATAGTAGTTATAGTCTTGTACATAGGAGCAGTATTATAGTAGTTATAGTCTTGTACATAGGAGGCAGTATTATAGTAGTTATATTCCTGTACATAGGAGCAGTATTATAGTAGTTATATTCTTGTACATAGGAGGCAGTATTATAGTAGTTATATTCTTGTACATAGGAGCAGTATTATAGTAGTTATAGTCTTGTACATAGGAGGCAGTATTATAGTAGTTATATTCTTGTACATAGGAGCAGTATTATAGTAGTTATATTCTTGTACATAGGAGCAGTATTATAGTAGTTATATTCTTGTACATAGGAGCAGTATTATAGTAGTTATATTCTTGTACATAGGAGCAGTATTATAGTAGTTATATTCTTGTACATAGGAGCAGTATTATAGTAGTTATATTCTTGTACATAGGAGCAGTATTATAGTAGTTATATTCTTGTACATAGGAACAGTATTATAGTAGATATATTCTTTTACATAGGAGGCAGTATTATAGTAGTTATATTCTTGTACATAGGAGCAGTATTATAGTAGTTATATTCTTGTACATAGGAGCAGTATTATAGTAGTTAAATTCTTGCACATAAGAGCAGTGTCATGCCCTGCTCTGACTATGTGCGGAGGTCTGCCAGAATAGCAGCACATGTTTAGTTTTGTTTTGTTTTGGAGTCGTGCTGCACCCGCCTCCC
Source organism: Bufo bufo (assembly GCF_905171765.1). Classification (NCBI taxonomy): domain Eukaryota; kingdom Metazoa; phylum Chordata; class Amphibia; order Anura; family Bufonidae; genus Bufo; species Bufo bufo. Next base: position 434,427,105 of record NC_053394.1, on the reverse strand, counting down.
ATCAGGTGCACTGGTTGGGGTCATTGGTTTAAATAACACTCTTGTCCAGTGTTCTGAGCGGGTTATTGAAATCAGTCTGGCCTTGGAAGCAAGGAAGGAAGGTTGTCTGTTCCAGCTCAGAAAAGATAAGTGTGGTTTCAGTTTTTGTTGATTGCTGTCTAGGTTGTGTTTGTGTCATCTTTCCCATCCAGGTTCTGTGCGAGCAGGCTGCTCCTTTTCCCCTTTTCACCATCTCAGGGAATCTAGGGTGTTTTAGCCCAGGCACGAGGACACATCATACCTACCTTCAAGGTCTGAATGTGGGCTGAGCAGTGCAGGGAAAGAGGTCAGGGTTTAGCTAGGAGGTTACCCTTCCCCTGCTTCTCGCCTAGAGCCTGGTTGTTGGTTTATCTGTGTGTCCGCCGTGACAAGCAGTATTATAGTAGTTATATTCTTGTACATAGGAGCAGTATTATAGTACTTAAATTCTTGTACATAGGAGGCAGTATTATAGTAGCTATATTCTTGTACATAGGAGGCAGTATTATAGTAGTTATATTCTTGTACAGAGGAGCAGTATTATAGTAGTTATATTCTTGTACATAGGAGGCAGTATTATAGTAGTTATATTTTTGTACTATGGGGCGGTATTATAGTAGTCATATTCTTCTACATAGGGGCAGTATTATAGTAGTTATATTCTTGTACATAGGAGGCAGTATTATAGTAGTTATATTTTTGTACTATGGGGCGGTATTATAGTAGTTATATTCTTGTACATAGGGGCAGTATTATAGTAGTTGCAGTAAATTCTTCTACATAGGGGCAGTATTATAGCAGTTATATTCTTCTATATGGGAACAGTTTTATAGTAGTTAAAGTATATTCTTCTACATAGGGGCAGTATTATAGCAGTTATATTCTTCTATATGGGAACAGTTTTATAGTAGTTAAAGTATATTCTTCTACATAGGGGCAGTATTGTAGTAGTTGCAGTATATTCTTTTACATATGGGCAATATTACAGTATTTATTAACTTTTTTCCCTCTGAATCACTGCAGCCAATGGGCATCTTCTCCATCCTTGAAGAGGAGTGCATGTTCCCCAAGGCAACAGACACTTCCTTCAAGAACAAGCTGTATGATCAGCATCTTGGCAAGTCAAGCAACTTCCAGAAGCCCAAAGTGGCCAAAGGCAAAGCCGAGGCTCACTTCTCCCTAATCCACTATGCTGGGACCGTGGACTACAACATTAAGGGTTGGTTGGAGAAAAACAAAGACCCATTGAATGACACTGTGGTGGGATTGTATCAGAAGTCCTCCATGAAAATCCTGGCAAACCTGTATGCCACATACGCCGGAACAGATGCAGGTGAGATACTGACATTCACAACTCTGGGCCATGCAAGCTTCATAAAGGGTTCATTTTTCTCCCTCATTCGGTGATTAGGAGACGGGTTGTCGCTTTAATACATTGGATATTTTCGTATTTCTTAGAATAATTGTGAACTGCTTGCTCTTAACTTTGCAGATGGGGCATCCAAGAAAGGGACAAAGAAGAAGGGCTCCTCCTTCCAGACCGTGTCTGCGCTTTTTCGGGTGAGAGTTTTTTATTTTTATCGCTCTGTTATTTGTGGTGTTACATAGGACTGCAGGTGACATCTACTACATTATCTGTACTCAGAGAGTTATCACTGTGTTATCTGTGGTGTTACATAGGACTGCAGGTGACATCTACTACATTATCTGTACTCAGAGAGTTATCACCATGTTATCTGTGGTGTTACATAGGACTGCAGGTGACATCTACTACATTATCTGTACTCAGAGAGTTCTCACTGTATTATCTGTGGTGTTACATAGGACTGCAGGTGACATCTACAACATTATCTGTACTCAGAGAGTTATCACTGTGTTATCTGTGGTGTTACATAGGACTGCAGGTGACATCTACTACATTATCTGTACTCAGAGAGTTATCACTGTGTTATCTGTGGTGTTACATAGGACTGCAGGTGACATCTACAACATTATCTGTGATCAGAGAGTTATCACTGTGTTATCTGTGGTGTTACATAGGACTGCAGGTGACATCTACTACATTATCTGTACTCAGAGAGTTCTCACTGTGTTATCTGTGGTGTTACATAGGACTGCAGGTGACATCTACAACATTATCTGTAATCAGAGAGTTATCACTGTGTTATCTGTGGTGTTACATAGGACTGCAGGTGACATATACTACATTATCTGTACTCAGAGAGTTATCATTGTGTTTCTTGTGGTGTTACATAGGACTGCAGGTGACATATACTACATTATTTGTACTCAGAGTTCTCACTGTGTTATCTGTGGTGTTACATAGGACTGCAGGTGACATCCACTACATTATCTGTACTCAGAGAGTTATCACTGTGTTATCTGTGGTGTTACATAGGACTGCAGGTGACATCCACTACATTATCTGTACTCAGAGAGCTATCACTGTGTTATCTGTGGTGTTACATAGGAATGCAGGTGACATCTACTACATTATCTGTACTCAGAGTTATCCCAGTGTTATTTCTGGTGTTACATAGGACTGCAGGTGACATCTACTACATTATCTGTACTCAGAGAGTTCTCACTGTGTTATCTGTGGTGTTACATAGGACTGCAGGTGACATCTACAACATTATCTGTAATCAGAGAGTTATCACTGTGTTATCTGTGGTGTTACATAGGACTGCAGGTGACATCTACTACATTATCTGTGCTCAGAGAGTTATCACTGTGTTATCTGTAGTGTTACATAGGACTGTAGGTATCATCTACTACATTATCTGTACTCAGAGTTATTGTGTTTATTGTGGTGTTACATAGGACTGCATGTGACATCTACTACATTATCTGTACTAAGAGAGTTATCACTGTGTTATCTGTGGTGTTACATAGGACTGCAGGTGACATCTACTACATTATCTGTACTCTGAGAGTTATCACTGTGTTATCTGTAGTGTTACATAGGACTGCAGGTGACATCTACTACATTATCTGTACTGAGAGAGTTATCACTGTGTTATCTGTGGTGTTACATAGGACTGCAGGTGACATCTACTACATTATCTGTACTCAGAGAGTTATCACTGTGTTATCTGTGGTGTTACATAGGACTGCAGGTGACATCTACTACATTATCTGTACTCAGAGAGTTATCACTGTGTTATCTGTGGTGTTACATAGGACTGCAGGTGACATCTACTACATTATCTGTGATCAGAGAGTTATCACTGTGTTATCTGTGGTGTTACATAGGACTGCAGGTGACATCTACTACATTATCTGTACTCAGAGAGTTATCACTGTGTTATCTGTGGTGTTACATAGGACTGCAGGGGACATGTACTACATTATCTGTACTCAGAGAGTTATCACTGTGTTATCTGTGGTGTTACATAGGACTGCAGGTGACATCTACTACATTATCTGTACTCAGAGAGTTATCACTGTGTTATCTGTGGTGTTACATAGGACTGCAGGTGACATCTACTACATTATCTGTGCTCAGAGAGTTATCACTGTGTTATCTGTAGTGTTACATAGGACTGTAGGTATCATCTACTACATTATCTGTACTCAGAGAGTTATTGTGTTTATTGTGGTGTTACATAGGACTGCATGTGACATCTATTACATTATCTGTACTCAGAGAGTTATCACTGTGTTATCTGTGGTGTTACATAGGACTGCAGGTGACATCTACTACATTATCTGTACTCAGAGCGTTATCACTGTGTTATCTGTAGTGTTACATAGGACTGCAGGTGACATCTACTACATTATCTGTACTCAGAGAGTTATCGCTCTGTTATCTGTGCTGTTACATAGGACTGCAGGTGACATCTACTACATTATCTGTACTTAGTTATCACTGTGTTATATGTGGTGTTACATAGGACTGCAGGTGACATCTACTATATTATCTGTACTCAGAGAGTTATCACTGTGTTATCTGTAGTGTTACATAGGACTACTACATCATCTGTACTCAGAGAGTTATCACTATGTTATCTGTGGTGTTACATAGGACTGCATGTGACATCTATTACATTATCTGTACTCAGAGAGTTATCACTGTGTTATCTGTGGTGTTACATAGGACTGCAGGTGACATCTACTACATTATCTGTACTCAGAGCGTTATCACTGTGTTATCTGTAGTGTTACATAGGACTGCAGGTGACATCTACTACATTATCTGTACTCAGAGAGTTATCGCTCTGTTATCTGTGCTGTTACATAGGACTGCAGGTGACATCTACTACATTATCTGTACTTAGTTATCACTGTGTTATCTGTGGTGTTACATAGGACTGTAAGTAACATCTACTACATTATCTGTACTCAGAGAGTTATCACTGTGTTATCTGTAGTGTTACATAGGACTACTACATCATCTGTACTCAGAGAGTTATCACTATGTTATCTGTGGTGTTACATAGGACTGCAGGTGACATCTACTACATTATCTGTACTCAGAGGGTTATCATTGTGTTACTTGTGGTGTTACATAGGACTGCAGGTGACATCTACTACATTATCTGTACTCAGAGAAATATCACTGTGTTATCTGTGGTGTTACATAGGACTGCAGGTGACATCTACTACATTATCTGTACTCAGAGAGTTATCACTGTGTTATCTGTGGTGTTACATAGGACTGCAGGTGACATCTACTACATTATCTGTACTCAGAGAGTTATTGTGTTTATTGTGGTGTTACATAGGACTGCATGTGACATCTACTACATTATTATAATTGTCGGTGGTCAGGTTAATGGCGGTCATCGGTACTTATGAATTCTTCCTCATCTTCCTCTGCAGGAGAACCTGAACAAGCTGATGTCCAACCTTCGGACCACACATCCCCATTTTGTGCGCTGCATTATACCCAATGAAACCAAAACCCCAGGTACTGTGATTCCCTGCCTTGTATTGAACCCTTGTACTTTGTGGCAAGTGACTGATCGTTTGGCTGTCTACTTCCTAGGGGAAATGGACCATCATCTTGTCCTACATCAGCTGAGGTGTAATGGTGTGCTGGAGGGGATCCGGATCTGCAGAAAAGGATTTCCAAACAGGATCCTCTATGGAGACTTCAAACAAAGGTGCAAACATTTTGTTGAGCAGAGATGGCTGATAAAAGAGAATAATAGATTTACGGACGTTTCCAATAATCAGGTTTTCCTGAATCATTAAACAGGGAGCCTGATAACAGGAGGCAATAGACTGTATTCTCCTGTCCTACAGTCATCCTCTCCCCTGACGTGGCTGATAACAGGGGGCAATAGACTGTATTCTCCTGTCCTACAGTCATCCTCTCCCCTGAAATGGCTGATAACAGGGGGCAATAGACTGTATTCTCCTGTCCTACAGTCATCCTCTCCCCTGAAATGGCTGATAACAGGGGGCAATAGACTGTATTCTCCTGTCCTACAGTCATCCTCTCCCCTGAAATGGCTGATAACAGGGAACAATAGACTGTATTCTCCTGTCCTACAGTCATCCTCTCCCCTGAAATGGCTGATAACAGGGGGCAATAGACTGTATTCTCCTGTCCTACAGTCATCCTCTCCCCTGAAATGGCTGATAACAGGGGGCAATAGACTGTATTCTCCTGTCCTACAGTCATCCTCTCCCCTGAAATGGCTGATAACAGGAAGCAATATACTGTATTCTCCAGTCCTACAGTCATCCTCTCCCCTGAAATGGCTGATAACAGGAGGCAATAGACTGTATTCTCCTGTCCTACAGTCGTCCTCTCCCCTGAAATGGCTGATAACAGGGGGCAATAGACTGTATTCTCCTGTCCTACAGTCATCCTCTCCCCTGAAATGGCTGATAACAGGGGGCAATAGACTGTATTCTCCTGTCCTACAGTCATCCTCTCCTCTGAAATGGCTGATAACAGAGAACAATAGACTGTATTCTCCTGTCTTACAGTCATCCTCTCCCCTGAAATGGCTGATAACAGAGAACAATAGACTGTATTCTCCTGTCCTACAGTCGTCCTCTCCCCTGAAATGGCTGATAACAGGGGGCAATATACTGTATTCTCCTGTCCTACAGTCATCCTCTCCTCTGAAATGGCTGATAACAGAGAACAATAGACTGTATTCTCCTGTCTTACAGTCATCCTCTCCCCTGAAATGGCTGATAACAGGAGGCAATAGACTGTATTCTCCTGTCCTACAGTCATCCTCTCCCCTGAAATGGCTGATAACAGGAAGCAATATACTGTATTCTCCTGTCCTACAGTCATCCTCTCCCCTGAAATGGCTGATAACAGGGGGCAATAGACTGTATTCTCCTGTCCTACAGTCATCCTCTCCTCTGAAATGGCTGATAACAGGGAGCAATAGACTGTATTCTCCTGTCCTACAGTCATCCTCTGCCCTGAAATGGCTGATAACAGGAGGCAATAGATTGTATTCTCCTGTCCTACAGTCATCCTCTCCTCTGAAATGGCTGATAACAGGGAGCAATAGACTGTATTCTCCTGTCCTACAGTCATCCTCTCCCCTGAAATGGCTGATAACAGGGGACAATAGACTGTATTCTCCTGTCCTACAGTCATCCTCTCCCCTGAAATAGCTGATAACAGGGAGCAATAGACTGTATTCTCCTGTCCTACAGTCATCCTCTCCCCTGAAATTGCTGATAACAGGAGGCAATAGACTGTATTCTCCTGTCCTAGAGTCATCCTCTCCTCTGAAATGGCTGATAACAGGGAACAATAGACTGTATTCTCCTGTCCTACAGTCATCCTCTCCCCTGAAATGGCTGATAACAGGGAACAATAGACTGTATTATCCTGTCCTATAGTCATCCTCTCCCCTGAAATGTCTGATAACAGGGGGCAATATATTGTATTCTCCTGTCCTACAGTCATCCTCTCCCCTGAAATGGCTGATAACAGGGGGCAATAGACTGTATTCTCCTGTCCTACAGTCATCCTCTCCCCTGAAATGGCTGATAACAGGGGGCAATAGACTGTATTCTCCTGTCCTACAGTCATCCTCTCCCCTGAAATGGCTGATAACAGGGAGCAATAGACTGTATTCTCCTGTCCTACAGTCATCCTCTACCCTGAAATGGCTGATAATAGGGAGCAATAGACTGTATTCTCCTGTCCTACAGTCATCCTCTCCCCTGAAATGGCTGATAACAGGGGGCAATAGACTGTATTCTCCTGTCCTACAGTCATCCTCTCTCCTGAAATGGCTGATAACAGGAGGCAATAGACTGTATTCTCCTGTCCTACAGTCATCCTCTCCCCTGAAATGGCTGATAACAGGGGGCAATAGACTGTATTCTCCTGTCCTACAGTCGTCCTCTCCCCTGAAATGGCTGATAACAGGGAGCAATAGACTGTATTCTCCTGTCCTACAGTCATCCTCTCCCCTGAAATGGCTGATAACAGGGAACAATAGACTGTATTATCCTGTCCTATAGTCATCCTCTCCTCTGAAATGGCTGATAACAGGGGGGCAATAGACTGTATTCTCCTGTCCTACAGTCATCCTCTCCCCTGAAATGGCTGATAACAGGGAGCAATAGACTGTATTCTCCTGTCCTACAGTCATCCTCTCCTCTGAAATGGCTGATAACAGGGAACAATAGACTGTATTCTCCAGTCCTACAGTCATCCTCTCCCCTGAAATGTCTGATAACAGGGGGCAGTAGACTGTATTATCCTGTCCTATAGTCATCCTCTCCTCTGAAATGGCTGATAACAGGGGGGCAATAGACTGTATTCTCCTGTCCTACAGTCATCCTCTCCCCTGAAATGGCTGATAACAGGGAGCAATAGACTGTATTCTCCTGTCCTACAGTCATCCTCTCCCCTGAAATGTCTGATAACAGGGGGCAATATACTGTATTCTCCTGTCCTACAGTCATCCTCTCCCCTGAAATGGCTGATAACAGGGGGGCAATAGACTGTATTCTCCTGTCCTACAGTCATCCTCTCCTCTGAAATGGCTGATAACAGGGGGCAATAGATTGTATTCTCCTGTCCTACAGTCATCCTCTCCCCTGAAATGGCTGATAACAGGGGGGCAATAGACTATATTCTCCTGTCCTACAGTCATCCTCTCCTCTGAAATGGCTGATAACAGGGGGCAATAGACTGTATTCTCCTGTCCTACAGTCATCCTCTCCCCTGAAATGGCTGATAACAGGGAGCAATAGATTGTATTCTCCTGTCATACAGTCATCCTCTCCTCTGAAATGGCTGATAACAGGAGGCAATAGACTGTATTCTCCTGTCCTACAGTCATCCTCTCCCCCTGAAATGGCTGATAACAGGGAGCAATAGACTGTATTCTCCTGTCCTACAGTCCACCTCCCCCTGAAATGGCTGATAACAGGGAGCAATAGATTGTATTCTCCTGTCCTACAGTCATCCTCTCCACTGACATGGCTGATAATAGGGAGCAATAGACTGTATTCTCCTGTCCTACAGTCATCCTCTCCCCTGTAATGGCTGATAACAGGGGGCAATAGACTGTATTCTCCTGTCCTACAGTCATCCTCTCCCCTGAAATGGCTGATAACAGGGAGCAATAGACTGTATTCTCCTGTCCTACAGTCATCCTCTCCTCTGAAATGGCTGATAACAGGGAGCAATAGACTGTATTCTCCTGTCCTACAGTCATCCTCTCCCCTGAAATGGCTGATAACAGGGAACAATAGACTGTATTCTCCAGTCCTACAGTCATCCTCTCCCCTGAAATGTCTGATAACAGGGAGCAATAGATTGTATTCTCCTGTCCTACAGTCATCCTCTCCCCTGACATGGCTGATAACAGGGAGCAATAGACTGTATTCTCCTGTCCTACAGTCATCCTCTCCCCTGAAATGGCTGATAACAGGGAGCAATAGACTGTATTCTCCTGTCCTACAGTCATCCTCTCCCCTGAAATGTCTGATAACAGGGAGCAATAGACTGTATTCTCCTGTCCTACAGTCATCCTCTCCCCTGAAATGGCTGATAACAGGGGGCAATAGACTGTATTCTCCTGTCCTACAGTCATCCTCTCCCCTGAAATGGCTGATAACAGGGAGCAATAGACTGTATTCTCCTGTCCTACAGTCATCCTCTCCTCTGAAATGGCTGATAACAGGGAGCAATAGACTGTATTCTCCTGTCCTACAGTCATCCTCTCCCCTGAAATGGCTGATAACAGGGAACAATAGACTGTATTCTCCAGTCCTACAGTCATCCTCTCCCCTGAAATGTCTGATAACAGGGAGCAATAGATTGTATTCTCCTGTCCTACAGTCATCCTCTCCCCTGACATGGCTGATAACAGGGAGCAATAGACTGTATTCTCCTGTCCTACAGTCATCCTCTCCCCTGAAATGGCTGATAACAGGGAGCAATAGACTGTATTCTCCTGTCCTACAGTCATCCTCTCCCCTGAAATGTCTGATAACAGGGAGCAATAGACTGTATTCTCCTGTCCTACAGTCATCCTCTCCCCTGAAATGGCTGATAACAGGGGGCAATAGACTGTATTCTCCTGTCCTACAGTCATCCTCTCCCCTGAAATGGCTGATAACAGGGAGCAATAGACTGTATTCTCCTGTCCTACAGTCATCCTCTCCCCTGAAATGTCTGATAACAGGGAGCAATAGATTGTATTCTCCTGTCCTACAGTCATCCTCCCCCCTGAAATGGCTGATAACAGGGAACAATAGACTGTATTCTCCTGTCCTACAGTCATCCTCTCCCCTGAAATGGCTGATAACAGGGAACAATAGACTGTATTCTCCTGTCCTACAGTCATCCTCCCCCCTGAAATGGCTGATAACAGGGAGCAATAGACTGTATTCTCCTGTCCTACAGTCATCCTCTCCTCTGAAATGGCTGATAACAGGGAGCAATAGATTGTATTCTCCTGTCCTACAGTCATCCTCTCCTCTGAAATGGCTGCTAACAGGGGGCAATAGACTGTATTCTCCTGTCCTACAGTCATCCTCTCCTCTGAAATGGCTGATAACAGGGGGCAATAGACTGTATTCTCCTGTCCTACAGTCATCCTCTCCCCTGAAATGGCTGATAACAGGGGGCAATAGTCTGCATTCTCCTGTCCTACAGTCATCCTCTCCCCTGAAATGGATGATAACAGGGGGCAATAGATTGTATTCTCCTGTCCTACAGTCATCCTCTCCCCTGAAATGGCTGATAACAGGGAGCAATAGACTGTATTCTCCTGTCCTACAGTCATCCTCTCCCCTGAAATGGCTGATAACAGGGGGCAATAGACTGTATTCTCCTGTCCTACAGTCATCCTCTCCCCTGAAATGGCTGATAACAGGGGGCAAGAGACTGTATTCTCCTGTCCTACAGTCATCCTCTCCCCTGAAATGGCTGATAACAGGGGGCAATAGACTGTATTCTCCTGTCCTACAGTCATCCTCTGCCCTGAAATGGCTGATAACAGGGGGCAATAGACGGTATTCTCCTGTCCTACAGTCATCCTCTCCCCTGAAATGGCTGATAACAGGGGGCAATAGACTGTATTCTCCTGTCCTACAGTCATCCTCTCCCCTGAAATGGCTGATAACAGGGGGCAAGAGACTGTATTCTCCTGTCCTACAGTCATCCTCTCCCCTGAAATGGCTGATAACAGGGGGCAATAGACTGTATTCTCCTGTCCTACAGTCATCCTCTGCCCTGAAATGGCTGATAACAGGGGGCAATAGACGGTATTCTCCTGTCCTACAGTCATCCTCTCCCCTGAAATGGCTGATAACAGGGGGCAATATACTGTATTCTCCTGTCCTACAGTCATCCTCTCCCCTGAAATGGCTGATAACAGGGGGCAATAGACTGTATTCTCCTGTCCTACAGTCATCCTCTCCCCTGAAATGTCTGATAACAGGGGGCAATAGACTGTATTCTCCTGTCCTACAGTCATCCTCTCCCCTGAAATGGCTGATAACAGGGGGCAATAGACTGTATTCTCCTGTCCTACAGTCATCCTCTCCCCTGAAATGGCTGATAACAGGGAGCAATAGACTGTATTCTCCTGTCCTACAGTCATCCTCTACCCTGAAATGGCTGATAATAGGGAGCAATAGACTGTATTCTCCTGTCCTACAGTCATCCTCTCCCCTGAAATGGCTGATAACAGGGGGCAATAGACTGTATTCTCCTGTCCTACAGTCATCCTCTCTCCTGAAATGGCTGATAACAGGAGGCAATAGACTGTATTCTCCTGTCCTACAGTCATCCTCTCCCCTGAAATGGCTGATAACAGGGGGCAATAGACTGTATTCTCCTGTCCTACAGTCGTCCTCTCCCCTGAAATGGCTGATAACAGGGAGCAATAGACTGTATTCTCCTGTCCTACAGTCATCCTCTCCCCTGAAATGGCTGATAACAGGGAACAATAGACTGTATTATCCTGTCCTATAGTCATCCTCTCCTCTGAAATGGCTGATAACAGGGGGGCAATAGACTGTATTCTCCTGTCCTACAGTCATCCTCTCCCCTGAAATGGCTGATAACAGGGAGCAATAGACTGTATTCTCCTGTCCTACAGTCATCCTCTCCTCTGAAATGGCTGATAACAGGGAACAATAGACTGTATTCTCCTGTCCTACAGTCATCCTCTCCCCTGAAATGGCTGATAACAGGGAACAATAGACTGTATTCTCCTGTCCTACAGTCATCCTCTCCCCTGAAATGTCTGATAACAGGGGGCAGTAGACTGTATTATCCTGTCCTATAGTCATCCTCTCCTCTGAAATGGCTGATAACAGGGGGGCAATAGACTGTATTCTCCTGTCCTACAGTCATCCTCTCCCCTGAAATGGCTGATAACAGGGAGCAATAGACTGTATTCTCCTGTCCTACAGTCATCCTCTCCCCTGAAATGTCTGATAACAGGGGGCAATATACTGTATTCTCCTGTCCTACAGTCATCCTCTCCCCTGAAATGGCTGATAACAGGGGGGCAATAGACTGTATTCTCCTGTCCTACAGTCATCCTCTCCTCTGAAATGGCTGATAACAGGGGGCAATAGACTGTATTCTCCTGTCCTACAGTCATCCTCTCCCCTGAAATGGCTGATAACAGGGGGGCAATAGACTATATTCTCCTGTCCTACAGTCATCCTCTCCTCTGAAATGGCTGATAACAGGGGGCAATAGACTGTATTCTCCTGTCCTACAGTCATCCTCTCCCCTGAAATGGCTGATAACAGGGAGCAATAGATTGTATTCTCCTGTCATACAGTCATCCTCTCCTCTGAAATGGCTGATAACAGGAGGCAATAGACTGTATTCTCCTGTCCTACAGTCATCCTCTCCCCCTGAAATGGCTGATAACAGGGAGCAATAGACTGTATTCTCCTGTCCTACAGTCATCCTCCCCCTGAAATGGCTGATAACAGGGAGCAATAGATTGTATTCTCCTGTCCTACAGTCATCCTCTCCACTGACATGGCTGATAACAGGGAGCAATAGACTGTATTCTCCTGTCCTACAGTGATCCTCTCCCCTGTAATGGCTGATAACAGGGGGCAATAGACTGTATTCTCCTGTCCTACAGTCATCCTCTCCCCTGAAATGGCTGATAACAGGGAGCAATAGACTGTATTCTCCTGTCCTACAGTCATCCTCTCCTCTGAAATGGCTGATAACAGGGAGCAATAGACTGTATTCTCCTGTCCTACAGTCATCCTCTCCCCTGAAATGGCTGATAACAGGGAACAATAGACTGTATTCTCCAGTCCTACAGTCATCCTCTCCCCTGAAATGTCTGATAACAGGGAGCAATAGATTGTATTCTCCTGTCCTACAGTCATCCTCTCCCCTGACATGGCTGATAACAGGGAGCAATAGACTGTATTCTCCTGTCCTACAGTCATCCTCTCCCCTGAAATGGCTGATAACAGGGAGCAATAGACTGTATTCTCCTGTCCTACAGTCATCCTCTCCCCTGAAATGTCTGATAACAGGGAGCAATAGACTGTATTCTCCTGTCCTACAGTCATCCTCTCCCCTGAAATGGCTGATAACAGGGGGCAATAGACTGTATTCTCCTGTCCTACAGTCATCCTCTCCCCTGAAATGGCTGATAACAGGGAGCAATAGACTGTATTCTCCTGTCCTACAGTCATCCTCTCCCCTGAAATGTCTGATAACAGGGAGCAATAGATTGTATTCTCCTGTCCTACAGTCATCCTCCCCCCTGAAATGGCTGATAACAGGGAACAATAGACTGTATTCTCCTGTCCTACAGTCATCCTCTCCCCTGAAATGGCTGATAACAGGGAACAATAGACTGTATTCTCCTGTCCTACAGTCATCCTCCCCCCTGAAATGGCTGATAACAGGGAGCAATAGACTGTATTCTCCTGTCCTACAGTCATCCTCTCCTCTGAAATGGCTGATAACAGGGAGCAATAGATTGTATTCTCCTGTCCTACAGTCATCCTCTCCTCTGAAATGGCTGATAACAGGGAGCAATAGATTGTATTCTCCTGTCCTACAGTCATCCTCTCCCCTGAAATTGCTGATAACAGGGGGCAATAGACTGTATTCTCCTGTCCTACAGTCATCCTCTCCTCTGAAATGGCTGATAACAGGGGGCAATAGACTGTATTCTCCTGTCCTACAGTCATCCTCTCCTCTGAAATGGCTGATAACAGGGGGCAATAGACTGTATTCTCCTGTCCTACAGTCATCCTCTCCCCTGAAATAGCTGATAACAGGGGGCAATAGATTGTATTCTCCTGTCCTACAGTCATCCTCTCCCCTGAAATTGCTGATAACAGGGGGCAATAGACTGTATTCTCCTGTCCTTCAGTCATCCTCTCCCCTGAAATGGCTGATAACAGGGGGCAATAGTCTGCATTCTCCTGTCCTACAGTCATCCTCTCCCCTGAAATGGATGATAACAGGGGGCAATAGATTGTATTCTCCTGTCCTACAGTCATCCTCTCCCCTGAAATGGCTGATAACAGGGAGCAATAGACTGTATTCTCCTGTCCTACAGTCATCCTCTCCCCTGAAATGGCTGATAACAGGGGGCAATAGACTGTATTCTCCTGTCCTACAGTCATCCTCTCCCCTGAAATGGCTGATAACAGGGGGCAAGAGACTGTATTCTCCTGTCCTACAGTCATCCTCTCCCCTGAAATGGCTGATAACAGGGGGCAATAGACTGTATTCTCCTGTCCTACAGTCATCCTCTGCCCTGAAATGGCTGATAACAGGGGGCAATAGACGGTATTCTCCTGTCCTACAGTCATCCTCTCCCCTGAAATGGCTGATAACAGGGGGCAATATACTGTATTCTCCTGTCCTACAGTCATCCTCTCCCCTGAAATGGCTGATAACAGGGGGCAATAGACTGTATTCTCCTGTCCTACAGTCATCCTCTCCCCTGAAATGTCTGATAACAGGGGGCAATAGACTGTATTCTCCTGTCCTACAGTCATCCTCTCCCCTGAAATGGCTGATAACAGGGGGCAGTAGACTGTATTCTCCTGTCCTACAGTCATCCTCTCCACTGAAATGGCTGATAACAGGGGGCAATATACTGTATTCTCCTGTCCTACAGTCATCCTCCCCCCTGAAATGGCTGATAACAGGAGGCAATAGACTGTATTCTCCTGTCCTACAGTCATCCTCTCCCCTGAAATGGCTGATAACAGGCGGCAATAGACTGTATTCTCCTGTCCTACAGTCATCCTCTCCCCTGTAATGGCTGATAACAGGGGGCAATAGACTGTATTCTCCTGTCCTACAGTCATCCTCTCCCCTGAAATGGCTGATAACAGGGAGCAATAGACTGTATTCTCCTGTCCTACAGTCATCCTCTCCTCTGAAATGGCTGATAACAGGGAGCAATAGACTGTATTCTCCTGTCCTACAGTCATCCTCTCCCCTGAAATGGCTGATAACAGGGAACAATAGACTGTATTCTCCAGTCCTACAGTCATCCTCTCCCCTGAAATGGCTGATAACAGGGAGCAATAGACTGTATTCTCCTGTCCTACAGTCATCCTCTCCCCTGACATGGCTGATAACAGGGAGCAATAGACTGTATTCTCCTGTCCTACAGTCATCCTCTCCCCTGAAATGGCTGATAACAGGGAGCAATAGACTGTATTCTCCTGTCCTACAGTCATCCTCTCCCCTGAAATGTCTGATAACAGGGAGCAATAGACTGTATTCTCCTGTCCTACAGTCATCCTCTCCCCTGAAATGGCTGATAACAGGGGGCAATAGACTGTATTCTCCTGTCCTACAGTCATCCTCTCCCCTGAAATGGCTGATAACAGGGAGCAATAGACTGTATTCTCCTGTCCTACAGTCATCCTCTCCCCTGAAATGTCTGATAACAGGGAGCAATAGATTGTATTCTCCTGTCCTACAGTCATCCTCCCCCCTGAAATGGCTGATAACAGGGAACAATAGACTGTATTCTCCTGTCCTACAGTCATCCTCTCCCCTGAAATGGCTGATAACAGGGAACAATAGACTGTATTCTCCTGTCCTACAGTCATCCTCCCCCCTGAAATGGCTGATAACAGGGAGCAATAGACTGTATTCTCCTGTCCTACAGTCATCCTCTCCTCTGAAATGGCTGATAACAGGGAGCAATAGATTGTATTCTCCTGTCCTACAGTCATCCTCTCCTCTGAAATGGCTGATAACAGGGAGCAATAGATTGTATTCTCCTGTCCTACAGTCATCCTCTCCCCTGAAATTGCTGATAACAGGGGGCAATAGACTGTATTCTCCTGTCCTACAGTCATCCTCTCCTCTGAAATGGCTGCTAACAGGGGGCAATAGACTGTATTCTCCTGTCCTACAGTCATCCTCTCCTCTGAAATGGCTGATAACAGGGGGCAATAGACTGTATTCTCCTGTCCTACAGTCATCCTCTCCCCTGAAATAGCTGATAACAGGGGGCAATAGATTGTATTCTCCTGTCCTACAGTCATCCTCTCCCCTGAAATTGCTGATAACAGGGGGCAATAGACTGTATTCTCCTGTCCTACAGTCATCCTCTCCCCTGAAATGGCTGATAACAGGGGGCAATAGTCTGCATTCTCCTGTCCTACAGTCATCCTCTCCCCTGAAATTGATGATAACAGGGGGCAATAGATTGTATTCTCCTGTCCTACAGTCATTCTCTCCCCTGAAATGGCTGATAACAGGGAGCAATAGACTGTATTCTCCTGTCCTACAGTCATCCTCTCCCCTGAAATGGCTGATAACAGGGGGCAATAGACTGTATTCTCCTGTCCTACAGTCATCCTCTCCCCTGAAATGGCTGATAACAGGGGGCAAGAGACTGTATTCTCCTGTCCTACAGTCATCCTCTCCCCTGAAATGGCTGATAACAGGGGGCAATAGACTGTATTCTCCTGTCCTACAGTCATCCTCTGCCCTGAAATGGCTGATAACAGGGGGCAATAGACGGTATTCTCCTGTCCTACAGTCATCCTCTCCCCTGAAATGGCTGATAACAGGGGGCAATATACTGTATTCTCCTGTCCTACAGTCATCCTCTCCCTTGAAATGGCTGATAACAGGGGGCAATAGACTGTATTCTCCTGTCCTACAGTCATCCTCTCCCCTGAAATGTCTGATAACAGGGAGCAATAGACTGTATTCTCCTGTCCTACAGTCATCCTCTCCCCTGAAATGGCTGATAACAGGGGGCAGTAGACTGTATTCTCCTGTCCTACAGTCATCCTCTCCACTGAAATGGCTGATAACAGGGGGCAATATACTGTATTCTCCTGTCCTACAGTCATCCTCCCCCCTGAAATGGCTGATAACAGGAGGCAATAGACTGTATTCTCCTGTCCTACAGTCATCCTCTCCCCTGAAATGGCTGATAACAGGCGGCAATAGACTGTATTCTCCTGTCCTACAGTCATCTTCTCCCCTGAAAATGGCTGATAACAGGGAGCAATAGATTGTATTCTCCTGTCCTACAGTCATCATCTCCCCTGAAATGGCTGATAACAGGGGGCAATAGACTGTATTCTACTGTCCTACAGTCATCCTCTCCCCTGAAATGGCTGATAACAGGGGGCAATAGACTGTATTCTCCTGTCCTACAGTCATCCTCTCCCCTGAAATGGCTGATAACAGGGGGCAATAGACTGTATTCTCCTGTCCTACAGTCATCCTCTCCCCTGAAATGGCTAATAACAGGGGGCAATAGACTGTATTCTCCTGTCCTACAGTCATCCTCTCCACTGAAATGGCTGATAACAGGGGGCAATAGACTGTATTCTCCTGTCCTACAGTCATCCTCTCCCTTGAAATGGCTGATAACAGGGAGCAATAGACTGTATTCTCCTGTCCTACAGTCCTCCTCTCCCCTGAAATGGCTGATAACAGGGAGCAATAGACTGTATTCTCCTGTCCTACTGTCATCCTCTGCCCTGAAATGGCTGATAACAGGGGGCAATAGACTGTATTCTCCTGTCCTACAGTCATCCTCTCCCCTGAAATGGCTGATAACAGGGGGCAATAGACTGTATTCTCCTGTCCTACAGTCATCCTCTGCCCTGAAATGGCTGATAACAGGGGGCAATAGACTGTATTCTCCTGTCCTACAGTCATCCTCTCCCCTGAAATGGCTGATAACAGGGGGCAATATACTGTATTCTCCTGTCCTACAGTCATCCTCTCCCCTGAAATGGCTGATAACAGGGGGCAATAGACTGTATTCTCCAGTTCTACAGTCATCCTCTCCCCTGAAATGTCTGATAACAGGGGGCAATAGACTGTATTCTCCTGTCCTACAGTCATCCTCTCCACTGAAATGGCTGATAACAGGGGGCAGTAGACTGTATTCTCCTATCCTACAGTCATCCTCCCCCCTGAAATGGCTGAAAACAGGAGGCAATAGACTGTATTCTCCTGTCCTACAGTCATCCTCTCCCCTGAAATGGCTGATAACAGGGGGCAATAGACTGTATTCTCCTGTCCTACAGTCATCCTCTCCCCTGAAATGGCTGATAACAGGGGGCAATATACTGTATTCTCCTGTCCTACAGTCATCCTCCCCCCTGAAATGGCTGATAACAGGAGGCAATAGACTGTATTCTCCTGTCCTACAGTCATCCTCTCCCCTGAAATGGCTGATAATAGGCGGCAATAGACTGTATTCTTCTGTCCTACAGTCATCCTCTCCCCTGAAAATGGCTGATAACAGGGAGCAATAGATTGTATTCTCCTGTCCTACAGTCATCATCTCCCCTGAAATGGCTGATAACAGGGGGAAATAGACTGTATTCTACTGTCCTACAGTCATCCTCTCCCCTGAAATGGCTGATAACAGGGGGCAATAGACTGTATTCTCCTGTCCTACAGTCATCCTCTCCCCTGAAATGGCTGATAACAGGGGACAATATACTGTATTCTCCTGTCCTACAGTCATCCTCTCCCCTGAAATGGCTAATAACAGGAGGCAATAGACTGTATTCTCCTGTCCTACAGTCATCCTCTCCCCTGAAATGGCTGATAACAGGGAGCAATAGACTGTATTCTCCTGTCCTACAGTCATCCTCTCCCCTGAAATGGCTGATAACAGGGGGCAATAGACTGTAATCTCCTGTCCTACAGTCATCATCTCCCCTGAAATGGCTGATAACAGGGGGCATCAGACTGTATTCTACTGTCCTACAGTCATCCTCTCCCCTGAAATGGCTGATAACAGGGGGCAATAGACTGTATTCTACTGTCCTACAGTCATCCTCTCCCCTGAAATGGCTGATAACAGGGAGCAATAGACTGTATTCTCCTGTCCTACAGTCATCCTCTCCTCTGAAATGGCTGATAACAGGGGGCAATAGACTGTATTCTCCTGTCCTACAGTCATCCTCTCCCCTGACGTGGCTGATAACAGGGGGCAATAGATTGTATTCTCCTGTCCTACAGTCATCCTCTCCCCTGAAATGGCTGATAACAGGGGGGCAATAGACTGTATTCTCCTGTCATACAGTCATCCTCTCCCCTGAAATGACTGATAACAGGGAGCAATAGACTGTATTCTCCTGTCCTACAGTCATCCTCTCCTCTGAAATGGCTGATAACAGGGGGCAATAGACTGTATTCTCCTGTCCTACATTCATCCTCTCCCCTGAAATGGCTGATAACAGGGGGCAATAGACTGTATTCTCCTGTCCTACAGTCATCCTCTCCCCTGAAATGGCTGATAACAGGGGGCAATAGATTGTATTCTCCTGTCCTACAGTCATCCTCTCCCCTGAAATGGCTGATAACAGGGAGCAATAGACTGTATTCTCCTGTCCTACAGTCATCCTCTCCTCTGAAATGTCTGATAACAGGGGGCAATAGACTGTATTCTCCTGTCCAACAGTCATCCTCTCCTCTGAAATGGCTGATAACAGGGGGCAATAGACTGTATTCTCCTGTCCTAAATTCATCCTCTCCCCTGAAATGTCTGATAACAGGGGGCAATAGACTGTATTCTCCTGTCCTACATTCATCCTCTCCCCTGAAATGGCTGATAACAGGGGGCAATAGACTGTATTCTCCTGTCCTACAGTCATCCTCTCCCCTGAAATGGCTGATTACAGGAGGCAATAGACTGTATTCTCCTGTCCTACAGTCATCCTCTCCCCTGAAATGGCTGATAACAGGGAGCAATAGACTGTATTCTCCTGTCCTATATTCATCCTCTCCCCTGAAATGTCTGATAACAGGGGGCAATAGACTGTATTCTCCTGTCCTACAGTCATCCTCTCCCCTGAAATGGCTGATAACAGGGGGCAATAGACTGTATTCTCCTGTCCTACAGTCATCCTCTCCCCTGAAATGGCTGATAACAGGGGGCAATAGACTGTATTCTCCTGTCCTACAGTCATCCTCTCCCCTGAAATGGCTGATAACAGGGGGCAATAGATTGTATTCTCCTGTCCTACAGTCATCCTCTCCCCTGAAATGGCTGATAACAGGGGGCAATAGACTGTATTCTCCTGTCCTACAGTCATCCCTTTCCCCTGAAATGGCTGATAACAGGGGGCAATAGACTGTATTCTCCTGTCCTACAGTCATCCTCTCCCCTGAAATGGCTGATAACAGGGGGCAATAGACTGTATTCTCCTGTCCTACAGTCATCCTCTCCCCTGAAATGGCTGATAACAGGGAGCAATAGATTGTATGCTCCTGTCCTACAGTCATCCTCTCTCCTGAAATGGCTGATAACAGGGGGCAATAGATTGTATTCTCCTGTCCTACAGTCATCCTCTCCCCTGAAATGGCTGATAACAGGGAGCAATAGACTGTATTCTCCTGTCCTACAGTCATCCTCTCCCCTGAAATGGCTGATAACAGGGGGCAATAGACTGTATTCTCCTGTCCTACAGTCGTCCTCTCCCCTGAAATGGCTGATAACAGGGAGCAATAGACTGTATTCTCCTGTCCTACAGTCATCCTCTCCCCTGAAATGGCTGATAACAGGGAGCAATAGACTGTATACTCCTGTCCTACAGTCATCCTCTCCCCTGAAATGGCTGATAACAGGGAGCAATAGACTGTATTCTCCTGTGCTACAGTCATCCTCTCCTCTGAAATGGCTGATAACAGGGGGCAATAGACTGTATTCTCCTGTCCTACAGTCATCCTCTCCCCTGAAATGGCTGATAACAGGGGGCAATAGACTGTATTCTCCTGTCCTACAGTCATCCTCTCCCCTGAAATGGCTGATAACAGGGGGCAATAGACTGTATTCTCCTGTCCTACAGTCATCCTCTCCCCTGCAATGGCTGATAAAAGGGGGCAATAGACTGTATTCTCCTGTCCTACAGTCATCCTCTCCTCTGAAATGGCTGATAACAGGTAGCAATAGATTGTATTCTCCTGTCCTACAGTCATCCTCTCCTCTGAAATGGCTGATAACAGGTGGCAATAGACTGTATTCTCCTGTCCTACAGTCATCCTCTCCCCTGAAATGGCTGATAACAGGGAGCAATAGACTGTATTCTCCTGTCCTACAGTCATCCTCTCCCCTGAAATGGCTGATAACAGGGAGCAATAGACTGTATTCTCCTGTCCTACAGTCATCCTCTCCCCTGAAATGGCTGATAACAGGGGGCAATAGACTGTATTCTCCTGTCCTACAGTCATCCTCTCCCCTGAAATGTCTGATAACAGGGGGCAATAGACTGTATTCTCCTGTCCTACAGTCATCCTCTCCCCTGAAATGGCTGATAACAGGGAGCAATAGACTGTATTCTCCTGTCCTACAGTCATCCTCTCCCCTGAAATGTCTGATAACAGGGAGCAATAGACTGTATTCTCCTGTACTACAGTCATCCTCTCCCCTGAAATGGCTGATAACAGGGAGCAATAGACTGTATTCTCCTGTCCTACAGTCATCCTCTCCCCTGAAATGTCTGATAACAAGGAGCAATAGACTGTATTCTCCTGTCCTACAGTCATCCTCTCCTCTGAAATGGCTGATAACAGGGAGCAATAGATTCTATTCTCCTGTCCTACAGTCATCCTCCCCCCTGAAATGGCTGATAACAGGAGGCAATAGACTGTATTCTCCTGTCCTACAGTCATCCTCTCCCCTGAAATGGCTGATAACAGGAGGCAATAGACTGTATTCTCCTGTCCTACAGTCATCCTCTCCCCTGAAATGGCTGATAACAGGAGGCAATAGACTGTATTCTCCTGTCCTACAGTCGTCCTCTCCCCTGAAATGGCTGATAACAGGGGGCAATAGTCTGTATTCTCCTGTCCTACAGTCATCCTCTCCCCTGAAATGGCTGATAACAGGAGGCAATAGACTGTATTCTCCTGTCCTACAGTCATCCTCTCCTCTGAAATGGCTGATAACAGGGGGCAATAGACTGTATTCTCCTGTCCTACAGTCATCCTCTCCCCTGAAATGACTGATAACAGGGAGCAATAGATTGTATTCTCCTGTCCTACAGTCATCCTCTCCCCTGAAATGGCTGATAACAGGGGGCAATAGACTGTAATCTTCTGTCCTACAGTCATCCTCTCCCCTGAAATGTCTGATAACAGGGGGCAATAGACTGTATTCTCCTGTCCTACAGTCATCCTCTCCACTGAAAGGGCTGATAACAGGGGGCAATAGACTGTATTCTCCTGTCCTACAGTCATCCTCTCCCCTGAAATGGCTGATAACAGGGAGCAATAGACTGTATTCTCCTGTCCTACAGTCATCCTCTCCCCGGAAATGGCTGATAACAGGAGGCAATAGACTGTATTCTCCTGTCCTACAGTCATCCTCTCCTCTGAAATGGCTGATAACAGGGAGCAATAGATTCTATTCTCCTGTCCTACAGTCATCCTCCCCCCTGAAATGGCTGATAACAGGAGGCAATAGACTGTATTCTCCTGTCCTACAGTCATCCTCTCCCCTGAAATGTCTGATAACAGGGAGCAATAGACTGTATTCTCCTGTACTACAGTCATCCTCTCCCCTGAAATGGCTGATAACAGGGAGCAATAGACTGTATTCTCCTGTCCTACAGTCATCCTCTCCCCTGAAATGTCTGATAACAAGGAGCAATAGACTGTATTCTCCTGTCCTACAGTCATCCTCTCCTCTGAAATGGCTGATAACAGGGGGCAATAGACTGTATTCTCCTGTCCTACAGTCATCCTCTCCTCTGAAATGGCTGATAACAGGGGGCAATAGACTGTATTCTCCTGTCCTACAGTCATCCTCTCCTCTGAAATGGCTGATAACAAGGGGCAATAGACTGTATTCTCCTGTCCTGCAGTCATCCTCTCCTCTGAAATGGCTGATAACAGGGAGCAATAGATTCTATTCTCCTGTCCTACAGTCATTCTCCCCCCTGAAATGGCTGATAACAGGGGGCAATAGACTGTAATCTTCTGTCCTACAGTCATCCTCTCCCCTGAAATGTCTGATAACAGGGGGCAATAGACTGTATTCTCCTGTCCTACAGTCATCCTCTCCCCTGAAATGGCTGATAACAGGCGGCAATAGACTGTATTCTCCTGTCCTACAGTCATCTTCTCCCCTGAAAATGGCTGATAACAGGGAGCAATAGATTGTATTCTCCTGTCCTACAGTCATCATCTCCCCTGAAATGGCTGATAACAGGGGGCAATAGACTGTATTCTACTGTCCTACAGTCATCCTCTCCCCTGAAATGGCTGATAACAGGGGGCAATAGACTGTATTCTCCTGTCCTACAGTCATCCTCTCCCCTGAAATGGCTGATAACAGGGGGCAATAGACTGTATTCTCCTGTCCTACAGTCATCCTCTCCCCTGAAATGGCTAATAACAGGGGGCAATAGACTGTATTCTCCTGTCCTACAGTCATCCTCTCCACTGAAATGGCTGATAACAGGGGGCAATAGACTGTATTCTCCTGTCCTACAGTCATCCTCTCCCTTGAAATGGCTGATAACAGGGAGCAATAGACTGTATTCTCCTGTCCTACAGTCCTCCTCTCCCCTGAAATGGCTGATAACAGGGAGCAATAGACTGTATTCTCCTGTCCTACTGTCATCCTCTGCCCTGAAATGGCTGATAACAGGGGGCAATAGACTGTATTCTCCTGTCCTACAGTCATCCTCTCCCCTGAAATGGCTGATAACAGGGGGCAATAGACTGTATTCTCCTGTCCTACAGTCATCCTCTGCCCTGAAATGGCTGATAACAGGGGGCAATAGACTGTATTCTCCTGTCCTACAGTCATCCTCTCCCCTGAAATGGCTGATAACAGGGGGCAATATACTGTATTCTCCTGTCCTACAGTCATCCTCTCCCCTGAAATGGCTGATAACAGGGGGCAATAGACTGTATTCTCCAGTTCTACAGTCATCCTCTCCCCTGAAATGTCTGATAACAGGGGGCAATAGACTGTATTCTCCTGTCCTACAGTCATCCTCTCCACTGAAATGGCTGATAACAGGGGGCAGTAGACTGTATTCTCCTATCCTACAGTCATCCTCCCCCCTGAAATGGCTGAAAACAGGAGGCAATAGACTGTATTCTCCTGTCCTACAGTCATCCTCTCCCCTGAAATGGCTGATAACAGGGGGCAATAGACTGTATTCTCCTGTCCTACAGTCATCCTCTCCCCTGAAATGGCTGATAACAGGGGGCAATATACTGTATTCTCCTGTCCTACAGTCATCCTCCCCCCTGAAATGGCTGATAACAGGAGGCAATAGACTGTATTCTCCTGTCCTACAGTCATCCTCTCCCCTGAAATGGCTGATAATAGGCGGCAATAGACTGTATTCTTCTGTCCTACAGTCATCCTCTCCCCTGAAAATGGCTGATAACAGGGAGCAATAGATTGTATTCTCCTGTCCTACAGTCATCATCTCCCCTGAAATGGCTGATAACAGGGGGAAATAGACTGTATTCTACTGTCCTACAGTCATCCTCTCCCCTGAAATGGCTGATAACAGGGGGCAATAGACTGTATTCTCCTGTCCTACAGTCATCCTCTCCCCTGAAATGGCTGATAACAGGGGACAATATACTGTATTCTCCTGTCCTACAGTCATCCTCTCCCCTGAAATGGCTAATAACAGGAGGCAATAGACTGTATTCTCCTGTCCTACAGTCATCCTCTCCCCTGAAATGGCTGATAACAGGGAGCAATAGACTGTATTCTCCTGTCCTACAGTCATCCTCTCCCCTGAAATGGCTGATAACAGGGGGCAATAGACTGTAATCTCCTGTCCTACAGTCATCATCTCCCCTGAAATGTCTGATAACAGGGGGCATCAGACTGTATTCTACTGTCCTACAGTCATCCTCTCCCCTGAAATGGCTGATAACAGGGGGCAATAGACTGTATTCTACTGTCCTACAGTCATCCTCTCCCCTGAAATGGCTGATAACAGGGAGCAATAGACTGTATTCTCCTGTCCTACAGTCATCCTCTCCTCTGAAATGGCTGATAACAGGGGGCAATAGACTGTATTCTCCTGTCCTACAGTCATCCTCTCCCCTGACGTGGCTGATAACAGGGGGCAATAGATTGTATTCTCCTGTCCTACAGTCATCCTCTCCCCTGAAATGGCTGATAACAGGGGGGCAATAGACTGTATTCTCCTGTCATACAGTCATCCTCTCCCCTGAAATGACTGATAACAGGGAGCAATAGACTGTATTCTCCTGTCCTACAGTCATCCTCTCCTCTGAAATGGCTGATAACAGGGGGCAATAGACTGTATTCTCCTGTCCTACATTCATCCTCTCCCCTGAAATGGCTGATAACAGGGGGCAATAGACTGTATTCTCCTGTCCTACAGTCATCCTCTCCCCTGAAATGGCTGATAACAGGGGGCAATAGATTGTATTCTCCTGTCCTACAGTCATCCTCTCCCCTGAAATGGCTGATAACAGGGAGCAATAGACTGTATTCTCCTGTCCTACAGTCATCCTCTCCTCTGAAATGTCTGATAACAGGGGGCAATAGACTGTATTCTCCTGTCCAACAGTCATCCTCTCCTCTGAAATGGCTGATAACAGGGGGCAATAGACTGTATTCTCCTGTCCTAAATTCATCCTCTCCCCTGAAATGTCTGATAACAGGGGGCAATAGACTGTATTCTCCTGTCCTACATTCATCCTCTCCCCTGAAATGGCTGATAACAGGGGGCAATAGACTGTATTCTCCTGTCCTACAGTCATCCTCTCCCCTGAAATGGCTGATTACAGGAGGCAATAGACTGTATTCTCCTGTCCTACAGTCATCCTCTCCCCTGAAATGGCTGATAACAGGGAGCAATAGACTGTATTCTCCTGTCCTATATTCATCCTCTCCCCTGAAATGTCTGATAACAGGGGGCAATAGACTGTATTCTCCTGTCCTACAGTCATCCTCTCCCCTGAAATGGCTGATAACAGGGGGCAATAGACTGTATTCTCCTGTCCTACAGTCATCCTCTCCCCTGAAATGGCTGATAACAGGGGGCAATAGACTGTATTCTCCTGTCCTACAGTCATCCTCTCCCCTGAAATGGCTGATAACAGGGGGCAATAGATTGTATTCTCCTGTCCTACAGTCATCCTCTCCCCTGAAATGGCTGATAACAGGGGGCAATAGACTGTATTCTCCTGTCCTACAGTCATCCCTTTCCCCTGAAATGGCTAATAACAGGGGGCAATAGACTGTATTCTCCTGTCCTACAGTCATCCTCTCCCCTGAAATGGCTGATAACAGGGGGCAATAGACTGTATTCTCCTGTCCTACAGTCATCCTCTCCCCTGAAATGGCTGATAACAGGGAGCAATAGATTGTATGCTCCTGTCCTACAGTCATCCTCTCTCCTGAAATGGCTGATAACAGGGGGCAATAGATTGTATTCTCCTGTCCTACAGTCATCCTCTCCCCTGAAATGGCTGATAACAGGGAGCAATAGACTGTATTCTCCTGTCCTACAGTCATCCTCTCCCCTAAAATGGCTGATAACAGGGGGCAATAGACTGTATTCTCCTGTCCTACAGTCGTCCTCTCCCCTGAAATGGCTGATAACAGGGAGCAATAGACTGTATTCTCCTGTCCTACAGTCATCCTCTCCCCTGAAATGGCTGATAACAGGGAGCAATAGACTGTATACTCCTGTCCTACAGTCATCCTCTCCCCTGAAATGGCTGATAACAGGGAGCAATAGACTGTATTCTCCTGTGCTACAGTCATCCTCTCCTCTGAAATGGCTGATAACAGGGGGCAATAGACTGTATTCTCCTGTCCTACAGTCATCCTCTCCCCTGAAATGGCTGATAACAGGGGGCAATAGACTGTATTCTCCTGTCCTACAGTCATCCTCTCCCCTGAAATGGCTGATAACAGGGGGCAATAGACTGTATTCTCCTGTCCTACAGTCATCCTCTCCCCTGCAATGGCTGATAAAAGGGGGCAATAGACTGTATTCTCCTGTCCTACAGTCATCCTCTCCTCTGAAATGGCTGATAACAGGTAGCAATAGATTGTATTCTCCTGTCCTACAGTCATCCTCTCCTCTGAAATGGCTGATAACAGGTGGCAATAGACTGTATTCTCCTGTCCTACAGTCATCCTCTCCCCTGAAATGGCTGATAACAGGGAGCAATAGACTGTATTCTCCTGTCCTACAGTCATCCTCTCCCCTGAAATGGCTGATAACAGGGAGCAATAGACTGTATTCTCCTGTCCTACAGTCATCCTCTCCCCTGAAATGGCTGATAACAGGGGGCAATAGACTGTATTCTCCTGTCCTACAGTCATCCTCTCCCCTGAAATGTCTGATAACAGGGGGCAATAGACTGTATTCTCCTGTCCTACAGTCATCCTCTCCCCTGAAATGGCTGATAACAGGGAGCAATAGACTGTATTCTCCTGTCCTACAGTCATCCTCTCCCCTGAAATGTCTGATAACAGGGAGCAATAGACTGTATTCTCCTGTACTACAGTCATCCTCTCCCCTGAAATGGCTGATAACAGGGAGCAATAGACTGTATTCTCCTGTCCTACAGTCATCCTCTCCCCTGAAATGTCTGATAACAAGGAGCAATAGACTGTATTCTCCTGTCCTACAGTCATCCTCTCCTCTGAAATGGCTGATAACAGGGAGCAATAGATTCTATTCTCCTGTCCTACAGTCATCCTCCCCCCTGAAATGGCTGATAACAGGAGGCAATAGACTGTATTCTCCTGTCCTACAGTCATCCTCTCCCCTGAAATGGCTGATAACAGGAGGCAATAGACTGTATTCTCCTGTCCTACAGTCATCCTCTCCCCTGAAATGGCTGATAACAGGAGGCAATAGACTGTATTCTCCTGTCCTACAGTCGTCCTCTCCCCTGAAATGGCTGATAACAGGGGGCAATAGTCTGTATTCTCCTGTCCTACAGTCATCCTCTCCCCTGAAATGGCTGATAACAGGAGGCAATAGACTGTATTCTCCTGTCCTACAGTCATCCTCTCCTCTGAAATGGCTGATAACAGGGGGCAATAGACTGTATTCTCCTGTCCTACAGTCATCCTCTCCCCTGAAATGACTGATAACAGGGAGCAATAGATTGTATTCTCCTGTCCTACAGTCATCCTCTCCCCTGAAATGGCTGATAACAGGGGGCAATAGACTGTAATCTTCTGTCCTACAGTCATCCTCTCCCCTGAAATGTCTGATAACAGGGGGCAATAGACTGTATTCTCCTGTCCTACAGTCATCCTCTCCACTGAAAGGGCTGATAACAGGGGGCAATAGACTGTATTCTCCTGTCCTACAGTCATCCTCTCCCCTGAAATGGCTGATAACAGGGAGCAATAGACTGTATTCTCCTGTCCTACAGTCATCCTCTCCCCGGAAATGGC
Organism: Bufo bufo; assembly: GCF_905171765.1. Taxonomy (NCBI): domain Eukaryota; kingdom Metazoa; phylum Chordata; class Amphibia; order Anura; family Bufonidae; genus Bufo; species Bufo bufo. The sequence goes on along the minus strand of NC_053394.1, from coordinate 434,398,741 downwards.
TGATAACAGGAGGCAATAGACTGTATTCTCCTGTCCTACAGTCATCCTCTCCTCTGAAATGGCTGATAACAGGGAGCAATAGATTCTATTCTCCTGTCCTACAGTCATCCTCCCCCCTGAAATGGCTGATAACAGGAGGCAATAGACTGTATTCTCCTGTCCTACAGTCATCCTCTCCCCTGAAATGTCTGATAACAGGGAGCAATAGACTGTATTCTCCTGTACTACAGTCATCCTCTCCCCTGAAATGGCTGATAACAGGGAGCAATAGACTGTATTCTCCTGTCCTACAGTCATCCTCTCCCCTGAAATGTCTGATAACAAGGAGCAATAGACTGTATTCTCCTGTCCTACAGTCATCCTCTCCTCTGAAATGGCTGATAACAGGGAGCAATAGATTCTATTCTCCTGTCCTACAGTCATCCTCCCCCCGGAAATGGCTGATAACAGGAGGCAATAGACTGTATTCTCCTGTCCTACAGTCATCCTCTCCCCTGAAATGGCTGATAACAGGGGGCAATAGTCTGTATTCTCCTGTCCTACAGTCATCCTCTCCTCTGAAATGGCTGATAACAGGGAGCAATAGACTGTATTCTCCTGTCCTACAGTCATCCTCTCCCCTGAAATGGCTGATAACAAGGGGCAATAGACTGTATTCTCCTGTCCTACAGTCATCCTCCCCCTGAAATGTCTGATAACAGGGGGCAATAGACTGTATTCTCCTGTCCTACAGTCATCCTCTCCCCTGAAATGGCTGATAACAGGAGGCAATAGACTGTATTCTCCGGTCCTACAGTCATCCTCTCCCCTGAAATGTCTGATAACAGGGAGCAATAGACTGTATTCTCCTGTCCTACAGTCATCCTCTCCCCTGAAATGGCTGATAACAGGGGCAATAGACTGTATTCTCCTGTCCTACAGTCATCCTCTCCCCTGAAATGGCTGATAACAGGGGGCAATAGACTGTATTCTCCTGTCCTACAGTCATCCTCTCCACTGACATGGCTGATAACAGGGGCAATAGACTGTATTCTCCTGTCCTACAGTCATCCTCTCCCCTGAAATGGCTGATAACAGGGGGCAATAGACTGTATTCTCCTGTCCTACAGTCATCCTCTCCCCTGAAATGGCTGATAACAGGGGGCAATAGACTGTATTCTCCTGTCCTACAGTCATCCTCTCCCCTGAAATAGCTGATAACAGGGAACAATAGACTGTAAATTCCTGTCCTACAGTCATCCTCTCCCCTGAAATGGCTGATAACAGGGGGCAATAGATTGTATTCTCCTGTCCTACAGTCATCCTCTCCTCTGAAATGTCTGATAACAGGGGGCAATAGACTGTATTCTCCTGTCCTACAGTCATCCTCTCCCCTGAAATGGCTGATAACAGGGGACAATAGACTGTATTCTCCTGTCCTACAGTCATCCTCTCCCCTGAAATGGCTGATAACAGGGGGCAATATACTGTATTCTCCTGTCCTACAGTCATCCTCTCCTCTGAAATGGCTGATAACAGGGGGCAATAGACTGTATTCTCCTGTCCTACAGTCATCCTCTCCCCTGAAATAGCTGATAACAGGGAACAATAGACTGTATATTCCTGTCCTACAGTCATCCTCTCCCCTGAAATGTCTGATAACAGGGGGCAATAGACTGTATTCTCCTGTCCTACAGTCATCCTCTCCTCTGAAATGGCTGATAACAGGGGGCAATAGACTGTATTCTCCTGTCCTACAGTCATCCTCTCCCCTGAAATGGCTGATAACAGGGGGCAATAGACTGTATTCTCCTGTCCTACAGTCATCCTCTCCTCTGAAATGGCTGATAACAGGGGGCAATAGATTGTATTCTCCTGTCCTACAGTCATCCTCTCCCCTGAAATGGCTGATAACAGGGAGCAATAGACTGTATTCTCCTGTCCTACAGTCATCCTCTCCCCTGAAATGGCTGATAACAGGAGGCAATAGACTGTATTCTCCTGTCCTACAGTCGTCCTCTCCCCTGAAATGGCTGGTAACAGGGGGCAATAGTCTGTATTCTCCTGTCCTACAGTCATCCTCTCCCCTGAAATGGCTGATAACAAGGAGCAATAGACTGTATTCTCCTGTCCTACAGTCATCCTCTCCCCTGAAATGGCTGATAACAGGGAGCAATAGACTGTATTCTCCTGTCCTACAGTCATCCCCCCCCCTGAAATGGCTGATAACAGGGGGCAATAGACTGTATTCTCCTGTCCTACAGTCATCCTCTCCTCTGAAATGGCTGATAACAGGGGGCAATAGACTGTATTCTCCTGTCCTACAGTCATCCTCTCCCCTGAAATGACTGATAACAGGGAGCAATAGATTGTATTCTCCTGTCCTACAGTCATCCTCTCCCCTGAAATGGCTGATAACAGGGGGCAATAGACTGTAATCTTCTGTCCTACAGTCATCTTCTCCCCTGAAATGGCTGATAACAGGGAGCAATAGACTGTATTCTCCTGTCCTACAGTCATCCTCTCCCCTGAAATGGCTGATAACAGGGGGCAATAGACTGTATTCTCCTGTCCTACAGTCATCCTCTCCACTGAAAGGGCTGATAACAGGGGGCAATAGACTGTATTCTCCTGTCCTACAGTCATCCTCTCCCCTGAAATGGCTGATAACAGGGAGCAATAGACTGTATTCTCCTGTCCTACAGTCATCCTCTCCCCGGAAATGGCTGATAACAGGAGGCAATAGACTGTATTCTCCTGTCCTACAGTCATCCTCTCCCCTGAAATGGCTGATAACAGGGGGCAATAGTCTGTATTCTCCTGTCCTACAGTCATCCTCTCCTCTGAAATGGCTGATAACAGGGAGCAATAGACTGTATTCTCCTGTCCTACAGTCATCCTCTCCCCTGAAATGGCTGATAACAAGGGGCAATAGACTGTATTCTCCTGTCCTACAGTCATCCTCCCCCTGAAATGTCTGATAACAGGGGGCAATAGACTGTATTCTCCTGTCCTACAGTCATCCTCTCCCCTGAAATGGCTGATAACAGGAGGCAATAGACTGTATTCTCCGGTCCTACAGTCATCCTCTCCCCTGAAATGTCTGATAACAGGGAGCAATAGACTGTATTCTCCTGTCCTACAGTCATCCTCTCCCCTGAAATGGCTGATAACAGGGGCAATAGACTGCATTCTCCTGTCCTACAGTCATCCTCTCCCCTGAAATGGCTGATAACAGGGGGCAATAGACTGTATTCTCCTGTCCTACAGTCATCCTCTCCACTGACATGGCTGATAACAGGGGCAATAGACTGTATTCTCCTGTCCTACAGTCATCCTCTCCCCTGAAATGGCTGATAACAGGGGGCAATAGACTGTATTCTCCTGTCCTACAGTCATCCTCTCCCCTGAAATGGCTGATAACAGGAGGCAATAGACTGTATTCTCCTGTCCTACAGTCATCCTCTCCCCTGAAATAGCTGATAACAGGGGGCAATAGACTGTATTCTCCTGTCCTACAGTCATCCTCTCCCCTGAAATGTCTGATAACAGGGAGCAATAGACTGTATTCTCCTGTCCTACAGTCATCCTCTCCCCTGAAATAGCTGATAACAGGGGGCAATAGACTGTATTCTCCTGTCCTACAGTCATCCTCTCCCCTGAAATGGCTGATAACAGGGGGCAATAGACTGTATTCTCCTGTCCTACAGTCATCCTCTCCCCTGAAATGTCTGATAACAGGGGGCAATAGACTGTATTCTCCTGTCCTACAGTCATCCTCTCCCCTGAAATGGCTGATAACAGGGAGCAATAGACTGTATTCTCCTGTCCTACAGTCATCCTCTCCCCTGAAATGGCTGATAACAGGGGGCAATAGACTGTATTCTCCTGTCCTACAGTCATCCTCTCCCCTGAAATGGCTGATAACAGGGGACAATAGACTGTATTCTCCTGTCCTACAGTCATCCTCTCCCCTGAAATGGCTGATAACAGGGGGCAATATACTGTATTCTCCTGTCCTACAGTCATCCTCTCCTCTGAAATGGCTGATAACAGGGGGCAATAGACTGTATTCTCCTGTCCTACAGCCATCCTCTCCCCTGAAATAGCTGATAACAGGGAACAATAGACTGTATATTCCTGTCCTACAGTCATCCTCTCCCCTGAAATGGCTGATAACAGGGGGCAATAGATTGTATTCTCCTGTCCTACAGTCATCCTCTCCTCTGAAATGTCTGATAACAGGGGGCAATAGACTGTATTCTCCTGTCCTACAGTCATCCTCTCCTCTGAAATGGCTGATAACAGGGGGCAATAGACTGTATTCTCCTGTCCTACAGTCATCCTCTCCCCTGAAATGTCTGATAACAGGGGGCAATAGACTGTATTCTCCTGTCCTACAGTCATCCTCTCCTCTGAAATGGCTGATAACAGGGGGCAATAGACTGTATTCTCCTGTCCTACAGTCATCCTCTCCCCTGAAATGGCTGATAACAGGGGGCAATAGACTGTATTCTCCTGTCCTACAGTCATCCTCTCCTCTGAAATGGCTGATAACAAGGGGCAATAGATTGTATTCTCCTGTCCTACAGTCATCCTCTCCCCTGAAATGGCTGATAACAGGGAGCAATAGACTGTATTCTCCTGTCCTACAGTCATCCTCTCCCCTGAAATGGCTGATAACAGGGGGCAATATACTGTATTCTCCAGTCCTACAGTCATCCTCTCCCCTGAAATGTCTGATAACAGGGGGCAATAGACTGTATTCTCCTGTCCTACAGTCGTCCTCTCCTCTGAAATGGCTGATAACAGGGAGCAATAGACTGTATTCTCCTGTCCTACAGTCATCCTCTCCCCTGAAATGGCTGATAACAGGGGGCAATATACTGTATTCTCCAGTCCTACAGTCATCCTCCCCCTGAAATGGCTGATAACAGGGAGCAATAGACTGTATTCTCCTGTCCTACAGTCATCCTCTCCCCTGAAATGGCTGATAACAGGGGGCAATAGACTGTATTCTCCTGTCCTACAGTCATCCTCCCCCTGAAATGGCTGATAACAGGGGGCAATATACTGTATTCTCCAGTCCTACAGTCATCCTAATGGCTGATAACAAGGAGCAATATCAGCCTCTTCTGCTTTGAGCGTTTTCCAAGTGACTGTCTTATCTTCTTCTCTTTCATACATGAATACCCCCTTCAAACCTTTATTGTTTACATTATGTTATATTGTTATCTATATTATGTTTTATTGTTATATTTATTATATTATGTTTTATCTTGGGCAGATATCGGATCCTGAATGCCAGCGCCATCCCAGAGGGGCAGTTCATTGACAGCAAGAAAGCCTGTGAGAAACTCCTGGGCTCCATCGATATTGACCACAATCAATATAAATTTGGGCACACCAAGGTAACCCCGAAATAACCCCAGTCCTTGCTGTTGAGTTCCATTATAAAACCACCTTGTGTTATACGGCCACCTTTTGGTCACTGTTTGGTATTACCATGCACTGCGGTAATCCATATTGCTGTCTGCTGCTGGGTATTTACAGCTCTTCTCTGTCCTAGGTATTTTTTAAGGCTGGTCTCTTGGGTACTCTGGAGGAGATGAGGGACGACCGCCTCACCCTGCTCATCACCCGCACACAAGCGTTGTGTAGGGGATACTTGATGAGGCTGGAGTTTAAAAAGATGATGGATAGAAGGTGAAAATTTATCAGGCTTCCTCTGGGCTACAATGTATACCTACACTAACTAGCTATACTGTACCATGTAGTGCCCAATCTGTGCCCAGACATACCTATGCATTGTGCCACACAGGACTATACTGTATAATATAATATCTCTGTACAGTGTCCACATAATGTTGCCATGTAGTGCCCCACCAAAATACTAGCATAGAGTGCCCTGATAACGGTGCCATACAGACTTACATACCATAATACCACTTTACAGATCCCAGATACAGTAACAGTGACACACAGAGCTACAGTATATACTATAATACGTGTCCACATAATGGTGCCATACAGTGCTGTTCAGCATAATACCAACATACAGTGCCCAGATAACAGTGACACACAGAGCTATATACTATAATACCAACATTCAGTGTCTAAATAACTGTGCCATACAGTGCTACACAGCATAATACCAACCAGATAACAGTGACACACAGAGCTAAATACTATAATACCACTATACAGTGTCCATATGACTGTGCCTTACAGTGCTGTACAGCATAATACCAACATACAGTGCTCACATAACAGTGAAATAGTGTTACACTGCATAATACTAGCATACAGTGCCCAGATAAGTGACACACAGAGCTATATACTATAATACCACTGTATAGTATCCATATAACTGTGTCACATTGTACATCAGAATACTAACATACAATGCCCAGATAATAGTGCCGTACAAAGCTCTGTACTACATACTCTACTGTGTCCATGTAATGGTACCACACCATAGTACTATACTAATATACAGTGTTTAAATAACAGTGTCTCTCAGAGCTGTACCATATATCAGCGCCACAGCATAATACTAATATACAGTGCTCAATAACTCCTCAATAATAATACCACCATATAGTGCCTAGAATTAACACTTAGTAATTATAGGTCCCAGTCCCCTGCTGCCTGCAGAATTCTTTATCAGGACACAGCCTGGAGCCATGTTGGGGGCAGATTGGTGGGGCGCTAGATGCTACCTCATGGGCCCCTCCTATAATCCAGCCCTGCAGCTGTAGGGAATTGGGAGCACAGACCCTGGAATCACAAGTTGTACCCTGTTTCTTCAGGGAGGCCATCTTCTCCATTCAGTACAACATCCGAGCATTCATGAACGTCAAGCACTGGCCATGGATGAAGCTTTACTTCAAGATCAAGCCTCTTCTCAGGAGCGCAGAGACTGAGAAGGAAATGGCGGCCATGAAGGAGGAATTCGCCAAAACCAAGGAGAATCTGGCAAAGGCAGAAGCCAAGAGGAAAGAGCTGGAGGAGAGGATGGTGAAACTTCTACAGGAGAAAAATGACCTGCATCTGCAAGTTCAGTCTGTAAGTATGTAGACCTGTTTGCATTGCCATCTATAGGAGTAAGTGTCTGCAGCTCCTTCTGGAGGGGAGGAAGTGTCTGCAGGTCCTTATTGAGGGGGGGATGTGTCTGCAGGTCCTTCTGGAGGGGAGGATGTGTCTGCAGGTCCTTATTGAGGAGAGGATGTGTCTGCAGGTCCTTCTGGAGGGGAGGATGTGTCTGCAGGTCCTTATTGAGGGGAGGATGTGTCTGCAGGTCCTTCTGGAGGGGAGGATGTGTCTGCAGGTCCTTATTGAGGGGAGGATGTGTCTGCAGGTCCTTCTGGAGGGGAGGATGTGTCTGCAGGTCCTTATTGAGGGGAGGATGTGTCTGCAGGTCCTTCTGAAGGGGAGGATGTGTCTGCAGGTCCTTATTGAGGGGAGGATGTGTCTGCAGGTCCTTCTGGAGGGGAGGATGTGTCTGCAGGTCCTTATTGAGGGGAGGATGTGTCTGCAGCTCCTTCTGGAGGGGAGGAAGTGTCTGCAGCTCCTTCTGGAGGGGAGGATGTGCCTGCAGCTCCTTCTGGAGGGGAGGATGTGTCTGCAGCTCCTTCTGGAGGGGAGGATGTGTCTGCAGCTCCTTCTGGAGGGGAGGAAGTGTCTGCAGCTCCTTCTGGAGGGGAGGATGTGTCTGCAGCTCTTTATAGAGGGGAGGATGTGTATGCAGGCCCTTCTGGAGGGGAGGATGTGTCTGCAGGTCCTTCCGGAGGGGAGGATGTGTCTACAGCTCCTTCTGGGGGGGAGGATGTGTCTGCAGGTCCTTCTGGAGAGTAGGATGTGTCTGCAGATCCAGCTGGAGGGGAAGATGTGTCTACAGCTCCTTCTGGAGGGGAGGATGTGTCTGCAGCTCCTTCTGGAGGGGAAGATGTGTCTGCAGCTCTTTATAGAGGGGAGGATGTGTATGCAGGTCCTTCTGGAGGGGAGGATGTGTCTGCAGGTCCTTCTGGAGGGGAGGATGTGTCTACAGCTTCTTCTGGAGGGGAGGATGTGTCTGCAGGTCCTTTTGGAGGGTAGGATGTGTCTGCAGCTCCTGCTGGAGGGGAAGATGTGTCTACAGCTCCTTCTGGAGGGTAGGATGTGCCTTCAGCTCCTGCTGGAGGGGAAGATGTGTCTATAGCTCCTTCTGGAGCGCAGGATGTGTCTGCAGGTCCTTCTGGAGGGGAGGATGAGTCTGCAGCTCCTTCTGGAGGGGAAGATGTGTCTGCAGCTCCTTCTGGAGGGGAGGAAGTGTCTGCAGGCCCTTATTGAGTGGAGGATGTGTCTGCAGCTCCTTCTGGAGGGGAGGATGTGTCTGCAGGTCCTTCTGGAGGGGTGGATGTGTCTGCAGCTCCTTCTGGAGGGGAGGATGTGTCTGCAGGTCCTTTGGGAGCGTAGGGTGTGTCTACAGCTCCTTCTGGAGGGGAGGATGTGTCTGCAGGTCCTTCTGGAGGGAAGGATGTGTCTGCAGTGCCCTCTGGAGGGGAGGATGTGTGTGCAGGTCTTTCTGGAGGTGAGGATGTGTCCGTAGCGTCCTCTGTAGGAGTATATATCTGTAGCGTCCTCTGTAGGAGGATGTGTCCGTAGCGTCCTCTGTAGGAGTATATATCCGTAGCGTCCTCTGTAGGAGGATGTGTCTGTAGCGTCCTCTGTAGGATAGAATGCCAGAAATGCAGTAAAGACTGACGTAAGCAACCAGCATGAGAGATAATGCACAGCAGATCCTTGAACCATTATGTGCACTGTTATGATGGACGTTAATTATTTCTTTTTTTTGTTAATTCCCAGGAAATGGAGAATTTGACGGACGCAGAGGATAGATGTGATCAGCTGATCAAGAGCAAGATCCAGATGGAGGCCAAGATCAAGGAACTGAACGAGAGGCTGGAGGACGAGGAAGAGACCAACGCCGAACTCACATCCAAGAAGAGGAAGCTGGAGGACGAGTGCTCTGAGCTGAAGAAGGACATTGACGACCTTGAGTTGACATTGGCCAAGGTTGAGAAGGAGAGACATGCCACTGAGAACAAGGTAGACTTCCGAGGAGGAGATGTCCATACGGGATGAGGACGAGTCCAGCCGCTCATGTGCCTCTGCTGTCCTTTTATCATAGGTTAAAAACCTGACCGAAGAAATGGCGGCCCTGGATGAGACCATCGTCAAGCTGACCAAGGAGAAGAAGGCTCTCCAGGAGGCACATCAGCAGACTTTGGATGATCTCCAGGCTGAAGAAGACAAGGTCAATGCCTTGACCAAGCTGAAAACCAAACTGGAGCAGCAGATAGATGATGTGAGTGCTATAGAATTCCCCAGCACTACAACCACCATTATACTGGGAAAGGGTATGAGGGCTCCTTAACCCCTTAAAGAGGTATTCCTATCTGGGACATTCATTTGTCCAGCTCTGGAGGTGACTGGAGTCTGACCGGATGTAAGCTCAGTATTGTGTCCAGCTCTGGAGGTGACTGGAGTCTGACCGGATGTAAACTCAGTATTGTGTCCAGCTCTGGAGGTGACTGGAGTATAAGACATGATGCTAGAGCAGAATTGTGAATGCTGCTCTGTATGTGACTGAAGTATTGGACACATTGGTAGAATGGACTTGTGAATGCAGCTGTGGATGTGACTGTAGTATCAGATACATTGTTAGAATGTTAGAAACATGACTAGTGTATTAACTACAATGGCAGGGCAGAATTGGAACTGCAGCTATGAATGTGATTGGAGTATTAACCACAATGTTATAGTAGAATTGGAAATGCAGCTTTGGATGTGACTGGAGTATTAGCTACAATGTTAGGGTAGAATTGGAAATGTAGCTTTGGAAGTGACTGGAGTATAACAGAAGATGTAACAATATAAGTGCCATACCTGGATGTAAACTGTATGTTCAGAGGGGGCGCTCATCTCCAGGTCTGAGGTCGCCATGGACATTGAAATATTTTTAACCCTTTCCTGTAGCTGCAAGGCTCCCTGGAGCAGGAGAAGAAGGTCCGCATGGACCAGGAGCGGGCCAGGAGGAAGCTTGAAGGGGACCTGAAGCTGGCCCAGGACTCCATCATGGATCTGGAGAATGAAAAGCAGCAGCTGGACGAGAGGCTTAAAAAGTATGGAGGGGCCGGTGGAGGGATTGGGGGGGACGGGGGGGACGCGTAACTTACCTAGGGAAAACGTGATGTAAACACCCTCGCTCCTGATGGTTTGTTACAATGTATCCATGGACCATGCGGATCTCGCTCTGAATTTCCCATCTATTTACAGGAAAGATTTTGAGATCAGCCAGTTCCTCAGCAGAATTGAAGATGAACAAGTCATGGGGAACCAAAGTCAGAAGAAAATTAAGGAGCTTCAGGTAAATCCATTGCCCCCCGCACATTACAGGTGACCTTATGGTCAGTCATATCCCTTAAAAAGGTGACATCATATCCCACCTTATGGTCATTGATATCCCTTAAAAAGGTGACATCATATCCCGCCTTATGGTCATTGATATCCCTTTAAAAGGTGACATCATATCCCGCCTTATGGTCATTGATATCCCTTTAAAATGTGACATCACATCCCGCCTTATGGTCATTGATATCCCGTTAAAAGGTGACATCATATCCCGCCTTAGGGTCATTGATATCCCTTTAAAAGGTGACATCATATCCCGCCTTATGGTCGTCATTGATATCCCTTTAAAAGGTGACATCATATCACGCCTTATGGTCATTGATATCCCTTTAAAATGTGACATCATATCCCGCCTTATGGTCAGTCATATCCCTTTAAAATGTGACATCATATCCCGCCTTATGGTCGTCATTGATATCCCTTTAAAAGATGACATCATATCCCGCCTTAGGGTCAGTGATATCCCTTTAAAATGTGACATCATATCCTGCCTTATGGTCATTGATACCCCTTTAAAAGGTGACATCATATCCCGCCTTATGGTCGTCATTGATATCCCTTTAAAATGTGACATCATATCCCGCCTTATGGTCGTCATTGATATCCCTTTAAAATGTGACATCATATCCCGCCTTATGGTCATTGATATCCCTTTAAAAGTTGACATAATATCCCACCTTATGGTCATTGATATCCCTTTAAAAGGTGACATCATATCCCACCTTATGGTCATTGATATCTCTTTAAAAGGTGACATCATATCCCGCCTTATGGTCATTGATATCCCTTTAAAAGGTGACATCATATCCCGCCTTATGGTCATTGATATCCCCTTAAAAGGTGACATCATATCCCGCCTTATGGTCATTGATATCCCTTTAAAAGGTGACATCATATTCCGCCTTATGGTCATTGATATCCCTTTAAAAGGTGACATCATATCCCGCCTTAGGGTCAGTGATATCCCTTTAAAATGTGACATCACATCCCGCCTTATGGTCAGTCATATCCCTTAAAAAGGTGACATCATATCCCACCTTATGGTCATTGATATCCCTTTAAAAGGTGACATCATATCCCGCCTTATGGTCATTGATATCCCCTTAAAAGGTGACATCATATCCCGCCTTATGGTCATTGATATCCCCTTAAAAGGTGACATCATATCCCGCCTTAGGGTCAGTGATATCCCTTTAAAATGTGACATCACATCCCGCCTTATGGTCAGTCATATCCCTTAAAAAGTTGACATCATATCCCACCTTATGGTCATTGATATCCCTTTAAAAGGTGACATCATATCCCGCCTTATGGTCATTGATATCCCTTTAAAATGTGACGTCATATCCTGCTTTATGGGCGTCATTGACACATCTGCCCCCGATTATTATATTCTAGTCTCGTATTGAAGAACTCGAGGAGGAGATTGAATCTGAGAGGGCGACTCGGGCCAAGGCCGAAAAGCAGCGATCGGAATTGTCCCGGGAGCTGGAAGAGATCAGCGAGAGGTTGGAGGAGGCCGGGGGGGTGACCTCTACTCAGCTGGAGCTCAACAAGAAGAGGGAGACCGAATTCCAGAAGATGCGCCGGGATCTGGAGGAGGTCTCCCTGCAGCATGAAGCCACAGTGGCGGCACTGCGCAAGAAGCACGCCGATAGCGCCGCCGAGTTCGGCGAGCAGATTGACAACCTGCAGCGCGTGAAGCAGAAGCTGGAAAAGGAGAAGAGCGAGATGAGGATGGAGATCGATGACATCAACAGCAACCTGGAGTCCATGACAAAGTCTAAGGTCAGGACAGGGGAGACCGGCAGTGACCACCGGGGGGCAGTGTGGGGTGCGAAGAGTACAAGGGGGGCATTAAAGGGCCGGTCTCCTGTAAATAAAGCTTTGTCAATGTATCATGGAAAGTTCAGCAATAAGGCTGGGTGTTTTAGCATTCAAGATCTCTGCTTGCAGTCATTGAGACCTCAGCCGTGTTAGCCCCCCATATCAAAATTTTTGAACAAAACATATGCAATTGGTTAGAACTAGTTGATCATACCTGATCTAACAAATATCTTCCAAAATAGCTAATTGTTTGGTCAATTTTTTGATAAGGGGGGCTGATGACGGGTTAGCCCCCCCTGCAAATAACTGTTAATATCTCTACTTCTGTATGAGATCTAACACAAACAACAATTGATCTAACCTGATCTAACAAAGATCTAACCAACTGGATATGTTTTGTTCAAAAATTTTGATATGGGGGGGGCTAACACGGCTGAGGTGTCATTGAGTCTTGTTTATACCCAGAATCTATCCAGATCTAATATTTCTCACAGCTGAGGTTTTGTTACAGTTGTATCTTATATGAACTATATGGCCTGGACTCCAGACTGATACATTGTAACAAATTATCAGGATAGGCTGAAGAGCTGTACATAGACCACAGAGGATTACATATACTGATACGTTGTAACAAACCCTTAGTTGTAGGAGTCAGACTAGGTCAGGATGAAGTGTTTCCATTCACTAACATCAAGCAGATATATTTAAAATGGAAAAACAGGATTGAAGTTACAGCACTTTTTATGATACAATGATGAAACTTACCTGCTGCAGTAAGTGAGCTATGTCCATTTGAATTGTCTCACCACTGCCTCTTCCTCCGAACTCTGAAAGTCAGTGGCACGACCTTCATTCCATGTGGGGTCTAGGACCTCATCGTCCCCTGCATCGTCTTCCACCCAGTCTTGATCCCTGACCTCCTGTTCAGTCTGCACACTGCAGAAAGACGCAGCAGTTGGCACCTGTGTTTCGTCATCATCAGAGACGTGCTGAGGTGGTATTCCCATGTCCTCCTCATCAGGAAACATAAGTGGTTGTGCGTCAGTGCATTCTATGTCTTCCACCGCTGGGGAAGGGCTAGGTGGATGCCCTTGGGAAACCCTGGCAGCAGAGTCTTCAAACAGCATAGGAGACTGCTGCATAACTTGAGGCTCAGACAGGTTCCCTGATATGCATGGGGGTGATGTGACAGACTGATGGGCTTGGTTTTCATGCGCCATCTGTGCGCTTTCTGCAGAAGACTGGGTGGGAGATAATGTGAACGTGCTGGATCCACTGTCGGCCACCCAATTGACTAGCGCCTGTACTTGCTCAGGCCTTACCATCCTTAGAACGGCATTAGGCCCGACCAAATATTGCTGTAGATTATGGCGGCTACTGGGACCTGAGGTAGTAGGTTCAGTAGGACGTGTAGCTGTGGCAGAATGGCCACGTCATCTCCCTGCACCAGAGGCTCCACCAACACCACCACCACGACCATGACCGCGTCCCTTATTAGATGTGTGCCTCATAGTTAGCGTTCACAAAGCAAAGTAAAAAGTGGTTAAGTCTGTTAAAAATAATTATCCGCCAATAAAAACCCTGATGTAGGGTATTGCACTCAATATTTTTTTTTTAAACTCTATATGACAGCGGTATTTGTGGCCTAAATTTCACAGTAACTTATGCATGTCTTATCCCAGATGTGCAGTATATCAGAGGGTTTTTTCACCCCAGTAAGCAAAAGCTGTATTTGTGGCCTAAATTTCACTGTATCTTATGCACGTGTAATCCCAGATGTGCAGTATATAAAACACAGTGTTTCTGGACTTGCAGACATGCAGATATCCTGTGCTGGTGCACAATCGTTGCATAAAATGGCTGCCGATTATGTATTGACTAACTGAAGGAAAAAAAGTTTGTTTTCAGTAGAAGTTGGCTCAGGGCAGGCTTAAAACAATTGTGCACTGCACCCACAAAACACTTTTGCTGTAGATCCCAGAGTACATAAACCAGTTCTTGATAAGATTTCTCCCTGATCTCTCCCTCACAGCAGCCGCAGCCTCTCCCTACACTAATCCGAGCAGAGTGACGGGCGGCGCTACGTGACTCCAGCTTAAATAGAGGCTGGGTCACATGCTTCATTTGGCCAATCAAAGCCATGCCAATAGTAGGCATGGCTGTGATGGCCTCTTGGGGCGAGTAGTATGACGCTTGTTGATTGGCTGCTTTGCAGGCTTTCAAAAAGCGCCATAAAAATCGCTGAACACCGAACCCGAACTTTTACGTAAATGTTCGGGTTCGGGTCCGGGTGCCGAAAAACCTAAAGTTCGGTACTCTACTTGTTGCCAAATGACAAAGTCGTCCTCTGCTACCTCTGTGGGCTGAATGTAGTTAAAGGGCCTCATGTAACACTACTAAAATATTCATTTAGTTGGCCAAAGAGACCAATATTAAAGTGAAAAAAATGAAATATGGGTTCTGATTGGTCTGCGGGCTGCTAACAATGACGAGCTAGAATTTGTAAGGAATATTTGCCTCTAAACGTCTCTTCCGAATCTGACAACCTCTTAGGTGAACCTGGAGAAGATCTGCCGCACCCTAGAAGACCAACTGAGCGAATTCAAGTCCAAGACTGAGGAGAACCAGAGGTCGGTGGCTGATCTCACCATGGCCAAGGCTCGTCTCCAGACCGAATCAGGTAAAAATACCATACTTGTGCCAGGCATGGAGCCGGAGCTCAGGCTTACTGTATATTGGTGTGCCAAGGCTTATGGTGGTGGGCTCATGCCTATGGTGGTGGGCTCATGCTTATGGTGGTGGGCTTATGCTTATGGTGGTGGGCTGAGGCTTATGGTGATGAGCTCTGGCATATGGTGGTGTGCCCAGGCTTATGGTGGTGTGCTCAGGCTTATGCTGGTGGGCTCAGGCTTATGGTGGTGGGTCCAGGCTTATGGTGGTGGGCTGAGGCTTATGGTGATGGGCTCAGGCATATGGGGGTGTGCCCAGGCTTATGGTGGTGGGCTGAGGCTTATGGTGATGGGCTCAGGCATATGGGGGTGTGCCCAGGCGTATGGTGGTGTGCCCAGGCTTATGCTGGTGGGTTCAGGCTTATGGTGGTGGGTTCAGGCTTCCGGTGGTGGGCTCAGGATTACGATGGTGGGCTCAGGCTTATGGTGGTGGGCTGAGGCTTATGATGGTGGCTAAGGCTTATGGTGATGGGCTCAGGTTTATGGTGGTGGCCTCAGGCTTATGGGGGTGTGCCCAGGCTTATGGTGGTGGGCCCAGGCTTATGGTGGTTGGTTCAGGTTTCCAGGCATATGGTGGTGTGCCCAAGCATATGGTGGTGTGCCCAAGCATATGGTGGTGTGCCCAGGCATATGGTGGTGTGCCCAGACATATGGTGGTGTGCCCAGGCTTATGGTGGTGGGCTGAGGCTTATGGTGATGGGCCTAGGCAAATGGTGGTTTACCCAAGCATATGATGGTGGGTTCAGGCTTATGGGGGTGTGCCCAGGCTTATGGCGGTGTGCCCAGGCTTATGGTGTTGTGCCCAGGCTTATGGTGGTGGGCTCATACTTATGGTGGTGGGCTTATGCTTATGGTGGTGGGCTGAGGCTTATGGTGATGAGCTCTGGCATATGGTGGTGGGCTGAGGCTTATGGTGATGGGCTCAGGCATATGGTGGTGTTCCCAGGCTTATGCTGGTGGGTTCAGGCTTATGGTGGTGGGTTCAGGCGTACGGTGGTGTGCCCAAGCTTATAGTGGTGTGCCCAGGCTTATGGTGGTGTGCCCAGGCTTATGCTGGTGGGCCCAGGCTTATGCTGGTGGGCTGAGGCTTATGGTGGTGGGCTCAGGCATATGGTGGTGGGCTGAGGCTTATGCTGGTGGGTTCAGGCTTATGGTGGTGGGTTCAGGCGTACGGTGGTGGGCTCAGGCTTATGGTGGTAGGCTCAGGTTTATGATGGTGGCCTCAGGCTTATGGGGTGTGCCCAGGCTTATTGTGGTGGGCCCAGGCTTATGGTGGTGTGCCCAGACATATGGTGGTGTGCCCAGGCTTATGGTGGTGGGCTGAGGCTTATGGTGATGGGCCCAGGTATATTGTGGTGTGCCCAGGTATATTGTGGTGGGTCCAGGTATATTGTGGTGGGCCCAGGCATATGGTGGTGTGCCGAAGCATATGGTAGTGTGCCCAGGCATATGGTGGTGTGCTCAGACTTATGGTGGTGTGCCCAAACTTATGGTGGTGGGCTGAGGCCTATGGTGATGGGCCCAGGCAAATGGTGGTTTGACCAAGCATATGGTGGTGGGTTCAGGCTTATGGTGGTGTGCCCAGGCTTATGGCGGTGGGCTCAGGCTTATAGTGGTGGGCTGAGGCTTATGATGGTGGGCTCAGGCTTATGGTGATGGGCTCAGGTTTATGGTGGTGGCCTCAGGCTTATGGGGGTGTGCCCAGGCTTATGGTGGTGGGCCCAGGCTTATGCTAGTGGGCTCAGGAGGATTGGGGGATGACAGACACTAGAATTTCATGCCCTGTGTTTGATTTCAGGTGAGCTGGCTCGACAGCTGGAAGAGAAGGAGTCTCTGCTGTCTCAACTGACCAGATCTAAACAAGCTTTCACCCAGCAGATGGAGCAGCTGAAGAGAAGTCTGGAGGAAGAAGTGAAGGTGAGATGGAAGAAGGGCTGTAGACTATAACCTCTAATTGCCGCTCTTGTGACTCATCTAATTGCTGCTCTTCTCTGATCCTTTCCTTCTACCAGGCCAAAAATGCCTTGGCTCACAGCTTGCAGTCATCTCGTCATGACTGTGATCTCCTGAGGGAACAATATGAAGAGGAGCAGGAGGCCAAATCAGAGCTACAGAGATCTTTGTCCAAGGCCAACGGAGAAGTGGCGCAATGGAGGACAAAATATGAGACTGATGCCATTCAGCGCACCGAGGAGCTGGAAGAGGCCAAGTAAGCACTCCTTAATGTTATAACTGGTATAGGCATTTGTAATGTAAAATTCAGAATACTATTGGATTTAAGGTGCTGTTGTCAGGAGTCTCTATGGTTAAAGCAGTATGGATTATACACCATATATGAAGTACACTGCTAAAAGTCTATTTGCTGGGAGTCTCCACGGGTAGAGCAGTATAATTCAGTATATACATCATAAAAGTAGAGGAAATACAATGTAACCTGCAATATACAGCAACATGGACCAGTGATGACAATGATCCATACTGCTCTTTAGGAAGAAGTTGGCACAGCGCCTCCAGGAGGCAGAGGAACACATTGAGGCTGTGAATTCTAAGTGTGCCTCCCTGGAGAAGACAAAGCAGAGGCTTCAGGGAGAGGTGGAAGACTTAATGATCGATGTGGAGAGGGCAAACTCCCTGGCGGCTGCTCTGGACAAAAAGCAGAGGAACTTTGACAAGGTATCCGAATGTGTAAACTGAGGAGATCAAATCTGACATTACATGCAAAGCGTCCAAACTAGCTGGTGTAGGTGGGATCATCCGACCATCTAATGTGTGTGGGGTGCCCTAACGGTCTCGTGATAAAGGATGGATGGGGCATGGTGGAGTTTACAATGCCTGATCCCTTGGGCACTTGTATGATTATGGAGAAAGTGGGAGGAAAAACTGTTTGCTGAACAAGGGTTCAGAAGCTTTCTAATGTGTATGGTCACCTTAAGTCATAGCTTTAAGATGAAAATGCAGACCTGTGAGATAACATCTGCAATAATTGGTCTGGGCTCTGATATAATAGGCCTAGGCTCCGATAAGATAGGCCTGGGCTCCGATATGATAGGCCTGGGCTCCGATATGATAGGCCTTGGCTCCGATATGATAGGCCTTGGCTCCGATATGATAGGCCTGGGCTCCGATATGATAGGCCTGGGCTCCGATATGATAGGCCTGGGCTCCGATATGATAGGCCTGGGCTCCGATATGATAGGCCTGGGCTCCGATATGATAGGCCTGGGCTCTGATATGATAGGCCTGGGATCTGATATGATAGGCCTGGGCAATGTAAAAGATGGCAGGGGTGAGATAGTAAGACAGGAGTCAGAATGCTGAAAAAATAGCCAGGATCTGAGATAAGAGTTAAAGAAGTGAGATAGTAAGTCAGGGCTGTGTGATAACATCAGTAAGAGGTAATGACGTGAGATAATAAGTCAGGGCTGTGTGATAACATCAGTAAGAGGTAATGACGTGAGATAATAAGTCAGGACTGTGTGATAACATCAGATAACAGGTCAGGACGTGAGATAATAAGTCAGGACTGTGTGATAACATCAGTAAGAGGTCAGGACGTGAGATAATAAGTCAGGGCTGTGTAATAACATCAGATAAGAGGTCAGGACGTGAGATAATAAGTCAGGGCTGTGTGATAACATCAGATAACAGGTCAGGACTTGAGATAATAAGTCAGGGCTGTGTGATAACATCAGATAACAGGTCAGGACGTGAGATAATAAGTCAGGGCTGTGTAATAACATCAGATAAGAGGTCAGGACGTGAGATAATAAGTCAGGGCTGTGTGATAACATCAGATAACAGGTCAGGACTTGAGATAATAAGTCAGGGCTGTGTAATAACATCAGATAAGAGGTCAGGACGTGAGATAATAAGTCAGGGCTGTGTAATAACATCAGATAAGAGGTCAGGACGTGAGATAATAAGTCAGGGCTGTGTGATAACATCAGATAACAGGTCAGGACTTGAGATAATAAGTCAGGGCTGTGTAATAACATCAGATAACAGGTCAGGACGTGAGATAATAAGTCATGACTGTGATAACATCAGATAACAGGTCAGGACGTGAGATAATAAGTCAGGACTGTGTGATAACATCAGATAACAGGTCAGGACGTGAGATAATAAGGCAGGGCTGTGTGATAACATCAGATAACAGGTCAGGACGTGAGATAATAAGTCAGGGCTGTGTGATAACATCAGATAACAGGTCAGGACGTGAGATAATAAGTCATGACTGTGATAACATCAGATAACAGGTCAGGACGTGAGATAATAAGTCAGGGCTGTGTGATAACATCAGATAACAGGTCGGACGTGGGATAATATGTCAGGGCTGTGTAATAACATCAGATAACAGGTCAGGACGTGAGATAATAAGTCATGACTGTGATAACATCAGATAAGAGGTCAGGACGTGAGATAATAAGTCATGACTGTGTGATAACATCAGATAACAGGTCAGGACGTGAGATAATATGTCAGGGCTGTGTGATAACATCAGATAACAGGTCGGACGTGGGATAATATGTCAGGGCTGTGTGATAACATCAGATAAGAGGTCAGGACGTGAGATAATAAGTCATGACTGTGTGATAACATCAGTAAGAGGTCAGAACGTGAGATAATAAGTCAGGGCTGTGTGATAACATCAGATAACAGGTCAGGACGTGAGATAATAAGTCAGGGCTGTGTGATAACATCAGATAACAGGTCGGACGTGGGATAATATGTCAGGGCTGTGTGATAACATCAGATAAGAGGTCAGGACGTGAGATAATAAGTCATGACTGTGTGATAACATCAGTAAGAGGTCAGAACGTGAGATAATAAGTCAGGGCTGTGTGATAACATCAGATAACAGGTCAGGACGTGAGATAATAAGTCAGGGCTGTGTGATAACATCAGATAACAGGTCGGACGTGGGATAATATGTCAGGGCTGTGTGATAACATCAGATAACAGGTCAGGACGTGAGATAATAAGTCAGAGCTGTGTGATAACATCAGATAAGAGGTCAGGACGTGAGATAATAAGTCATGACTGTGTGATAACATCAGTAAGAGGTCAGAACGTGAGATAATAAGTCAGGGCTGTGTGATAACATCAGATAAGAGGTCAGGACGTGAGATAATAAGTCAGGACTGTGTGATAACATCAGTAAGAGGTCAGGACGTGAGATAATAAGTCAGAGCTGTGTGATAACATCAGTAAGAGGTCCGGATGTGAGATCATAAGTAAAGGCTGTGCTGTAATGTCAGATATGAGGTCAGCATGTGAGATAATAAGCCTTGGCTGTGTGATAACAGATGTTCAGGACTCTTAAATAATATGAAATTTGAGGTGAGAATCTGAGATAATAAGTCAGAGCTCAGAGGTTATAATATGATCTTGGTTGTAATTCTCCTCCCCATGTTTAGATTCTGGCTGAGTGGCGCCAGAAGTACGAGGAAACTCAGTCTGAACTTGAATCCTCTTTGAAAGAATCCAGATCTTTGAGTACAGAACTCTTTAAAATGAAGAATGCTTATGAGGAGACCCTGGACCAACTGGAGACGATAAAGAGGGAAAATAAGAACCTGCAGCGTGAGTACAACACCCAAGGGTGGGCAACCATCACATCTGGTCTGTAGAACTAGGAATTGTGGGAAATACCCTCATCATGCATCTTATCATCTTACACAGAGGAGATCTCGGACCTCACTGAGCAGGTGGTCATGAGCAGTAAGACCATTCACGAGCTGGAGAAGGCCAAGAAGCAAGTCGAGATGGAGAAGAGTGAAATGCAGGCTTCACTAGAGGAAGCCGAGGTAACTTCTGACTAGTACTACAGTGGATTGTGGCTGCAGTACTGTTTCTCCTCAGGCAGAGGGCGGTGAAGTCCTCCAACGCCGTGATTTTGGTTTTTTTGTCACATTCCAAAAGCCATCATTTTGTATAGTATTTTTATTTTGACATCTAATAAATTATTTTTATTGGGAAATAGTGTTGTGGCGGAATTTAGTTTTCCCTTTGCATTATATATTTTTAAACATTTTAAGTTCCTTTTCCCAGTATGGGGCTAGGGAGCTTCATCACTAGCATAATGCACTGTAATACATATGTATTACAGTGTATTATGCCAGTCATCCCTGGGCTGACAGGTATCCTGTTAGACCCTGTCACCATGAAAACCCATTGACCCACTGCAATTGTGTTGCAGGAGTGCTGATTGTGAGTCAATGGCTCTGTTAAACCTCATTGATGGGTTATACAGCCAACAGACCCATGAAGACTACTCTGGCACAGCACCATTGTGACAAATGGTGCCTCTGAAGAGTTCTGAGTAGAGGCAAAGGGGGAAGGTGGCTTTACTAAGTGCTGGTCCCCTTTTGTCTGCAATTATTGGGGATCCCACACCCTACCAATGTTATCTTCTAACTTTATGGTAAATGAGTCCACCACTGGACCCCAATGTCTGTAAGGATAGAACCAGGATTTCACTCATGTGTTCTTTTCATGTTCCTTTAACCCCCATGATGCTATTGAGTGGATGTGATATTATATAACTGACCCCCTATTTCACACTTGAAGGCAGCTCTGGAGCACGAAGAGGCCAAGATCCTTCGCATCCAGCTGGAACTCACCCAAGTGAAGGCTGACATTGAGCGCAGGGTAGCAGAGAAAGACGAGGAGATCGACCAGATGAAGAGGAATTACCAGAGGACCCTTGAGACCATGCAGTCCGCCCTGGACTCTGAGATAAGAAGCAGGAATGAGGCAATCAGAATTAAGAAGAAGATGGAGGGTGACCTGAACGAGATGGAGATACAGCTCAGTCACTCGAACCGCCTCGCAGCAGAGGCTCAGAAATACCTGAGGACCGTTCAGGGACAACTCAAGGTAAATCTCATGTGTCCATGCAGTATTCAGGGTAGAGGATGGTGACTACTCGACCACCTAATATAGTTATAACCTCTATCATAGTAAATTATGTCCGGCTCACAGTCGTCCCCACAATGAATGCGGTACGGTACTGCCCTCTTTCTTGGATGGTTGACCACTGACGATAAGCTTAGTTCCTCTGAGGTTACGTCTAGTTCAGTTATCACAGATCTTCATGAAAAATCATGAAGGCAGAACCCTGTAGATCTCAGCCACAGATACAAGCTTGTAACTGATGGACATTCTTGTCCTTTCTCTCCTGATAGGATGCTCAGATCCAGCTTGATGATGCTCTCCGTAGTCAGGAGGACCTCAAGGAACAGCTTGCCATTGCTGAACGTAGAAACAACCTGATGCTGGCCGAGATCGAGGAGCTGAGGGCTTCTCTAGAACAGACCGAGAGGTCCAGGAAGGTTGCGGAACAAGAGCTCCTGGATGCCACTGAGCGCGTTCAGCTTCTGCACTCTCAGGTACAGGGATGACTTCACAATGTATTACACATAGGTCAGGATGATTCCCAGTGACTCCATTACTGGTGCACCTCCAGATCCTTAAGTGATGTGTTCATGATGCTGTGATTGTCTCCATCTTGATGAAACTTGTTGAATGGCGGTTAGTGACCAAGATAGCGCCCCCTTGTCTAGCTCTGGCGTCATGGGGTGACTTTTAATTATGATGTTTTTTTTTTCACCAGAACACAAGTCTCATCACCATCAAAAAGAAGTTGGAGACTGATATCTCACAGCTCCAAGGGGATATCGAGGACGTGACCAAAGAGGGCAGAAACGCTGAGGAGAAAGCAAAGAAAGCCATCACTGATGTAACACTTGTTTGATTCTTACACAATGGAGTTATAAACTGTCTATTACTGGCCACTTTAAGGTCCATTATTGTCCTTTAAAACTTTCAGGCTGCTATGATGGCTGAGGAACTGAAGAAAGAGCAAGACACCAGTGCCCACCTCGAGAGGATGAAGAAGAATCTGGATCAGTCTGTGAAGGATCTTCAGCTACGTCTGGAGGAAGCTGAACAGTTGGCTCTGAAGGGTGGCAAGAAACAACTTCAGAAGCTGGAGGCTAGAGTAAGTAGCAGAGAATAACTGATATAATACTAACCCCCCCCCCCCCTATTTAAAAGAATATAACTACTATAATACTGCCTCCTATGTACAAGAATATAACTACTATAATACTGCTCCTATGTACAAGAATATAACTACTATAATACTGCTCCTATGTACAAGAATATAACTACTATAATACTGCTCCTATGTACAAGAATATAACTACTATAATACTGCTCCTATGTACAAGAATATAACTACTATAATACTGCCTACTATGTACAAGAATATAACTACTATAATACTGCCCCCTGTGTACAAGAATATAACTACTATAATACTACTCCTATGTACAAGAATATAACTACTATAATACTGCTCCTATGTACAAGAATATAACTACTATAATACTGCCTCCTATGTACAAGAATATACCTACTATAATACTGCCTCCTATGTACAAGAATATAACTACTATAATACTGCTCCTATGTACAAGAATATAACTACTATAATACTGCTCCTATGTACAAGAATATAACTACTATAAAACTGCTCCTATGTACAAGAATATAACTACTATAATACTGCCTCCTATGTACAAGAATATAACTACTATAATACTGCTCCTATGTACAAGAATATAACTACTATAATACTGCCTCCTATGTACAAGAATATAACTACTATAATACTGCTCCTATGTACAAGAATATAACTACTATAATACTGCTCCTATGTACAAGAATATAACTACTATAATACTTCTATGTACAAGAATATAACTACTATAATACTGCTCCTATGTACAAGAATATAACTACTATAATACTGCTCCTATGTACAAGAATATAACTACTATAATACTGCCCCCTATGTACAAGAATATAACTACTATAATACTGCTCCTATGTACAAGAATATAACTACTATAATACTGCCTCCTATGTACAAGAATATATCTACTATAATACTGCTCCTATGTACAAGAATATAACTACTATAATACTGCTCCTATGTACAAGAATATAACTACTATAATACTGCTCCTATGTACAAGAATAAAACTACTATAATACTGCCTCCTATGTACAAGACTATAACTACTATAATACTGCTCCTATGTACAAGAATATAAGTACTATAATACTGTTCCTAGGTATAAGAATATAACTACTATAATACTGCTTCTATGTACAAGAATATAACTACTATAATACTGCCTCCTATGTACAAGAATATAAATACTATAATACTACCTCCTATGTACAAGAATATAACTACTATAATACTGCCTCCTATATACAAGACTATAACTACTATAATACTGCCTCCTATGTACAAGAATATAACTACTATAATACTGCTCCTATATACAAGAATATATCTACTATAATACTGCTCCTATGTAGAAGAATATAACTACTATAATACTGCTCCTATGTACAGGAATATATCTACTATAATACTGCCTCCTATGTAGAAGAATATAACTACTATAATACTGCCTCCTATGTACAAGAATATAACTACTATAATACTGCTCCTATGTAGAAGAATATAACTACTATAATACTGCCTCCTATGTACAAGAATATAAATACTATAATACTACCTCCTATGTACAAGAATATAACTACTATAATACTGCGTCCTATGTACAAGAATATAACTACTATAATACTGCTCCTATGTACAAGAATATAACTACCATAATACTGCTCCTATGTACAAGAATATAACTGCTATAATACTGCTCCTATGTACAAGAATATAACTACTATAATACTGCGTCCTATGTACAAGAATATAACTACTATAATACTGCTCCTATGTACAAGAATATAACTACTATAATACTGCTCCTATGTACAAGAATATAACTACTAAATACTGCTCCTATGTACAAGAATATAACTACTATAATACTGCTCCTATGTACAGGAATATAACTACTATAATACTGCTCCTATGTACAAGAATATAACTACTATAATACTGCTCCTATGTACAAGAATATAACTACTATAATACTGCTCCTATGTACAAGAATATAACTACTATAATACTGCTCCTATGTACAAGAATATAACTACTATAATACTGCCTCCTATGTACAAGAATATAACTACTATAATACTGCCTCCTATGTACAAGAATATAAGTACTATAATACTGCCTTCTATGTACAAGAATATAACTACTATAATACTGCCTCCTATGTACAGGAATATAACTACTATAATACTGCCTCCTATGTACAAGAATATAACTACTATAATACTGCCTCCTATGTACAAGAATATAACTACTATAATACTGCTCCTATGTATAAGAATATAACTACTATAATACTGCTCCTATGTACAAGAGTATAACTACTATAATACTGCTCCTATGTACAGGAATATAACTACTATAATACTGCCTCCTATGTACAAGAATATAACTACTATAATACTGCCTCCTATGTACAAGAATATAACTACTATAATACTGCTCCTATGTACAAGAATATAACTACTATAATACTGCTCCTATGTACAAGAATATAACTACTATAATACTGCTCCTATGTACAAGAATATAACTACTATAATACTGCCTCCTATGTACAAGAATATAACTACTATAATACTGCTCCTATGTACAAGAATATAACTACTATAATACTGCTCCTATGTACAAGAATATAACTACTATAATACTGCTCCTATGTACAAGAATATAACTGCTATAATACTGCTCCTATGTACAAGAATATAACTACTATAATACTGCTCCTATGTATAAGAATATAACTACTATAATACTGTCTCCTATATACAAGTATATAACTACTATAATACTGCCTCCTATGTATAAGAATATAACTGCTATAATACTGCCTCCTATGTATAAGTGCACTAATACCGCCCCCTGTGGGCTGCTTCTTCCGTCTCACTACTCCCTTCTTGTCCTGCAGGTGAGAGAACTGCAGTCAGAGTTGGATTTGGAGCAGAGGAGAAGTGCAGATTTCATTAAGGGCATGAGAAAGTTTGAGAGACGGGTGAAGGAGCTGACCTTCCAGGTAAGATATATTCCGGGGATCTTTTTTCATTCTCCTTCAGGACGTCTTATTACCATTCTCCTCCTTTTCTTCAGGCTGAGGAGGACAGGAAGAACAATATAAGGCTCCAGGATCTGGTTGATAAGCTGCAGCTGAAAGTGAAGGCCTACAAGAGGCTGACCGAGGAGGCGGTGAGTACGAGCAGAGAGGGGACCCACAGCTTCAGAAGACCCTTACTGAACAGCATCTCAGGGGTTAAATCTTCAGGAATGTTCACTAACTGCTTTTACTGATCCTGCATTAGACCACAGTTTATACTGCAGTCACATCCAGAGCTGCATTCATAACTGTGCAGCTACATTGTGTCTTATCCAGTCACATCCAGAGCTGCAATAATAATTCTACAATTACATCATGTCTTATAGGCTAGTTACATTCAGAGCTGCTATCATAATCCTGCAGTTGCATCGCGTTTTACACTCCAGCCACATCTAGAGCTGAATTCATAATTCTGCTGTTGCATTATGTTTTATAGTTCAGTCTCATCCAGAGCTGCATTCACAATTCACATTGTTTTAGTATACAGTTGCACACAGAGCTGCATGCAGTGCTTTATTACACTGCATTTGGAGATTATTTTCTACATCACTACACGTACGCTGTATCGGCAGCAGGCGGCAGTAGAAGCTGAATGCTAACAGGAAAGTGGTGGAATACTGAGCACAGCTCTGGATATGACTGAGGTTTAAAACTATGAGTGCAGCTCTGGATGTGACTGGAGAATAAGAATTGTGAATTCAGCTCTGGATGTGACTAGAGTAGATTATGTAATTCAGGATCAGTACTTGCTCAGCATTATGTATTGTTGCCGATGTCTCTGGATGCCGCTGATTAACCCTTTCATGTTTTCTTTACTGTCTGCAGGAAGAAAGTACCAACACCCACTTGTCTAAGGCCAGAAGGGTCCAGCACGAACTGGAGGAGGCCGAGGAGCGGGCGGACATCGCCGAGTCCCAAGTCAACAAGCTGCGGCTGAAGACTCGAGAAACCGTCACCACAAAAGTAGGTTCCCTTTGCAGGGGCGGAGTGCTCAGCAGCAGTAATGAGGAGCAGTAGTGGATGTACAGCGCCCCCGACTGGTGAGGGAGGACCTGGGCACGGCTCTGCAGTGGTGGACTACATAGACCATAGGCCTCACACTCCTCCCAGAGCTCCCTCTTCTCCTTAGGCCTCATGCACACGACCGTATGTATTTTGCGGTCCGCAAAAATTACGGATGACGTCGGTGTGCATTCTGTATTTTGTGGAACGGAACAGCCGGCCCCTAATAGAACAGTTGCGGAACGGAAATACAGACATACGGAAATGGAATGCACACGGAGTACCTCCCGTTTTTTTTTTTGCAGACCTGCTGAAATTAATGGGTCCGTATATGGTCCGCAAAATAAAAGGAACGGAAATGGAAAGAAAATACGTTCGTGTGCATGAGGCCTTACCCTGCCATGCTGGAACTTTTCCTACCAGAATCCACAATGAATCCATGGCACAAATTCACACCCATAAATCACCCATGGTGGACCCCCTAAATAATGGCCCAGGATGGACCCCCTAAATAATGGCCCAGGATGGACCCCCTAAATAATGGCCCAGGATGGACCCCCTAAATAATGGCCCAGGGCCAGGATGGACCCCCTAAATAATGGCCCAGGATGGACCCCCTAAATAATGGCCCAGGATGGACCCCCTAAATAATGGCCCAGGGCCAGGATGGACCCCCTAAATAATGGCCCAGGATGGACCCCCTAAATAATGGCCCAGGATGGACCCCCTAAATAATGGCCCTGGATGGACCCCCTAAATAATGGCCCAGGAGGGACCCCCTAAATAATGGCCCAGGATGGACCCCCTAAATAATGGCCCAGGATGGACCCCCTAAATAATGGCCCAGGAGGGACCCCCTAAATAATGACCCAGGGCGGACCCCCTAAATAAGGACCCAGGGCGGACCCCCTAAATAAGGACCCAGGGCGGACCCCCTAAATACTGACCCAGGTCGGACCCCCTAAATAATGACCCAGGGCGGACCCCTAAATAATGACCCAGGGCGGACCCCTAAATTAGGACCCAGGGCGGACCCCCTAAATTAGGACCCAGGGCGGACCCCCTAAATTAGGACCCAGGGCGGACCCCCTAAATTAGGACCCAGGGCGGACCCTCTAAATAATGATCAAGGGCGGACCCCCTAAATAATGACCTAGGGCAGAACCCTAAATAAACGCAGACCCCAGGCCCCCTGATAACAGGCACCAGATCCTCCCAGCGGCTCCTCCTCCCTCCTGTCCCTTGAGGACCTTTAGAGGTCATGTGACCACCTGTAGGTCCTTCAGCAGGTGCAGCTTTGTCACAGTTCTTGCCACGATTCATGGAGGAGCAAAATGAGCAAAAGACGAAACAAAAAAAAAACATTGAAGTAATTGTGAGTGCAGCTCTGGGCGTGAATAAGGTGTAAAACTGAGCAAAAAACATTGTGAAATAATTGGGAGTGCAGAACTGCATGTGACTGGAGTACAAGAATTGTGAAAGTAATTCTGGTTGTGACTGTAGAATAAGAAATAAGAATGTAGCTCTGGGTGTGACTGGAGTATAATCATTTTTACTGTAGCTCTCGGTTTGATACAGAATATAATAATTGTTACTGCCGCTCTGGGTGTAATAGAGAGTATAATAATTGTTACTACAGCTCTGGGTGTGATAGTATAATAATTGTTATTACAGCTCTGGGTGTGACTGGAGTATAATAATTGTTACTACAGCTCTGTGTGTGACAGGGAATATAATAATTGGTACTACAGCTCTGGGTGTGACTGGAATATAATAATTGTTACTGCAGCTCTGAGTGTGACTAAAGTATAAAAAGTTGTGGCTGCAGCACTGGATGCAGTTGGAGTATAGTAATTGTGAATGCAGTTTTGTAATGAACTGGAATATAACAATTGTAAATGCAGCTCTGGTTGTGACTGGAGTAAAATAATTGTGAATGCAGCTCTGGATTAGATTGGAGTATAAAAAAATTTGAATGCAGCTCTGGTTGTTACTGGAGTATTAGAATTGTGAATGCTGCTCTGGATGTGGCTAGAGTATAAGGGTGAGATCCATTACGTTCCCTTGCTGTACATTATGGGCTTCAGTTGCTTTTTTCATCTAATTTGTTTCCTTTGTGTTTTTAAGGTTTTTATGACGACCCAGGAATAAGCCGCAGACGGGAAGATGGCGGCGCTGAGGTGCACATAATGTGTATTACCCTGCATCCACAGGACCAGAATAAATTAACGGCTCGGTGAGGACGGCGTACAGAGGCACAGTATGGCGGGTGACATTGGTCACAGCCTCACCCCATAGAAGTCAAAGGAAGTGCGTCCAGCAGCAAAGGGATTGCGCCATTTCTGATAATCCATCGCCGGTCTCCAGATGATGGGGGTGACGGTGTGTGCGGCCATGACTTCGGGGTGAGCCAGAATCACTGCACTGGGGGGTCCTCATTACTCTAAACCCTCTAATTATGAGAGCCCCCGCCACCGACCCCTGCCGCTAATTTATTTGGTCCGGCCGTGTAGGGTGCCCTTCACGCTGCGGCCGCCAGTGTCCCTGAAATAAATGTGTAAAAACTGATGGCTGCTCCTTTAATCGATGTCGCCTGTTTGTATAAATATACACACGTGTTATACCGCCCTGCCGGACATCGGGGGCTGAGCACGGCTATACAGACGAAATTTCGATGCGGAATGTGGTTTTTTAAAATTGCGAGAAAGAAAAAGAAACACCCAATGTAAACGACCACATCTTTTTCCCATTGAAATCAGTGGGAGGCGTATAGCAAATATTGTGTGAACTCCCCCTAAAACGTCGTGCCACCAGAGGGAGCTCCAGAGCTGTCCCTGACCAGCCTCGCTCTCCCGCAGAGCTTACACTCGTTTTAGGGAGAGTTCACATCACTGTTTCATTTTCCGTTCTTGATTCTTCGGAAGAACGGAAAATACCCCGGATCCTATACAAAAACGGATCCTGCGCATCTCTTATGCACATTTGGTTTTCCATCAGATCTGTTAGCCGCCATGCAGGACTTTTTTTTCCTTCTATAAAAACAGATCTTAGACGCAAATGTGAATAATAGATGCTCAGGATCCGTTTTTTTTCTTTGTTTTCAAGTTCTTTTGAAGATCAGATGAACAGGAAACTAACGCTGGTGTGAACTGTGCCTTACCGGAAGCTTTTAGTGTTTATTAGGACTATAGCGACCAATCGGATTTTAGCCCTTATTTCTCATTTGCTCCCATAGCAACCAATCAAATTCCAGGTCATAATTTTTAGGGACCAACCAATGTGAGAACAGCTCTTTATCCCATACCAGCCAATCAGATATCAGTTCTTATTTTCCATTACCAGCCATGGCAACCAGTCAGATTTAAGCTCTTATCTCTTAACTGGACCCTGGCAACCAATCAGACTCCTGCTCCTATTCCACATTTGCACATAGCAACCAATCAGACTCCAGCTCTTATTCCTCATTTATCCCATAGCAACCAATCAGACTCCAGCTCTTACTCCTTATTTATCCCACAGCAGCCAGTCAGACTCCAGCTCCAATTCCACACAGTGGCGGATCCAGAGCCTGGTCTCGGGAGGGGCACTTCCAGATTATTTTCTGTCCGCCGCCACAAAACAATGGTGCTTGTAGAACAGACTACACAGTGTAGCGGTATACTGTACATTGTGTGGCACAGTGTAGCGGTATACTGTACATTGTGTGGCACAGTGTAGCGGTATACTGTATATTGTGTCGCACAGTGTAGAGGTATACTGTACATTGTGTGGCACAGTGTAGCGGTATACTGTATATTGTGTGGCACAGTGTAGCGGTATACTGTACATTGTGTGGCACAGTGTAGCGGTATACTGTATATTGTGTGGCACAGTGTAGCGGTATACTGTATATTGTGTGGCACAGTGTAGCGGTATACTGTATATTGTGTCGCACAGTGTAGAGGTATACTGTATATTGTGTCGCACAGTGTAGAGGTATACTGTACATTGTGTGGCACAGTGTAGCGGTATACTGTATATTGTGTGGCACAGTGTAGCGGTATACTGTACATTGTGTGGCACAGTGTAGCGGTATACTGTATATTGTGTGGCACAGTGTAGAGGTATACTGTATAATGTGGGGCACAGTGTAGAGGTATACTGTACATTGTGTGGCACTGTGTAGAGGTATACTGTATATTGTGTGGCACAGTGTAGAGGTATACTGTATATTGTGTGGCACAGTGTAGAGGTATATACTGTATATTGTGTGCACAGTGTAGAGGTATACTGTATATTGTGGGGCACAGTGTAGAGGTATACTGTATATTGTGTGGCACAGTGTAGAGCTATACTGTATATTGTGTGGCACAGTGTAGCGGTGTACTGTACATTGTGTGGCACAGTGTAGAGGTATACTGCATATTGTGTGGCACAGTGTAGAGGTATACTGTATATTGTGGGGCACAGTGTAGAGGTATACTGTATATTGTGGGGCACAGTGTAGAGGTATACTGTATATTGTGGGGCACAGTGTAGCGGTATACTGTATATTGTGGGGCACAGTTCAGAGGTATACTGTATATTGTGTGGCACAGTGTAGAGGTATACTGTATATTGTGGGGCACAGTGTAGAGGTATACTGTATATTGTGGGGCACAGTGTAGAGGTATACTGTATATTGTGGGGCACAGTGTAGAGGTATACTGTACATTGTGTGGCACAGTGTAGAGGTATACTGTATATTGTGTGGCACAGTGTAGAGGTATACTGTATATTGTGTGGCACAGTGTAGCGGTATACTGTATATTGTGTGGCACAGTGTAGAGGTATACTGTATATTGTGTGGCACAGTGTAGAGGTATATTGTATATTGTGGGGCACAGTGCAGCGGTATACTGTATATTGTGGGGCACAGTGTAGAGGTATACTGTATATTGTGGGGCACAGTGTAGAGGTATACTGTATATTGTGGGGCACAGTGTAGAGGTATATTGTATATTGTGTGGCACAGTGTAGAGGTATACTGTATATTGTGTGGCACAGTGTAGAGGTATACTGTATATTGTGTGGCACAGTGTAGAGGTATACTGTATATTGTGGGGCACAGTGTAGAGGTATACTGTATATTGTGGGGCACAGTGTATCGGTATACTGTATATTGTGGGGCACAGTGTAGAGGTATACTGTATATTGTGGGGCACAGTGTAGAGGTATACTGTATATTGTGGGGCACAGTGTAGAGGTATACTGTATATTGTGGGGCACAGTGTAGCGGTATACTGTATATTGTGGGGCACAGTTCAGAGGTATACTGTATATTGTGTGGCACAGTGTAGAGGTATACTGTATATTGTGTGGCACAGTGTAGCGGTATACTGTATATTGTGGGGCACAGTGTAGAGGTATACTG
This sequence comes from Bufo bufo, assembly GCF_905171765.1. Lineage (NCBI taxonomy): Eukaryota > Metazoa > Chordata > Amphibia > Anura > Bufonidae > Bufo > Bufo bufo. Next base: position 434,366,225 of record NC_053394.1, on the reverse strand, counting down.
TACATTGTGTGGCACAGTGTAGAGGTATACTGTATATTGTGTGGCACAGTGTAGAGGTATACTGTATATTGTGTGGCACAGTGTAGAGGTATACTGTATATTGTGGGGCACAGTGTAGAGGTATACTGTATATTGTGGGGCACAGTGTATGCTATATGTGTATAACATATTCCACATGAACACTTACAGTTACCTGGCTTGGCCCTTGGGGATCTCGGACACCACTTCCACACTTTGGCCGGGGGCTCGGCGGAGCTGATGTTGTGTTTTATCCTAATGAGAAAGATTTCATAATAAGGATTTGGAGAAGGGGCAGAGGGATAGCAGAGCAGGGAGAGGCTGGTGCTGCTACTAGGGGGTCATACCATAAAGCCCACCATTATGCCCCCCCAGTAGAAATAATTTTCCTTATAATGTGACAATGCAAAAAATACCCCCTTTTAATGCCCCCAGGTGAGCTAATGTCCCCATAATATGCCAGTATAAAATACCCTTATATAGTGCCCCCAGTAAATGCCCCCATAGTGCTCCACACCCTCCTTTCTCCTAGTGCCCCCCATAATGTACCAGTATAAAATGCTCCAGTAGATGCCCTCAGTGTCCCCCATAATTTGCAAGTATAAAATACCCCTTCTTAGTGCCCCCCGTAGATGACCCCATAGTACTCCTCTCCCCCCTTCCCCATAGTACCCACCATAATGTGTCCCAGTATAAAATTGTACTGTATAGAGCGCCTCATATAAAATACCCCTTCTTTGTGGCCTCAGTAGATGCCCCTATAGTGCCCCCAATAATGTGCCAGTGTTAACAGCCCCCCCATGTGCCAGTGTTAACAGCCCCCCCATGTGCCAGTGTTAACAGCCCCCCCCATGTGCCAGTGTTAACAGCCCCCCCATGTGCCAGTGTTAACAGCCCCCCCATGTGCCAGTGTTAACAGCCCCCCATGTGCCAGTGTTAACAGCCCCCCCCATGTGCCAGTGTTAACAGCCCCCCCATGTGCCAGTGATAACAGCCCCCCCCAATGTGCCAGTGATAACAGCCCCCCCCCAATGTGCCAGTGATAACAGCCCCCCCAATGTGCCAGTGATAACAGCCCCCCCAATGTGCCAGTGATAACAGCCCCCATGTGTCAGTATTGATAACAGCCCCCCTTGTGTCAGTATTGATAACAGCCCCCCCCCCCATGTGCCAGTGATAACAGCCCCCCCCATGTGCCAGTGATAACAGCCCCCCTATGTGCCAGTAATAACAGCCCCCCCCATGTGCCAGTAATAACAGCCCCCCCCAATGTGCCAGTGATAACAGCCCCCCATGTGTCAGTATTGATAACGGCCCCCCTTGTGTCAGTATTGATAACAGCCCCCCCCATGTGCCAGTGATAACAGCCCCCCCCCCATGTGCCAGTGATAACAGCCCCCCCCATGTGCCAGTGATAACAGCCCCCCCCCATGTGCCAGTGATAACAGCCCCCCATGTGCCAGTATTGATAACAGCCCCCCCATGTGCCAGTATTGATAACAGCCCCCCCCATGTGCCAGTGATAACAGCCCCCCCATGTGCCAGTGATAACAGCCCCCCCATGTGCCAGTGATAACAGCCCCCCCCATGTGCCAGTGATAACAGCCCCCCCATGTGCCAGTGATAACAGCCCCCCCCATGTGCCAGTGATAACAGCCCCCCCCATGTGCCAGTGATAACAGCCCCCCCCATGTGCCAGTGATAACAGCCCCCCCCATGTGCCAGTGATAACAGCCCCCCCATGTGCCAGTATTGATAACAGCCCCCCATGTGCCAGTATTGATAACAGCCCCCCATGTGCCAGTAAAAGTATTGTGTATATATATAAAAAAAACAACAACACATACTTACCTCCATGTCAGCGATGCGATGCAGGCCTCTTCCGGCCTGTGTCCCGCTCTGTAGCGCTCAGGCGGCGCGATGACGTCATCGCGCCGCCTGCGCCGGCCCCTGATAGGCTGCAGGCACTAGGCCAGCAGCCTATCAGAGGAAGAGAAAGGGACACGCCTCTCCCTCCCCTACCTCAGCACAGTCATCTGTATCGCTGTCCTGAGGACGGCGATACAGATGACTATGGAGATGAGCGCTTCCACAATGGAAGAGTTCATCTCCCTGTGCCCTGCCGCCGCCAGCTTGGGGGGGGGGGGCAATTGCCCTGTTGCGCCCCCCCGGATCCGCCACTGATTCCACATCTATCACACAGCAACCAATCAGACTCCAGCTCTTATTTCTCAGGTTCTGGTTGGATAATGTTAGCTGTAACCTGATTGGCTGCTATCAGCAGCTCCTCCCTCTCCCCTGCTCTACCATTGTCCGCTCTCCCCTGTGGTACACAGGTCTGGGGCAGCGTTCGCCGTGTTGTCGCTCCTGTTATATGTACGGAGAGGTGTCGGCCGGGGCCCCGGCGCTATTCTCAGCCTGCTCATATATAGACATGAGAGTCTCCGGAATGTTCTGTCTCACAAGGAGGAAACATAAGACAATTTATTAAAAATATATCCGGGATAATCTCCCGAGGACGGAGGCCAAGATCCCAGCGCGTAACCCAAGTCCTGAGTCCTGACAACTGTGGACGAAAGCTGCGCCTAAAAATATCCCCTGAGGTGGAGGGATCAAACAGTGGGACTCCCCGCCCCCCAAGATGTCTTATACTTCACCTAAAGACGCGGGCTATAGGTCAATGGAGAACGGTGCAAAACACCAGCAATACTGTTACTACAACACAGTAAACTAAATGTTACACAGGACTGCAGGTCACATCTCCATGATCTGTGCTGTTACATAAGACTGCAGGTCACAATTTCATGATGTGTGGTGTTACATAGGACTGCAGGTCCCAACTACATGATCTGTGGGGTTACATAGGACTGCAGATCACAACTACTGCATGATCTATGGCGTTACATAGGACTGCAGGTCACAACTATATGATCTGTGGTGCTATATACGACTGCAAGACACAAAAACGACTATCTGTTGTGTTACATAGGACTGCAAGACGCAAATACTACATTATGTGTGGTGTTACATAGGACTGCAGGCAACATCTACTACATTATCTGTACTCAAAGTTACCTCTGTTAGCTGTAATGCTATAGCAGCAATAGTATATAAAGGGCAGTACAGTGCATGTAGTACAGGTAGAGAGCAGTACAGTGCATGTAGTACAGGTAGAGGCAGTACAGTATATGTAGTACAGGTAGAGGGCAGTACAGTGCATGTAGTACAGGTAGAGAGCAGTACAGTACATGTAGTACAGGTAGAGAGCAGTACAGTGCATGTAGTACAGGTAGAGGCAGTACAGTATATGTAGTACAGGTAGAGGGCAGTACAGTGCATGTAGTACAGGTAGAGAGCAGTACAGTACATGTAGTACAGGTAGAGGGCAGTACAGTGCATGTAGTACAGGTAGAGGCAGTACAGTACATGTAGTACAGGTAGAGAGCAGTACAGTGCATGTAGTACAGGTAGAGGCAGTACAGTACATGTAGTACAGGTAGAGGGCAGTACAGTGCATGTAGTACAGGTAGAGGCAGTACAGTGCATGTAGTACAGGTAGAGGGCAGTACAGTACATGTAGTACAGGTAGAGAGCAGCACAGTGCATGTAGTACAGGTAGAGGCAGTACAGTGCATGTAGTACAGGTAGAGGCAGTACAGTGCATGTAGTACAGGTAGAGGCAGTACAGTGCATGTAGTACAGGTAGAGGGCAGTACATTGCATGTAGTACAGGTAGAGGGCAGTACAGTACATGTAGTACACGTAGAGGCAGTACAGTACATGTAGTACAGGTAGAGAGCAGTACAGTGCATGTAGTACAGGTAGAGGGCAGTACAGTGCATGTAGTACAGGTAGAGGCAGTACAGTACATGTAGTACAGGTAGAGAGCAGTACAGTACATGTAGTACAGGTAGAGGCAGTACAGTACATGTAGTACAGGTAGAGGCAGTACAGTACATGTAGTACAGGTAGAGAGCAGTACAGTGCATGTAGTACAGGTAGAGAGCAGTACAGTGCATGTAGTACAGGTAGAGGCAGTACAGTACATGTAGTACAGGTAGAGGGCAGTACAGTGCATGTAGTACAGGTAGAGGCAGTACAGTGCATGTAGTACAGGTAGAGGCAGTACAGTATATGTAGTACAGGTAGAGAGCAGTACAGTGCAGGTAGTACAGGTAGAGGGCACTACAGTGCATGTAGTACAGGTAGAGGTAGTACAGTACATGTATTACAGGTAGAGAGCAGTACAGTGCATGTAGTACAGGTAGAGGGCAGTACAGTGCATGTAGTACAGGTAGAGGCAGTACAGTACATGTAGTACAGGTAGAGGGCAGTACATTGCATGTAGTACAGGTAGAGGGCAGTACAGTACATGTAGTACACGTAGAGGCAGTACACTACATGTAGTACAGGTAGAGAGCAGTACAGTGCATGTAGTACAGGTAGAGGGCAGTACAGTGCATGTAGTACAGGTAGAGGCAGTACAGTACATGTAGTACAGGTAGAGAGCAGTACAGTGCATGTAGTACAGGTAGAGGCAGTACAGTACATGTAGTACAGGTAGAGGGCAGTACAGTGCATGTAGTACAGGTAGAGGCAGTACAGTACATGTAGTACAGGTAGAGAGCAGTACAGTGCATGTAGTACAGGTAGAGGGCAATACAGTGCATGTAGTACAGGTAGAGAGCAGTACAGTACATGTAGTACAGGTAGAGAGCAGTACAGTGCATGTAGTACAGGTAGAGAGCAGCACAGTTCATGTAGTACAGGTAGAGGGCAGCACAGTTCATGTAGTACAGCTAGAGAACAGTACAGTACATGTAGTACAGGTAGAGGCAGTACAGTGCATGTAGTACAGGTAGAGAGCAGTACAGTGCATGTAGTACAGGTAGAGAGCAGCACAGTGCATGTAGTACAGGTAGAGGGCAGCACAGTACATGTAGTACAGGTAGAGAACAGTACAGTACATGCAGTACAGGTAGAGGGCAGCACAGTTCATGTAGTACAGCTAGAGAACAGTACAGTACATGCAGTACAGGTAGAGGGCAGCACAGTTCATGTAGTACAGCTAGAGAACAGTACAGTACATGCAGTACAGGTAGAGAGCAGCACAGTTCATGTAGTACAGGTAGAGAGCAGCACAGTTCATGTAGTACAGGTAGAGGGCAGTACAGTTCATGTAGTACAGGTAGAGGGCAGTACAGTTCATGTAGTACAGGTAGAGGGCAGTACAGTTCATGTAGTACAGCTAGAGAACAGTACAGTACATGCAGTACAGGTAGAGAGCAGCACAGTTCATGTAGTACAGGTAGAGGCAGTACAGTACATGTAGTACAGGTAGAGAGCAGCACAGTACATGTAGTACAGGTAGAGAGCAGTACAGTACATGCAGTACAGGTAGAGAGCAGTACAGTACATGTAGTACAGGTAGAGAGCAGTACAGTTCATGTAGTACAGGTAGAGAACAGAACAGTACATGCAGTACAGGTAGAGACCAGCACAGTTCATGTAGTACAGGTAGAGGCAGTACAGTACATGTAGTACAGGTAGAGAGCAGCACAGTACATGTAGTACAGGTAGAGAGCAGTACAGTACATGCAGTACAGGTAGAGAGCAGTACAGTACATGTAGTACAGGTAGAGAGCAGCACAGTACATGTAGTACAGGTAGAGAGCAGTACAGTACATGCAGTACAGGTAGAGAGCAGTACAGTACATGTAGTACAGGTAGAGAGCAGTACAGTACATGTAGTACAGGTAGAGGCAGTACAGTACATGTAGTACAGGTAGAGAGCAGCACAGTACATGTAGTACAGGTAGAGGCAGTACAGTACATGTAGTACAGGTAGAGAGCAGTACAGTACATGCAGTACAGGTAGAGAGCAGTACAGTACATGTAGTACAGGTAGAGAGCAGTACAGTACATGCAGTACAGGTAGAGAGCAGTACAGTACATGCAGTACAGGTAGAGAGCAGTACAGTACATGTAGTACAGGTAGAGGCAGTACAGTACATGTAGTACAGGTAGAGAGCAGCACAGTACATGTAGTACAGGTAGAGGCAGTACAGTACATGTAGTACAGGTAGAGAGCAGTACAGTACATGTAGTACAGGTAGAGAGCAGTACAGTGCATGTAGTACAGGTAGAGAGCAGCACAGTTCATGTAGTACAGGTAGAGGGCAGCACAGTTCATGTAGTACAGCTAGAGAACAGTACAGTACATGTAGTACAGGTAGAGGCAGTACAGTGCATGTAGTACATGTAGAGAGCAGTACAGTGCATGTAGTACAGGTAGAGAGCAGCACGGTGCATGTAGTACAGGTAGAGGGCAGCACAGTACATGTAGTACAGGTAGAGAACAGTACAGTACATGCAGTACAGGTAGAGGGCAGCACAGTTCATGTAGTACAGCTAGAGAACAGTACAGTACATGCAGTACAGGTAGAGGGCAGCACAGTTCATGTAGTACAGCTAGAGAACAGTACAGTACATGCAGTACAGGTAGAGAGCAGCACAGTTCATGTAGTACAGGTAGAGAGCAGCACAGTTCATGTAGTACAGGTAGAGGGCAGTACAGTTCATGTAGTACAGGTAGAGGGCAGTACAGTTCATGTAGTACAGGTAGAGGGCAGTACAGTTCATGTAGTACAGGTAGAGAACAGTACAGTACATGCAGTACAGGTAGAGAGCAGCACAGTTCATGTAGTACAGGTAGAGGCAGTACAGTACATGTAGTACAGGTAGAGAGCAGCACAGTACATGTAGTACAGGTAGAGAGCAGTACAGTACATGCAGTACAGGTAGAGAGCAGTACAGTACATGTAGTACAGGTAGAGAGCAGTACAGTTCATGTAGTACAGGTAGAGAACAGAACAGTACATGCAGTACAGGTAGAGACCAGCACAGTTCATGTAGTACAGGTAGAGGCAGTACAGTACATGTAGTACAGGAAGAGAGCAGCACAGTACATGTAGTACAGGTAGAGAGCAGTACAGTACATGTAGTACAGCTAGAGAACAGTACAGTACATGCAGTACAGGTAGAGAGCAGTACAGTGCATGTAGTACAGGTAGAGAGCAGCACAGTACATGTAGTACAGGTAGAGAGCAGTACAGTACATGCAGTACAGGTAGAGAGCAGTACAGTACATGTAGTACAGGTAGAGGCAGTACAGTACATGTAGTACAGGTAGAGAGCAGCACAGTTCATGTAGTACAGCTAGAGAACAGTACAGTACATGTAGTACAGGTAGAGGCAGTACAGTGCATGTAGTACAGGTAGAGGCAGTACAGTGCATGTAGTACAGGTAGAGGCAGTACAGTATATGTAGTACAGGTAGAGAGCAGTACAGTACATGCAGTACAGGTAGAGAGCAGTACAGTACATGTAGTACAGGTAGAGAGCAGCACAGAACATGTAGTACAGGTAGAGAGCAGTACAGTACATGCAGTACAGGTAGAGAGCAGTACAGTACATGTAGTACAGGTAGAGAGCAGTACAGTACATGTAGTACAGGTAGAGGCAGTACAGTACATGTAGTACAGGTAGAGAGCAGCACAGTACATGTAGTACAGGTAGAGGCAGTACAGTACATGCAGTACAGGTAGAGAGCAGTACAGTACATGTAGTACAGGTAGAGAGCAGTACAGTACATGCAGTACAGGTAGAGAGCAGTACAGTACATGTAGTACAGGTAGAGAGCAGTACAGTACATGCAGTACAGGTAGAGAGCAGTACAGTACATGTAGTACAGGTAGAGGCAGTACAGTACATGCAGTACAGGTAGAGAGCAGCACAGTACATGTAGAGATAGGCCCGATTTTTCACAATTTACACCAATTTTTTGAGTTAGTGTAGATTTAATTCTAGGTGCACAGACTGCTGGAGACAGAAAACATCAGTGCTGGTTAATGAACCCCCCCCCCCCCCCCCCCTCCTTTCCAACTGTAGAGAATCCCTTTAAATGATTTATTATTGAGATGCTGCAGACAAAACTGTGTACGTCCAGGCTCACTCTTCACAGCATTTCACCGTCTCTGGTGTCCTGCAGGCAGCCATTGGTTTCCTTGTCTTCTCCTACGGTGCGCAGCGTAGACTGCAATGTGTCCTGTACTGGGGAACATTAAGTGCATAAAGAATGTGGAGCATCCGGAGCAGCAGAGGCCGCGGAGCTGACATTTCCTATCTGCAGCGCTGTAACCCGAGAAGTGTCGTGACTGAACTTAATGAGACGAAACCTCGAAGGGAATGAAACGCGTCCTGTGCCCTGAGGACAACAGCGTCTGTTATACACCTTACATTATAGTATTCATCTATTACTGCTGACAACCTGCCTGTATATCCTGTCTGAGAGGTAGTCACAGCCCCGCCCCCTGCTGATGACATCACTAATATAATGACATGTGATCAGACATGAGATCCACACACCTTATACTACAGGAACATCTATTCATCTATTACTGCTGACAACCTGCCTGTATATCCTGTCTGAGAGGTAGTCACAGCCCCGCCCCCTGCTGATGACATCACTGATATAATGACATGTGATCAGACATGAGATCCACACTCCTTATACTACAGGAACATCTATTCATCTATTACTGCTGACAACCTGCCTGTATATCATGTCTGAGAGGTAGTCACAGCCCCGCCCCCTGCTGATGACATCACTGATATAATGACATGTGATCAGACATGAGATCCACACACCTTATACTACAGGAACATCTATCCATCTATTACTGCTGACAACCTGCCTGTATATCCTGTCTGAGAGGTAGTCACAGCCCCGCCCCCTGCTGATGACATCACTGATATAATGACATGTGATCAGACATGAGATCCACACTCCTTATACTACAGGAACATCTATTCATCTATTACTGCTGACAACCTGCCTGTATATCATGTCTGAGAGGTAGTCACAGCCCCGCCCCCTGCTGATGACATCACTGATATAATGACATGTGATCAGACATGAGATCCACACACCTTATACTACAGGAACATCTATTCATCTATTACTGCTGACAACCTGCCTGTATATCCTGTATGAGAGGTAGTCACAGCCCCGCCCCCTGCTGATGACATCACTGATATAATGACATGTGATCAGACATGAGATCCACACACCTTATACTACAGGAACATCTATCCATCTATTACTGCTGACAACCTGCCTGTATATCCTGTCTGAGAGGTTGTCACAGCCCCGCCCCCTGCTGATGACATCACTGATATAATGACATGTGATCAGACATGAGATCCACACTCCTTATACTACAGGAACATCTATTCATCTATTACTGCTGACAACCTGCCTGTATATCATGTCTGAGAGGTAGTCACAGCCCCGCCCCTGCTGATGACATCACTGATATAATGACATGTGATCAGACATGAGATCCACACTCCTTATACTACAGGAACATCTATTCATCTATTACTGCTGACAACCTGCCTGTATATCCTGTCTGAGAGGTAGTCACAGCCCCGCCCCCCGCTGATGACATCACTGATATAATGACATGTGATCAGACATGAGATCCACACACCTTATACTACAGGAACATCTATTCATCTATTACTGCTGACAACCTGCCTGTATATCCTGTCTGAGAGGTAGTCACAGCCCCGCCCCCTGCTGATGACATCACTGATATAATGACATGTGATCAGACATGAGATCCACACACCTTATACTACAGGAACATCTATTCATCTATTACTGCTGACAACCTGCCTGTATATCCTGTCTGAGAGGTAGTCACAGCCCCGCCCCCTGCTGATGACTGAAAGGGAATATTACAATAAATAGGATAATGGCACAATATACCGCCCAAGCAGAACCAGATACCAGAGTGCAGCACAATATACTGCCCCAGCAGAACCAGATACCACAGTGCAGCACAATATACCGCCCCAGCAGAACCAGATACCACAGTGCAGCACAATATACCGCCCCAGCAGAACCAGATACCACAGTGCAGCACAATATACCGCCCCAGCAGAACCAGATACCACAGTGCAGCACAATATACTGCCCTAGCAGAACGAGAAACCACAGTGCAGCACAATATACTGCCCCAGCAGAACCAGATACCACAGTGCAGCACAATATACTGCCCCAGCAGAACCAGATACCACAGTGCAGCACAATATACTCCCCCAGCAGAACCAGATACCACAGTGCAGAACAATATACCGCCCCAGCAGAACCAGATACCACAGTGCAGCACAATATACTGCCCCAGCAGAACCAGATACAACAGTGCAGCACAGAATACTGCCCCAGCAGAACCAGATACCACAGTGCAGCACAATATACTTCCCAGCAGAACCAGATACCACAGTGCAGCACAGAATACTGCCCCAGCAGAACCAGATACCATAGTGCAGCACAATATACCGCCCAAGCAGAACCAGATACCACAGTGCAGCACAATATACTGCCCCAGCAGAACCAGATACCAGAGTGCAGCACAATATACTGCCCCAGCAGAACCAGATACCACAGTACAGCACAATATACTGCCCCAGCAGAACCAGATACCACAGTGCAGCACAATATACTGCCCCAGCAGAACCAGATACCACAGTGCAGCACAATATACTGCCCCAGCAGAACCAGATACCACAGTGCAGCACAATATACCGCACCAGCAGAACCAGATACCACAGTGCAGCACAATATACTGCCCCAGCAGAACCAGATACCACAGTGCAGCACAATATACCGCCCCAGCAGAACCAGATACCACAGTGCAGCACAATATACTGCCCCAGCAGAACCAGATACCAGAGTGCAGCACAATATACTGCCCCAGCAGAACCAGATACCACAGTGCAGCACAATATACTGCCCCAGCAGAACCAGATACCAGAGTGCAGCACAATATACTGCCCCAGCAGATCCAGATACCACAGTGCAGCACAATATACTGCCCCAGCAGAACCAGATACCACAGTGCAGCACAATATACCGCCCAAGCAGAACCAGATACCAGAGTGCAGCACAATATACTGCCCCAGCAGATCCAGATACCACAGTGCAGCACAATATACTGCCCCAGCAGAACCAGATACCACAGTGCAGCACAATATACCGCCCCAGCAGAACCAGATACCACAGTGCAGCACAATATACCGCCCCAGCAGAACCAGATACCACAGTGCAGCACAATATACCGCCCCAGCAGAACCAGATACCACAGTGCAGCACAATATACTGCCCTAGCAGAACGAGAAACCACAGTGCAGCACAATATACTGCCCCAGCAGAACCAGATACCACAGTGCAGCACAATATACTGCCCCAGCAGAACCAGATACCACAGTGCAGCACAATATACTCCCCCAGCAGAACCAGATACCACAGTGCAGAACAATATACCGCCCCAGCAGAACCAGATACCACAGTGCAGCACAATATACTGCCCCAGCAGAACCAGATACAACAGTGCAGCACAGAATACTGCCCCAGCAGAACCAGATACCACAGTGCAGCACAATATACTTCCCAGCAGAACCAGATACCACAGTGCAGCACAGAATACTGCCCCAGCAGAACCAGATACCATAGTGCAGCACAATATACTGCCCCAGCAGAACCAGATACCACAGTGCAGCACAATATACCGCCCAAGCAGAACCAGATACCACAGTGCAGCACAGAATACTGCCCCAGCAGAACCAGATACCAGAGTGCAGCACAATATACTGCCCCAGCAGAACCAGATACCACAGTACAGCACAATATACTGCCCCAGCAGAACCAGATACCACAGTGCAGCACAATATACTGCCCCAGCAGAACCAGATACCACAGTGCAGCACAATATACTGCCCCAGCAGAACCAGATACCACAGTGCAGCACAATATACCGCCCAAGCAGAACCAGATACCACAGTGCAGCACAATATACTGCCCCAGCAGAACCAGATACCACAGTGCAGCACAATATACTGCCCCAGCAGAACCAGATACCACAGTGCAGCACAATATACCGCACCAGCAGAACCAGATACCACAGTGCAGCACAATATACTGCCCCAGCAGAACCAGATACCACAGTGCAGCACAATATACTGCCCCAGCAGAACCAGATACCACAGTGCAGCACAATATACCGCACCAGCAGAACCAGATACCACAGTGCAGCACAATATACTGTCCCAGCAGAACCAGATACCACAGTGCAGCACAATATACTGCCCCAGCAGAACCAGATACCACAGTGCAGCACAATATACTGCCCCAGCAGAACCAGATACCACAGTGCAGCACAATATACTGCCCCAGCAGAACCAGATACCACAGTGCAGCACAATATACTGCCCCAGCAGAACCAGATACCACAGTGCAGCACAATATACTGCCCCAGCAGAACCAGATACCACAGTGCAGCACAATATACTGCCCCAGCAGAACCAGATACCACAGTGCAGCACAATATACCGCCCCAGCAGAACCAGATACCACAGTGCAGCACAATATACTGTCCCAGCAGAACCAGATACCACAGTGCAGCACAATATACTGCCCCAGCAGAACCAGATACCACAGTGCAGCACAATATACTGCCCCAGCAGAACCAGATACCCCAGTGCAGCACAGTATACCGCCCCAGCAGAACCAGATACCACAGTGCAGCACAATATACTGCCCCAGCAGAACCAGATACCACAGTGCAGCACAATATACTGCCCAAGCAGAACCAAATACCACAGTGCAGCACAATATACTGCCCCAGCAGAACCAGATACCACAGTGCAGCACAATATACTGCCACAGCAGAACCAGATACCAGAGTGCAGCACAATATACTGCCCCAGCAGAACCAGATACCACAGTGCAGCACAATATACTGCCCCAGCAGAACCAGATACCACAGTGCAGCACAATATACTGCCCCAGCAGAACCAGATACCACAGTACAGCACAATATACTGCCCCAGCAGAACCAGATACCACAGTGCAGCACAATATACTGCCCCAGCAGAACCAGATACCACAGTGCAGCACAATATACTGCCCCAGCAGAACCAGATACCACAGTGCACCACAATATAATGCCCCAGCAGAACCAGATACCACAGTGCAGCACAATATACTGCCCCAGCAGAACCAGATACCACAGTGCAGCACAATATACCGCCCCAGCAGAACCAGATACCACAGTGCAGCACAATATACCGCCCCAGCAGAACCAATACCACAGTGCAGCACAATATACCGCCCCAGCAGAACCAATACCACAGTGCAGCACAATATACCGCCCCAGCAGAACCAGATACCACAGTGCAGCACAATATACTGCCCCAGCAGAACCAGATACCACAGTGCAGCACAATATACTGTCCCAGCAGAACCAGATACCACAGTGCAGCACAATATACTGCCCCAGCAGAACCAGATACCACAGTGCAGCACAATATACTGCCCCAGCAGAACCAGATACCACAGTGCAGCACAGTATACCGCCCCAGCAGAACCAGATACCACAGTGCAGCACAATATACTGCCCCAGCAGAACCAGATACCACAGTGCAGCACAATATACTGCCCAAGCAGAACCAAATACCACAGTGCAGCACAATATACCGCCCCAGCAGAACCAGATACCACAGTACAGCACAGTATACCGCCCCAGCAGAACCAGATACCACAGTGCAGCACAATATACTGCCCCAGCAGAACCAGATACCACAGTGCAGCACAATATACTGCCCCAGCAGAACCAGATACCATAGTGCAGCACAATATACCGCCCCAGCAGAACCAGATACCACAGTGCAGCACAATATACCGCCCCAGCAGAACCAGATACCACAGTGCAGCACAATATACTGCCCCAGCAGAACCAGATACCACAGTGCAGCACAATATACTTCCCAGCAGAACCAGATACCACAGTGCAGCACAATATACTGCCCCAGCAGAACCAAGTACCACAGTAAAACACAATATACTGCCCCAGCAGAACCAGATACCACAGTACAGCACAATATACCGCCCCAGCAGAACTAAATACCACAGTGCAGCACAATATACTGCCCCAGCAGAACCAGATACCACAGTGCACCACAATATACTGCCCCAGCAGAACCAGATACCACAGTGCAGCACTATATACTGCCCCAGCAGAACCAGATACCACAGTGCAGCACAATATACCGCCCCAGCAGAACCAGATACCACAGTGCAGCACAATATACTGCCCCAGCAGAACCAGATACCACAGTGCAGCACAATATACTGCCCCAGCAGAACCAGATACCATAGTGCAGCACAATATACTGCCCCAGCAGAACCAGATACCATAGTGCAGCACAATATACCGCCCCAGCAGAACCAGATACCACAGTGCAGCACAATATACTGCCCCAGCAGAACCAGATACCACAGTGCAGCACAATATACTGCCCCAGCAGAACCAGATACCACAGTGCAGCACAATATACTGCCCCAGCAGAACCAGATACCACAGTGCAGCACAATATACTGCCCCAGCAGAACCAGATACCACAGTGCAGCACAATATACTGTCCCAGCAGAACCAGATACCACAGTAAAACACAATATACTGCCCCAGCAGAACCAGATACCACAGTAAAACACAATATACCGCCCCAGCAGAACCAGATACCACAGTGCAGCACAATATACTGCCCCAGCAGAACCAGATACCACAGTAAAACACAATATACTGCCCCAGCAGAACCAGATACCACAGTAAAACACAATATACTGCCCCAGCAGAACCAGATACCACAGTGCAGCACAATATACTGCCCCAGCAGAACCAGATACCACAGTAAAACACAATATACTGCCCCAGCAGAACCAGATACCACAGTGCAGCACAATATACTGCCCCAGCAGAACCAGATACCACAGTAAAACACAATATACCGCCCCAGCAGAACCAGATACCACAGTGCAGCACAATATACTGCCCCAGCAGAACCAGATACCACAGTGCAGCACAATATACTGCCCCAGCAGAACCAGATACCACAGTGCAGCACAATATACTGCCCCAGCAGAACCAGATACCACAGTGCAGCACAATATACTGCCCCAGCAGAACCAGATACCATAGTGCAGCACAATATACCGCCCCAGCAGAACCAGATACCACAGTGCAGCACAATATACCGCCCCAGCAGAACCAAGTACCACAGTAAAACACAATGTACTGCCACCTGTGCCACAGAATTCATCTGTATCACTGTCCTCAGTTGAATTCAGGAGGGCACCTGCGGCCAGGGGGATAAGTACCTGGTGCTCCTTGCATTAATTAATGCTCAGGGCATCAGATCGTTATGTGAATTGGCCCACTGGGAAGTTTCTCTATATGGTCTATGTCCAGTCCACCTCTGTAAGTGAAGCCATCTGGGAAGCCCTGGCATGTAATGAGTTAATGAGGACGCCAGTGATGACATTTACAGGTGGTGCGCCCGCCGCAGGCCGTATACAGCGCTGTCCGCTCAGTTTTTACTGCTCCCACCAGCTGGGCACTCATATCAGGTGTCAGGGCGGCATCATCACTTACATATGAGGGGCACGCCCTATACATACCTATACACTAATGATATGTGACCCCCTGCGCCCACTGCACTCAGCGCTAATGACGGGTCACAGGGTTATGTACACGGCGGGCTGGGCTGAAGCTGTGTGACATTATTACACGCGGTGACCTTTAATATGGCCGCAGCTCCCAGACGGGTTGTCAGTTGTCACCCTGCTCTCCACAAACCCAAAGGACAAATCTCACACAAAGTATCACTCCCATCATCCCTCTCTGCAGGAGCGCACACAAAGTACAGAAGCAGCAGAGTCATAACGCGTTCACTAGAAGGGTGTGTTAACTCTGCTACCTCCGTATCACTCCCATCATCCCTCACCCATGAGTTTATAATCTCACACATACTACTCCCATCATCCCTCAGACTCTGATCTTCCTATTTCACACATAACCCCCATCACCCCTCGCCCATGAGTTTATAATCTCACACATACTACTCCCATCATCCCTGGCGGCAGAGCGGTACGTGGGTGATTATATTTAGAGGGGGGTCGGGTTCCCTCCCGCTTTGGTGCTGATCTGGAGGTGATAAGTGTCTTTCCATTAATATAAGACGTGATGAGGGGGCGGCCGCGGCTCCGCTGACCATATGTCGTGCTGAGGAGGAGAAGTGCTGACCAGAGAGACGCTTGTAATAGCCTCATATCATCCATGATGGCGGCTCCTTCTCCCCCCTCAGACAGCGCACACATACCGCTCAGTATGTCACAGGCTAAAGGGGCACCGCAGAGAGGCGAGACCACAGCTAATTCTACAGATAGCACCGCCGTTAGGTCACTTTATGTGGGGGGCGGTTATTTAATCACTAATAATCTTTATATATATATATAGTGCCGCCATATACTGCAGCTCTTTACAATTTAAAGTGTTCACATCAAAATACATCACAACTGGCTAATATAGAACTGAATCACTGGGAGTGAGGGCCCTGCTCGCAAGAGCTTACAATCTATGAGGATGTATGGCAGTATTATTTCGCTGTATAGCAATAACATTTGACCACTATATGGCGGTAGAATTTATTCACTATACTGTATTATGTCCTCACTGCATGGAGGTATTTGCCTAATAATTAGTGGTAATAATTATTCACCCTATTTCAGTATAATTTGATGACCTTATGGAAGAATAATTTGATTACTATATGGCGGTATTATTTGCTAAGTATACAGTGGTATTATTTAATCGTTTTTTAAGAAACCGCAGCACTCCTCTTCAAAAGCTTAGTATCCCCTTGACTGAACATACTGGGGGTCATTTACAAAGACCAGCGTGTTACGTTGTTCTTTATTTCCTGGCGGAGAAAGACGAGGCTCAGGCAGACGCTGATGTTGTGCTGCCACAAGACTATTAGGACAATATTGTTTGATCACTATAGAGCAGTATGTTTTATATGTTGCTATTATTTGCTCACTATTTGGCAGTATTTTTAATCATTTTAGAGAAATTTTATTTAATCAGTAGAACATTAACATCTGATCACTATTTGGCGGTATAATGTGATCATGTATGGAGATATAATTGGTTTGGTATATAGGGGTATCATTTGATCACCATATTGTGGTATTATTTTTTCACTGTAAAAAGATAGTATTTGCTTACTATTTGGTGGTATTATTTGTCTACCATATGGCCATATAATTTGATCACTATATGGTGGTATTATTTGCTCCTTATGAGGTGGTACTGGTAATATTTGTTAACTACATGGCAGTATAATTTTTTCTTTATACAGTATGTCACTATAGATAGTGGTATTATTTCATAATTGTATGGCTATATTATTAACTCACTGCGGTCCATGTGCATTAGTTGCGGCGGTATGCACTTTGCAGACAAATATCGGACTTGTTCTATGCGGTGCGGACCAGACACACAGACTGCTCTATTAACCCTATAGAGTAGAAAGAATTCCCCGCCACTCGCTGTAGTTGGATATATCCTTTTATTGTAGGTTATAACATACATCAGGATGCGTTTCGGCCCGTCTGAGCCTTCATCTCCGGCCTCATGCACACGACCGTGTGGTCCGCAAAACGTGGACGTCCGTGTTGCATCTGTTTTTTGTTTTTGGTGGACACATTAACTTTGTGCTCCGCATTTTGCCACCAAATGTTCACATGTTCTATATTTTTACGGAGTGATTCATCTGCTTTCCGCATCCGTAAAAAGATAGAATACGTTGGCAAAATGCAGACCACGGACCCATTGAAGTCAGTGGATCTGCAAAAAGAATGTGGACGGCGCATGGACATGAGGCCTAAATTCACAGAGTAGATATATTGATGAATGCGGGATCACGTCAGCGACGTCAGGCGCCCAGGATTTCCGGATGGCAGAAGAACGAAGATGAAGCGTGAGACTTTAAGCATGAACTGCGTCCCACAGCTTTCCCACGTTGCAGCCATCTCTCTGCGGAGGAAAGAAGGAAGCATTAGTGATAATACCGTGTCGGAAATGTGCACGCTCGTATTCCCTGGAACTGAGGCTACCACAAGGAAGGAACATCCCCCTGATCGTCCCATGTGGGAGCCATTTGGATTCCGAGAGCGCAGCACTCCCAGAAAAAGCCGCCACAGATCTTGTGCTCACAATAGACCACGGCATCTGAGGGGTTAAATGTCTGCGATCTGTGTTATCCCTGATCGCAGACATTGTCCCCGGGAGTCTTCTGTGTGAAACAGGAGCGGGCGCCATCTTTAAAGACCGGACTTTCACCGTACATGAAAAGGGTTAATCAATTCCTCAATGGTCTCGAGTGTCGCCTCCAATATGCAGAAGATAACGTCTCGGTATCTTTTCCACAATTTCGTGTGGTTCTGAAATGATTGTTATGTGGGATGAATGTATTGGATGTGAGGGGTATGGCGGGTGGCGCTGCCACAGCTGCGCCCCATAGAAGTAAATGGAAGTGCGCCATTTCTGGTAATCCATCGCCGGTCTCCAGATGATGGGGGTGACGGTGTGCGCGGCCATGACTTCGGGGTGAGCCGTGTTCTAGTGACTACAACTTTCCAGTAGAAATCAATGGCCGACGTCACTGCCCTGGGGGGCTCCTCCCTCTAATAATGAGTGTCACCAGACGCCCGACCCCTGCCGCTAATTTGTTTGGTCCGGCCGTGTAGGGCGCCCTTCACACTGCGGCCGCCAGTGTCCCTGAAATAAACTTAATGTGTAAAAACTGATGGCGGCTCCTTTAATCGAGTTGTCGCCTATTTGTATAAATATACACACGCGTGTGTTATACCGCCCTGCCGGACATCGGGGGCTTAGCACGGCTATACAGCCGAGGCCGCTCACACCGACAGTGCCCCCCCACCAGCTGACAGGGGGTGAATATTAACGCAATGAGCGTTGGATTATTTTATATTAACCCTTCAGATGATTTGGTACATTGTGCCTTGTGTCATTTACAGATCCTGCCATCAGAGGGCGCTGCAACACTGTCACTGATCAGCTCTATTCTCCTGCACTCGTTTTGGTAATGGGATGGGCGTGCATACACCCCAACTTGTAGTACAGTGTTCTTACATATAAAACTCCAGTTGTGCAACTACAACTCTCAGGATCTGCAGGCTGGGAGTTGTCGTTTCACAGAAGTTTGGAAGACAGAAGGTGGAGACGTCGCCCACCGCACCCAGTCAGATTCCTGTGTGTCTTATTGGCACCAAAGCATCCAATCAGAATCCAGCTTTTATTTCTCAGGCGCTCCCATAGCAACCAGACACAATTCAGTTTATTTCTCCATAGACACACAGGAACCAATCAGATCACAGTTTTTGTCTTTTATTCACCTAGAAAGAAACCAATCAGACTCCAGCTTTTATTACTCATTTATCCCATAGCAACCAATCAGACTCCAGCTCTTAATACTCATTTATCCCATAGCAACCAATGAGACTCCAGCTCTTATTCCTCATTTATCCCATAGAAACCAATCAGACTCCAGCTCTTATTCCTCATCTATCCCATAGCAACCAATCAGACTCCATATCGTATTCCTAATCTATCCCATAGCAACCAATCAAACTCCTGCTCCTATTCCTCTTGTATCCCATAGCAACCAATCAGACTCCAGCTCTTATTTCTCAGGTTCTGGTTGGATAATGTTAGCTGTAACCTGATTGGCTGCTATCAGCAGCTCCTCCCTCTCCCCTGCTCTACCATTGTCCGCTCTCCCCTGTGGTACACAGGTCTGGGGCAGCGTTCGCCGTGTTGTCGCTCCTGTTATTTGTACGAAGAGGTGTCGGCCGGGGCCCCGGCGCTATTCTCAGCCTGCTCATATATAGACATGAGAGTCTCCGGAATGTTCTGTCTCACAAGGAGGAAACATAAGACAATTTATTAAAAATATATCCGGGATAATCTCCCGAGGACGGAGGCCAAGATCCCAGCGCGTAACCCAAGTCCTGAGTCCTGACAACTGTGGACGAAAGCTGCGCCTAAAAATATCCCCTGAGGGACCCCCGCCCCCCAAGATGTCTTATACCTCACAGCTACGGGTCAATGGAGAACGGTGCAAAACACCAGCAATACTGTTACTACAGTAAACGAAATGCTACACAGGACTGCAGGTCACAACTCCAAGATCTGTGCTGTTACATAGGACTGCATGTCACAACTACTGCATGATCTATGGTGTTACATAGGACTGCAGGTCACAACTTCATGATCTATGGTGTTACATAGGACTGCAGGTCACAACTCCATGATCTGTGCTGTTACATAGGACTGCTGCATGTCACAACTACTGCATGATCTGTGGTGTTACATAGGACTGCAGGTCACAACTACTGCATGATTTGTGGTGATACATAGGACTGCAGGTCACAACTTCATGATCTGTGGTGTTACATAGGACTGCAGGTCACAACTACTGCCCAATCTGTGGTGTTACATAGGACTGCAGGTCGCAACTACTGCATGATCTGTGGTTATACATAGGACTGCAGGTCACTAACTTCATGATCTGTGGTGTTACATAGGACTGCAGGTCACAACTTCATGATCTGTGGTGTTACATAGGACTGCAGGTCACAACTCCATGATCTGTGCTGTTACATAGGACTGCAGGTCACAACTCCAAGATCTGTGGTGTTACATAGGACTGCATGTCACAACTACTGCATGATCTGTGGCGTTACATAGGACTGCAGCTCACAACTACATGATCTGTGATGTTACATAGGACTGAAAGTCACAACTACTGCATTATCTGTGGTGTTACATAGGACTGCATGTCATAACTACTGATTTATCTGTACTCACAGAGTTATCACTGTCTTATATGTGGTGTTACATAGGACTGCAGGTCACAACTACATGATTTGTGGTGTTACATAGGGCTGCAGAATACAACTACTACATTAACTGAGGTTTTACTTCGGACTGCAGGTGACAACTACATGATCTGTGGTGTTACATAGGACTGCAGGTGACAACTACATGATCTGTGGTATTATATAGGACTGCAGGTCACAACTCCATGATCTGTGCTGTTACATAGGACTGCAGGTCACAACTACTGAATGATATGTGCTGTTACATAGGACTGCAGGTCACAACTCCATGATCTGTGCTGTTACATAGGACTGCAGGTCACAAATACTGAATGATCTATGGTTACATATGACTGCAGGTCACAACTCCATGATCTGTGCTGTTACATAGGACTGCAGGTCACAACTACTGAATGATATGTGCTGTTACATAGGACTGCAGGTCACAACTCCATGATCTGTGCTGTTACATAGGACTGCAGGTCACAAATACTGAATGATCTATGGTTACATAGGACTGCAGGTCACAACTCCATGATCTGTGCTGTTATATAGGACTGCAGGTCACAACTCCATGATCTATGCTGTTGCATAGGACTGCTGCAGGTCACAACTCCATGAAGCTTCTGTAAGTACTGGGGTCAGGGATGGCTTATACTGGATGGAGGCTGCTTTAAGTACTAGTAGTTAGAATCGAGCTGCCCCTAGTACTGTTACATCAGTGCCACCCTCCCCACCGGGGGGAAATGGCACTGTCGTAAGCACCACGGAGGGTGGCACTGCTGTAAGTACCGGGGAGGGTGGCACTGCTGTAAGTACTGGGGAGGGTGGCACTGTTGTAAGTACCAGAGAGAGTAGCACTGCTGCAAGTACCATGGAGGATGGCACTGCTATAACTACAGGGGATGGTGGCACTGCTGTAAGCATTAAGAATGATGGCACTGCTGTAAGTACCGGGGAGGGTGGCACTGCTGTAAGTATCGGGGAGGGTGGCACTGCTGTAAGTACCAGGGACGTTAGCACTGCTGCAAGTACTGTGGAGGATGCCACTGCTGTAACTACAGGGGAGGTTAGCACTGCTGTAAGCACCGAGGAGGGTGGCACTGCTATAAGCACCGAGGAGGGGGGCACTGCTGTAAGTACCGGGGAGTGTGGCACTGCTGTAAGTGTAAAGCCCCAGAGTGGCATTACCCCTTCTGCACCCGATACTGTTTTTATTGGTTAACCTCATGTCATCTTGTGCATTTATTCCAAGTCCTTCACAATGTACATTCATATTTCTATGTAACTGTTATGTTCAAATGTAATATGCCTGGTTCACCAGCAGGTGGCAGCAAACATGGCAGAGCTGCATTTAGGTAGAATAGCATCTTCCATTACATTCTAACCCCCCTCTGTAGAGAAGAGGGTGAGTCCTATTTCCTGCAGGAAGAGCGGGGACCAGTTTCTAGAGCAGTCTAGCTTACCCCCTGCTAGGGGAAGGAAGCAAGTGCTGGCACGTCTCTGCTGGACGTGCCCAGGGCAAGCCAAGCCAGCCAGAGCACCATCAGCTCTGATGGATGCGGAGGCCACAGCTTAGAGCCTCAGGAGCCAGGAGGAGAGTTCCTTGGCATAATTAAGAGACAGACCATACAAAGAGAAGTTGCAGCATCCAGAGGAAGCTAAGTTATACAGCTACCCTGTTAGTACAGCAGAGCCAGAGAGCAACAGATGTAGCAAAGACGAGTTTGCCTGCCAGAGTTTTAATTCTAAAGCCTGCTGGAACCAAGACAAAGTCTGTAGCCCATTTGGAGAGACGTTTATGCCAAGTGTAATGACCCGGAGTGCCATTACCACTTCTTTTGACACCTTGCTACCATTTCCTATGTGCTAACGTATAATGTCTAATGTATTTTATGTCATCGCCTGATAATGTACATATTTATTCCTGAAACTGTTATGTTGTAATGTAATAACCTGGTCCACCAGCAGATGGCGGCAACATTGGCAGTTTTAGTTTCTCTGGAGAGGAACCTTCTTCTTCCTTCAAGCCCTCTGTAGCTAGAGGGAGGAGTTCTGTGTTAGGGAGAAGTTAGTGGCAATTCAGCTTTCCCCCTCCTTGGGGACAGGTCGTGTCTAGTCTACCCTCCTTAGGGAGAGGTTGTGTGCTGGCTAGCAGAGCACTGCCTGCTCTGCTAGGCCTGCAGGCCCTGCCTGCGATATCTACATGGTTGCTTGACCCCTCCTGGGCTCGCATTGCCTTCACCCAAGCTGAGCCGAAGCTTGAGGTACTGTAGATCCAGGACAAGAAGTTCCTAGGACTATAAGTAAGAGACAGACTACAGATTACAGCTAACTTAAGTTTCAGCAGAAGAGGAAGAGTTTCCTCATTATCCAGCCAAGCATAGCAGAGCTGAGAGAGCTTCCGCATAGCAAGGCTGAGATTGTTGCAGAGAAGTATTTGTCTGCCAAAGTTAAGCCAATACCTGCTGATGACCAAGATATCGTTTGGAAGCTGTTTGGATTGCCAATTCATGCCAAGTAAAAGCAACTGTTCAACATTACTACAAAGTCTGGACATTTATTCTACTCATCCACCATCCAAGTTCACCTACCCCTTTTGTACTGCTTCGGACCACATCACGTCTGGGATCCACGGATATCCAGGTAGGAACACTGTGACACGTGTACATAACATATATATAGATTGGAGGCCACCCTGCACCACTCTGGAAATCCTTCCTCTGGGTACCAACATTACCATCTACAAAGGGAACCTTTAGCTTCCGCTGCTTAACCGCAGCTGGCATCACGTTTACTTGCTCTAAAAGAGGGAAATATTTCGTAGAAAACTCCTAAGAGGCGAGGGATACCCCAGAAGTTGAACCGTGGGCCCGTTGCACAAGTAAAGCTGTTATTGAACTTCATCACAAGGTCTGGACTCAATTTATTCTTCATCCCCAAGTTAACTACCCCCCTTATTTGCTGCTTTGGAAGACAATGCCTTGGGTCCAGTGTATCCATGTAGGAGCACCGTGACACATACAAAGCAGTAAGGGACATTGTAGGCCACCCTATACCACTCGGCCATTCCTACACCTGGGTACCACCCCCAACACCATTTCTTAAAGGGACTCTGTCCCGTTGTTGCTTCACAGCAACTGGCGTCACAAATATTTCTTAAAGAGACCCTTTGCCGCTGTCGGACATTGCATAAGTACTGCAGAGGGTGGCACTGCTGTAAGTACCGGGAAGGGTGGCACTACAGTAAGTACCAGGGGCAGCTTGATTCTAACTACTAGTGTAGATAAATACCAGGCTATCCCTCTGAGCGGGGATGATATCCTTGTCTTCTCCCAGATTCCTCCTCACATAATCATGCTGCGCGGCGCAGACTGCAGTGCGTCCTGTATGTCTTCTGCTCAAAGATACTGAGAAATCCTCTGGTTATGGCAGAGTTGTCAGATCTTGTGATAACACAACTCACCATTGTTGTCATGGGGTTGGAGGAACATTAAAAGTGCATGGAGAATGTGGAGCATCTAGAGGCCGCAGAGCTGACATTTCCTATCTGTAACCCGAGAAACATCACTCAACTTCATGAGACGAAATCTCGAAGGGAATGAAACGCGTCCTGTACCCTGAGGACAACAGCGTCTGTTATACAACTTACATTATAGTATTCATTTATTACTGCTGACAACCTGCCTGTATATCATGTCTGAGAGGTTGTCACAGCCCCGCCCCCTGCTGATGACATCACTGATATAATGACATGTGATCAGACATGAGATCCACACACCTTATACTACAGGAACATCTATTCATCTATTACTGCTGACAACCTGCCTGTATATCCTGTCTGAGAGGTAGTCACAGCCCCGCCCCCTGCTGATGACATCACTGATATAATGACATGTGATCAGACATGAGATCCACACTCCTTATACTACAGGAACATCTATTCATCTATTACTGCTGACAACCTGCCTGTATGTCATGTCTGAGAGGTAGTCACAGCCCCGCCCCCTGCTGATGACATCACTGATATAATGACATGTGATCAGACATGAGATCCACACACCTTATACTACAGGAACATCTATCCATCTATTACTGCTGACAACCTGCCTGTATATCATGTCTGAGAGGTAGTCACAGCCCCGCCCCCTTCTGATGACATCACTGATATAATGACATGTGATCAGACATGAGATCCACACTCCTTATACTACAGGAACATCTATTCATCTATTACTGCTGACAACCTGCCTGTATATCCTGTCTGAGAGGTAGTCACAGCCCCGCCCCCTTCTGATGACATCACTGATATAATGACATGTGATCAGACATGAGATCCACACACCTTATACTACAGGAACATCTATTCATCTATTACTGCTGACAACCTGCCTGTATATCATGTCTGAGAGGTTGTCACAGCCCCGCCCCCTGCTGATGACATCACTGATATAATGACATGTGATCAGACATGAGATCCACACTCCTTATACTACAGGAACATCTATTCATCTATTACTGCTGACAACCTGCCTGTATATCATGTCTGAGAGGTTGTCACAGCCCCGCCCCCTGCTGATGACATCACTGATATAATGACATGTGATCAGACATGAGATCCACACACCTTATACTACAGGAACATCTATTCATCTATTACTGCTGACAACCTGCCTGTATATCATGTCTGAGAGGTAGTCACAGCCCCGCCCCCTGCTGATGACATCACTGATATAATGACATGTGATCAGACATGGGATCCACACACCTTATACTACAGGAACATCTATCCATCTATTACTGCTGACAACCTGCCTGTATATCCTGTCTGAGAGGTTGTCACAGCCCCGCCCCCTGCTGATGACATCACTGATATAATGACATGAGATCAGACATGGGATCCACACACCTTATACTACAGGAACATCTATCCATCTATTACTGCTGACAACCTGCCTGTATATCCTGTCTGAGAGGTTGTCACAGCCCTGCCCCCTGCTGATGACATCACTGATATAATGACATGTGATCAGACATGAGATTCACACTCCTTATACTACAGGAACATCTATTACTGCTGACAACCTGCCTGTATATCCTGTCTGAGAGGTAGTCACAGCCCCGCCCCCTGCTGATGACATCACTGATATAATGACATGTGATCAGACATGAGATCCACACTCCTTATACTACAGGAACATCTATTCATCTATTACTGCTGACAACCTGCCTGTATATCCTGTCTGAGAGGTAGTCACAGCCCAGCCCACTGCTGATGACATCACTGATATAATGACATGTGATCAGACATGAGATCCACACTCCTTATACTACAGGAACATCTATTCATCTATTACTGCTGACAACCTGCCTGTATATCCTGTCTGAGAGGTAGTCACAGCCCCGCCCCCTGCTGATGACATCACTGATATAATGACATGTGATCAGACATGAGATCCACACACCTTATACTACAGGAACATCTATTACTGCTGACAACCTGCCTGTATATCCTGTCTGAGAGGTTGTCACAGCCCCGCCCCCTGCTGATGACATCACTGATATAATGACATGTGATCAGACATGGTATCCACACACCTTATACTACAGGAAGATCTATTCATCTATTACTGCTGACAACCTGCCTGTATATCCTGTCTGAGAGGTAGTCACAGCCCCGCCCCCTGCTGATGACATCACTGATATAATGACATGTGATCAGACATGAGATCCACACTCCTTATACTACAGGAACATCTATTCATCTATTACTGCTGACAACCTGCCTGTATATCCTGTCTGAGAGGTTGTCACAGCCCCGCCCCCTGCTGATGACATCACTGATATAATGACATGTGATCAGACATGGTATCCACACACCTTATACTACAGGAAGATCTATCCATCTATTACTGCTGACAACCTGCCTGTATATCCTGTCTGAGAGGTTGTCACAGCCCCGCCCCCTGCTGATGACATCACTGATATAATGACATGTGGTCAGACATGAGATCCACACACCTTATACTACAGGAACATCTATTCATCTATTACTGCTGACAACCTGCCTGTATATCCTGTCTGAGAGGTAGACACAGCCCCGCCCCCTGCTGATGACATCACTGATATAATGACATGTGATCAGACAGGAGATCCACACACCTTATGCTACAGGAACATCTATTCATCTATTACTGCTGACAACCTGCCTGTATATCATGTATGAGAGGTTGTCACAGCCCCGCCCCCTGCTGATGACATCACTAATATAATGACATGTGATCAGACATGAGATCCACACTCCTTATACTACAGGAACATCTATTACTGCTGACAACCTGCCTGTATATCCTGTCTGAGAGGTAGTCACAGCCCCGCCCCCTGCTGATGACATCACTGATATAATGACTTGCGATCAGACATGAGATCCACACACCTTATACTACAGGAACATCTATTCATCTATTACTGCTGACAACCAGCCTGTATATCCTGTCTGAGAGGTAGTCACAGCCCCGCCCCATGCTGATGACATCACTGATATAATGACATGTGATTAGACATGAGATCCACACACCTTATACTACAGGAACATCTATTCATCTATTACTGCTGACAACCTGCCTGTATATCATGTCTGAGAGGTAGTCACAGCCCCGCCCCCTGCTGATGACATCACTGATATAATGACATGTGATCAGACATGAGATCCACACTCCTTATACTACAGGAACATCTATTCATCTATTACTGCTGACAACCTGCCTGTATATCATGTCTGAGAGGTAGTCACAGCCCCGCCCCCTGCTGATGACATCACTGATATAATGACATGTGATCAGACATGAGATCCACACACCTTATACTACAGGAACATCTATTCATCTATTACTGCTGACAACCTGCCTGTATATCCTGTCTGAGAGGTAGTCACAGCCCCGCCCCCTGCTGATGACATCACTGATATAATGACTTGTGATCAGACATGAGATCCACACACCTTATACTACAGGAACATCTATTCATCTATTACTGCTGACAACCTGCCTGTATATCCTGTCTGAGAGGTAGTCACAGCCCCGCCCCCTGCTGATGACATCACTGATATAATGACATGAGATCCACACACCTTATACTACAGGAACATCTATTCATCTATTACTGCTGACAACCTGCCTGTATATCCTGTCTGAGAGGTAGTCACAGCCCCGCCCCCTGCTGATGACATCACTGATATAATAACATGTGATCAGACATGAGATCCACACTCCTTATACTACAGGAACATCTATTCATCTATTACTGCTGACAACCTGCCTGTATATTCTGTCTGAGAGGTAGTCACAGCCCCGCCCCCTGCTGATGACATCACTGATATATAGACATGTGATCAGACATGAGATCCACACACCTTATACTACAGGAACATCTATTCATCTATTACTGCTGACAACCTGCCTGTATATCCTGTCTGAGAGGTAGTCACAGCCCCGCCCCCTGATGATGACATCACTGATATAATGACATGTGATCAGACATGAGATCCACACACCTTATACTACAGGAACATCTATTCATCTATTACTGCTGACAACCTGCCTGTATATCCTGTCTGAGAGGTAGTCACAGCCCCGCCCCCTGATGATGACATCACTGATATAATGACATGTGATCAGACATGAGATCCACACACCTTATACTACAGGAACATCTATTCATCTATTACTGCTGACAACCTGCCTGTATATCATGTCTGAGAGGTAGTCACAGCCCCGCCCCCTGCTGATGACATCATTGATATAATGACATGTGATCAGACATGAGATCCACACTCCTTATACTACAGGAACATCTATTACTGCTGACAACCTGCCTGTATATCCTGTCTGAGAGGTAGTCACAGTC
Source organism: Bufo bufo (assembly GCF_905171765.1). Classification (NCBI taxonomy): domain Eukaryota; kingdom Metazoa; phylum Chordata; class Amphibia; order Anura; family Bufonidae; genus Bufo; species Bufo bufo. Next base: position 434,337,433 of record NC_053394.1, on the reverse strand, counting down.
CCGCCCCCTGCTGATGACATCACTGATATAATGACATGTGATCAGACATGGGATCCACACTCCTTATACTACAGGAACATCTATTCATCTATTACTGCTGACAACCTGCCTGTATATCCTGTCTGAGAGGTAGTCACAGCCCCGCCCCCTGCTGATGACATCACTGATATAATGACATGTGATCAGACATGGGATCCACACACCTTATACTACAGGAACATCTATCCATCTATTACTGCTGACAACCTGCCTGTATATCCTGTCTGAGAGGTTGTCACAGCCCCGCCCCCTGCTGATGACATCACTGATATAATGACATGAGATCAGACATGGGATCCACACACCTTATACTACAGGAACATCTATCCATCTATTACTGCTGACAACCTGCCTGTATATCCTGTCTGAGAGGTTGTCACAGCCCTGCCCCCTGCTGATGACATCACTGATATAATGACATGTGATCAGACATGAGATTCACACTCCTTATACTACAGGAACATCTATTACTGCTGACAACCTGCCTGTATATCCTGTCTGAGAGGTAGTCACAGCCCCGCCCCCTGCTGATGACATCACTGATATAATGACATGTGATCAGACATGAGATCCACACTCCTTATACTACAGGAACATCTATTCATCTATTACTGCTGACAACCTGCCTGTATATCCTGTCTGAGAGGTTGTCACAGCCCCGCCCCCTGCTGATGACATCACTGATATAATGACATGTGATCAGACATGGTATCCACACACCTTATACTACAGGAAGATCTATCCATCTATTACTGCTGACAACCTGCCTGTATATCCTGTCTGAGAGGTAGACACAGCCCCGCCCCCTGCTGATGACATCACTGATATAATGACATGTGATCAGACATGAGATCCACACTCCTTATACTACAGGAACATCTATTCATCTATTACTGCTGACAACCTGCCTGTATATCCTGTCTGAGAGGTTGTCACAGCCCCGCCCCCTGCTGATGACATCACTGATATAATGACATGTGATCAGACATGGTATCCACACACCTTATACTACAGGAAGATCTATCCATCTATTACTGCTGACAACCTGCCTGTATATCCTGTCTGAGAGGTAGACACAGCCCCGCCCCCTGCTGATGACATCACTGATATAATGACATGTGATCAGACATGAGATCCACACTCCTTATACTACAGGAACATCTATTCATCTATTACTGCTGACAACCTGCCTGTATATCCTGTCTGAGAGGTTGTCACAGCCCCGCCCCCTGCTGATGACATCACTGATATAATGACATGTGATCAGACATGGTATCCACACACCTTATACTACAGGAAGATCTATCCATCTATTACTGCTGACAACCTGCCTGTATATCCTGTCTGAGAGGTAGACACAGCCCCGCCCCCTGCTGATGACATCACTGATATAATGACATGTGATCAGACATGAGATCCACACTCCTTATACTACAGGAACATCTATTCATCTATTACTGCTGACAACCTGCCTGTATATCCTGTCTGAGAGGTTGTCACAGCCCCGCCCCCTGCTGATGACATCACTGATATAATGACATGTGATCAGACATGAGATCCACACTCCTTATACTACAGGAACATCTATTCATCTATTACTGCTGACAACCTGCCTGTATATCCTGTCTGAGAGGTAGTCACAGCCCCGCCCCCTGCTGATGACATCACTGATATAATGACATGTGATCAGACAGGAGATCCACACACCTTATGCTACAGGAACATCTATTCATCTATTACTGCTGACAACCTGCCTGTATATCCTGTCTGAGAGGTAGACACAGCCCCGCCCCCTGCTGATGACATCACTGATATAATGACATGTGATCAGACAGGAGATCCACACACCTTATGCTACAGGAACATCTATTCATCTATTACTGCTGACAACCTGCCTGTATATCATGTATGAGAGGTTGTCACAGCCCCGCCCCCTGCTGATGACATCACTAATATAATGACATGTGATCAGACATGAGATCCACACTCCTTATACTACAGGAACATCTATTACTGCTGACAACCTGCCTGTATATCCTGTCTGAGAGGTAGTCACAGCCCCGCCCCCTGCTGATGACATCACTGATATAATGACTTGCGATCAGACATGAGATCCACACACCTTATACTACAGGAACATCTATTCATCTATTACTGCTGACAACCAGCCTGTATATCCTGTCTGAGAGGTAGTCACAGCCCCGCCCCATGCTGATGACATCACTGATATAATGACATGTGATTAGACATGAGATCCACACACCTTATACTACAGGAACATCTATTCATCTATTACTGCTGACAACCTGCCTGTATATCATGTCTGAGAGGTAGTCACAGCCCCGCCCCCTGCTGATGACATCACTGATATAATGACATGTGATCAGACATGAGATCCACACTCCTTATACTACAGGAACATCTATTCATCTATTACTGCTGACAACCTGCCTGTATATCATGTCTGAGAGGTAGTCACAGCCCCGCCCCCTGCTGATGACATCACTGATATAATGACATGTGATCAGACATGAGATCCACACTCCTTATACTACAGGAACATCTATTCATCTATTACTGCTGACAACCTGCCTGTATATCCTGTCTGAGAGGTAGTCACAGCCCCGCCCCCTGCTGATGACATCACTGATATAATGACTTGTGATCAGACATGAGATCCACACACCTTATACTACAGGAACATCTATTCATCTATTACTGCTGACAACCTGCCTGTATATCCTGTCTGAGAGGTAGTCACAGCCCCGCCCCCTGCTGATGACATCACTGATATAATGACATGAGATCCACACACCTTATACTACAGGAACATCTATTCATCTATTACTGCTGACAACCTGCCTGTATATCCTGTCTGAGAGGTAGTCACAGCCCCGCCCCCTGCTGATGACATCACTGATATAATAACATGTGATCAGACATGAGATCCACACTCCTTATACTACAGGAACATCTATTCATCTATTACTGCTGACAACCTGCCTGTATATTCTGTCTGAGAGGTAGTCACAGCCCCGCCCCCTGCTGATGACATCACTGATATATAGACATGTGATCAGACATGAGATCCACACACCTTATACTACAGGAACATCTATTCATCTATTACTGCTGACAACCTGCCTGTATATCCTGTCTGAGAGGTAGTCACAGCCCCGCCCCCTGATGATGACATCACTGATATAATGACATGTGATCAGACATGAGATCCACACACCTTATACTACAGGAACATCTATTCATCTATTACTGCTGACAACCTGCCTGTATATCCTGTCTGAGAGGTAGTCACAGCCCCGCCCCCTGATGATGACATCACTGATATAATGACATGTGATCAGACATGAGATCCACACACCTTATACTACAGGAACATCTATTCATCTATTACTGCTGACAACCTGCCTGTATATCATGTCTGAGAGGTAGTCACAGCCCCGCCCCCTGCTGATGACATCATTGATATAATGACATGTGATCAGACATGAGATCCACACTCCTTATACTACAGGAACATCTATTACTGCTGACAACCTGCCTGTATATCATGTCTGAGAGGTAGTCACAGTCCCGCCCCCTGCTGATGACATCACTGATATAATGACATGTGATCAGACATGGGATCCACACTCCTTATACTACAGGAACATCTATTCATCTATTACTGCTGACAACCTGCCTGTATATCCTGTCTGAGAGGTAGTCATAGCCCCGCCCCCTGCTGATGACATCACTGATATAATGACATGTGATCAGACATGAGATCCACACTCCTTATACTACAGGAACATCTATTCATCTATTACTGCTGACAACCTGCCTGTATATCATGTCTGAGAGGTTGTCACAGCCCCGCCCCCTGCTGATGACATCACTGATATAATGACATGTGATCAGACATGAGATCCACACTCCTTATACTACAGGAACATCTATTCATCTATTACTGCTGACAACCTGCCTGTATATCATGTCTGAGAGGTAGTCACAGCCCCGCCCCCTGCTGATGACATCACTGATATAATGACATGTGATCAGACATGAGATCCACACACCTTATACTACAGGAACATCTATTCATCTATTACTGCTGACAACCTGCCTGTATATCATGTCTGAGAGGTAGTCACAGCCCCGCCCCCTGCTGATGACATCACTGATATAATGACATGTGATCAGACATGAGATCCACACTCCTTATACTACAGGAACATCTATTCATCTATTACTGCTGACAACCTGACTGTATATCCTGTCTGAGAGGTAGTCACAGCCCCGCTCCCTGCTGATGACATCACTGATATAATGACATGTGATCAGACATGAGATCCACACTCCTTATACTACAGGAACATCTATTCATCTATTACTGCTGACAAACTGCCTGTATATCCTGTCTGAGAGGTTGTCACAGCCCCGCCTCCTGCTGATGACATCACTGATATAATGACATGTGATCAGACATGAGATCCACACTCCTTATACTACAGGAACATCTATTCATCTATTACTGCTGACAACCTGCCTGTATATCATGTCTGAGAGGTAGTCACAGCCCCGCCCCCTGCTGATGACATCACTGATATAATGACATGTGATCAGACATGATATCCACACACCTTATACTACAGGAACATCTATTCATCTATTACTGCTGACAACCTGCCTGTATATCATGTCTGAGAGGTAGTCACAGCCCCGCCTCCTGCTGATGACATCACTGATATAATGACATGTGGTCAGACATGAGATCCACACTCCTTATACTACAGGAACATCTATTCATCTATTACTGCTGACAACCTGCCTGTATATCCTGTCTGAGAGGTAGTCACAGCTCCGCCCCCTGCTGATGACATCACTGATATAATGACATGTGATCAGACATGAGATCCACACTCCTTATACTACAGTAACATCTATTCATCTATTACTGCTGACAACCTGCCTGTATATCCTGTCTGAGAGGTAGTCACAGCCCCGCCCCCTGCTGATGACATCACTGATATAATGACATGTGATCAGACATGGGATCCACACACCTTATACTACAGGAACATCTATTCATCTATTACTGCTGACAACCTGCCTGTATATCCTGTCTGAGAGGTTGTCACAGCCCCGCCCCCTGCTGATGACCTCACTGATATAATGACATGTGATCAGACATGAGATCCACACTCCTTATACTACAGGAACATCTATTCATCTATTACTGCTGACAACCTGCCTGTATATCCTGTCTGAGAGGTAGTCACAGCCCCGCCCCCTGCTGATGACATCACTGATATAATGACATGTGATCAGACATGAGATCCACACACCTTATACTACAGGAACATCTATTCATCTATTACTGCTGACAACCTGCCTGTATATCCTGTCTGAGAGGTAGTCACAGCCCCGCCCCCTGCTGATGACATCACTGATATAATGACATGTGATCAGACATGGGATCCACACTCCTTATACTACAGTAACATCTATTCATATATTACTGCTGACAACCTGCCTGTATATCATGTCTGAGAGGTAGTCACAGCCCCGCCCCCTGCTGATGACATCACTGATATAATGACATGTGATCAGACATGAGATCCACACACCTTATACTACAGGAACATCTATCCATCTATTACTGCTGACAACCTGCCTGTATATCCTGTCTGAGAGGTTGTCACAGCCCCGCCCCCTGCTGATGACATCACTGATATAATGACATGTGATCAGACATGAGATCCACACACCTTATACTACAGTAACATCTATTCATCTATTACTGCTGACAACCTGCCTGTATATCCTGTCTGAGAGGTTGTCACAGCCCCGCCCCCTGCTGATGACATCACTGATATAATGACATGTGGTCAGACATGAGATCCACACTCCTTATACTACAGGAACATCTATTCTATAACACTGGTCCCTATCTGCAGTTTGGCAGACTCCCTCCTACTAAACACTGGTCCCTATCTGCAGACTGGCAGAGTCTCTCCTACTAAACACTGGTCCCTATCTGCAGACTGGCAGAGTCTCTCCTACTAAACACTAGTCCCTATCTGCAGACTGGCAGAGTCCCTCCTACTAAACACTGGTCCCTATCTGCAGACTGGCAGAGTCCCTCCTACTAAACACTAGTCCCTATCTGCAGACTGGCAGAGTCTCTCCTACTAAACATTGGTGCCTAATTGCAGACTGTTAGAGTCTCTCCTACTAAACACTGGTCCCTATCTGCAGTATGACAGAGTCCCTCCTACTAAACACTGGCGCCTATTTGCAGACTGTTAGAGTCTCTCCTTTTAAACACTGGTCCTTATCTGCAGACCGGCAGAGTCCCTCCTACTAAACACCAGTGGCGTCGCCAGGGGGGGGGGGGGGTGCAGAGGGGGGTGCCCCCCCATGTGCCCCCCCAACTAAAATGCCCCCCCAAGTGAGCCGCCTCAGTCGGGCACAGGGAGATGAGCGCTTCCATTGCGCTCATCTCCATAGTCATCTGCCTGTGCTGCGGCGGGGGAGGGAGAGGCGTGTCCCTTCCTCTTCCTCTGATAGGCTGCAGGCACTACGCCTGAGCCATACAGCGTGGGACACAGGCCGGAAGAGGCCTGCATCGCATGGCTGCCAAGGAGGTAAGTATGTGTTTTGTTTTTTTTTTACAATAGTTTTACAGGCACATTAGGGGCGCTCTTGTTACTGGCACATGATGGCTTATTACTGGCACATTGGGGGGGCTTATTACTGGCACATGATGGGGGGGCTTATTACTGGCACATGATGAGGGCTTATTACTGGCACATGATGGGGGGGCTTATTACTGGCACATGATGAGGGCTTATTACTGGCACATGATGGGGGCTTATTACTGTCACATGATGGGGGCTTATTACTGTCACATGATGGGGGCTTATTACTGGCACATGTTGGGGGGCTTATTACTGGCACATGATGGGGGCTTATTACTGGCACATGATGGGGGGCTTATTACTGGCACATGATGGCTTATTACTGGCACATGATGGGGGGCTTAGTACTGGCACATGATGGGGGGCTTAGTACTGGCACATGATGGGGGGGCTTATTACTGGCACATGATGGGGGGGCTTATTACTGGCACATGATGGGGGCTTATTACTGGCACATGATGGGGGCTTATTACTGGCACATGATGGGGGGCTTATTACTGGCACATGATGGGGGGGCTTATTACTTGCACATGATGGGGGATTATTACTGGCACATGATGGGGGGCTTATTACTGGCACATGATGGAGGGCTTATTACTGGCACATGATGGGGGGCTTATTACTGGCACATGATGGAGGGCTTATTACTGGCACATGATGGGGGGCTTATTACTGGCACATGATGGGGGGCTTATTACTGGCACATGGTGGGGGCTTATTACTGGCACATGATGGAGGGCTTATTACTGGCACATGATGGGGGGCTTATTACTGGCACATGATGGGGGGGCTTATTACTGGCACATGATGGGGGGGCTTATTACTGGCACATGATGGGGGGCTTATTACTGGCACATGATGGGGGCTTATTACTGGCACATGATGGGGGGCTTATTACTGGCACATGATGGGGGGCTTATTACTGGCACGTGATGGGGGGCTTATTACTGGCACATGATGGGGGGGCTTATTACTGGCACATGATGGAGGGCTTATTACTGGCACATGATGGGGGGGCTTATTACTGGCACATGATGGGGGGCTTAGTACTGGCACATGATGGGGGGCTTATTACTGGCACGTGATGGGGGGCTTATTACTGGCACATGATGGGGGCTTATTACTGGCACGTGATGGGGGCTTATTACTGGCACGTGATGGGAGGCTTATTACTGACACGTGATGGGGGGCTTATTACTGGCACGTGATGGGGGGATTATTACTGGCACATGATGGGGGGCTTATTACTGGCACATGATGGGGGGGCTTATTATTGGCACATGATGGGGGGCTTATTACTGGCACATGATGGGGGGCTTATTACTGGCACATGATGGGGGGGCTTATTACTGGCACGTGATGGGGGGCTTATTACTGGCACATGATGGGCATGATGGGGGCTTATTACTGGCACATGATAGGGGGGCTTATTACTGGCACATGATGGGGGGGGGGCTATTTACTGGCACATGATGGGGGGGCTTATTACTGGCACATGATGGGGGGGCTTATTACTGGCACATGATGGGGGGGCTTATTACTGGCACATGATGGGGGGCTCTTGTTACTGGAACATTGGGGGGGCTCTTATTACTGGCACGTGATAAGGGGCTGGGCTCTAATTACTGGCACATTGGGGGGCTCTTGTTACTGGCACGTTATTGGGGGCACTTATTACTGGCACGTTATTGGGGGCACTTATTACTGGCACGTTATTGAGGGCACTTATTACTGGCACATTATTGGTGGGCACTATAGGGGCATCTACTGAGGCCACAAAGAAGGGGTATTTTATATGGGGGGGCTCTGTACAGTAGCATTTTATACTGGGACACATTATGGTAGGTACTATGGGGAAGGGGGGAGCGGAGTACTATGGAGTCATCTACGGGGGGCACTAAGAAGGGGTATTTTATACTTGCAAATTATGGGGGACACTCAGGGCATCTACTGGGGCACGATATATGGGGCATTTTATACTGGTATATTATGGGGGGCACTAGGAGGAAAGGGGAAGAGGAGCACTATGGGGGGATTTACTGGGGGCACTATATAGGGGTATTTTATACTGGCATATTATGGGGGACATTAGCTTAACTGGGGGCATTACAAGGGGGTATGTTTTGCACATTATAAGGAGAATTATTACTACTGGGGGGGGGGGCATTATGGTGGGCTTTATTACTCCCCCATGGTATGACCCCCTAGTAGCAGCACCAGCCTCTCCCTGCTCTGCTATCCCTCTGCCCCTTCTCCAAATCCTTATTATGAAATCTTTCTCCTTAGGACAAAGCACAACATCAGCTCCGCCGAGTCCCCGGCCAAAGTGTGGAAGTGGTGTCCGAGATCCCCAAGGGCCAAGCCAAGTAACTGTAAGTGTTCATGTGGAATATGTTTATGTTATACACATATAGCATCCACTGTGCCACACAATATACAGTATACCTCTACACTGTGCCCCACAATATACAGTATACCTCTACACTGTGCCACACAATATACAGTATACCTCTACACTGTGCCACACAATATACAGTATACCTCTACACTGTGCCCCACAATATACAGTATACCTCTACACTGTGCCACACAATATACAGTATACCTCTACACTGTGCCCCACAATATACAGTATACCGCTACACTGTGCCACACAATATACAGTATACCTCTACACTGTGCCCCACAATATACAGCATACCGCTACACTGTGCCCCACAATATACAGTATACCTCTACACTGTGCCACACAATATACAGTATACCGCTACACTGTGCCACACAATATACAGTATACCTCTACACTGTGCCCCACAATATACAGTATACCTCTACACTGTGCCACACAATATACAGTATACCTCTACACTGTGCCACACAATATACAGTATACCTCTACACTGTGCCCCACAATATACAGTATACCTCTACACTGTGCCACACAATATACAGTATATCTCTACACTGTGCCACACAATATACAATATACCGCTACACTGTGCCACACAATATACAATATACCTCTACACTGTGCCACACAATATACAGTATACCTCTACACTGTGCCACACAATATACAGTATACCTCTACACTGTGCCACACAATATACAGTATACCTCTACACTGTGCCACACAATATACAGTATACCGCTACACTGTGCCACACAATATACAGTATACCTCTACACTGTGCCCCACAATGTACAGTATACCGCTACACTGTGCCCCACAATGTACAGTATACCTCTACACTGTGCCACACAATATACAGTATACCTCTACACTGTGCCACACAATATACAGTATACCGCTACACTGTGCCACACAATATACAGTATACCTCTACACTGTGCCCCACAATGTACAGTATACCGCTACACTGTGCCACACAATATACAGTATACCTCTACACTGTGCCACACAATGTACAGTATACCGTTACACTGTGCCCCACAATATACAGTATACCTCTACACTGTGCCCCACAATGTACAGTATACCGCTACATTGTGCCCCACAATATACAGTATACCTCTACACTGTGCCCCACAATATACAGTATACCTCTACACTGTGCCACACAATATACAGTATACCGCTACACTGTGCCCCACAATATACAGTATACCTCTACACTGTGCCGCACAATATACAGTATACCGCTACACTGTGCCACACAATATACAGTATACCTCTACACTGTGCCCCACAATATACTGTATACCTCTACACTGTGCCCCACAATATACTGTATACCTCTACACTGTGCCACACAATATACAGTATACCTCTACACTGTGCCACACAATATACAGTATACCGCTACACTGTTCCCCACAATATACAGTATACCGCTACACTGTGCCACACAATGTACAGTACACCTCTATACTGTGCCACACAATATACAGTATACCTCTATACTGTGCCACACAATGTACAGTATACCTCTACACTGTGCCACACAATATACAGTATACCTCTACACTGTGCCACACAATATACAGTATACCTCTACACTGTGCCACACAATATACAGTATACCGCTACACTGTGCCCCACAATATACAGTATACCTCTACACTGTGCCACACAATATACAGTATACCTCTACACTGTGCACACAATATACAGTATACCTCTACACTGTGCCACACAATATACAGTATACCTCTACACTGTGCCACACAATATACAGTATACCTCTACACTGTGCCACACAATGTACAGTATACCGCTACACTGTGCCACACAATATACAGTATACCTCTACACTGTGCCACACAATATACAGTATACCGCTACACTGTGCCACACAATGTACAGCATGGGTGTCAAACATGCGGCCCGCAATGAATATCTTTGCGGCCCGGCAAAGATATTCATTGCTCTGGTTACGCTTCCATAGCAGGCAGAGCGGACGGCACCAGTAACGTCACTCACTGACGTCGCGCGTCTGCTCCGCCTGCTTCATTCATAAAGTGGGCGGAGCAGGCGCCAGTGAGTGACGTTACTGGTGCCGTCCGCTCTGCCTGCTATGGAAGCGTGTTCGTAAGTGCTGTGGGGATACAGGGGAACATGGGAGCATGGGAGAGCGCAGCGTTAGTTCAACTTAATAACAGGATAAGGATTCACGTTTATAAATACTTCGGTGAGCGGCGGGGCCCGGTGTATTGGGGGACACTGTTATGAGGGGGATCTGTGGATGACATATAGCAGTGTCATCCACAGATCCCCCCATAACAGTTCCATCCACAGATCCCCCCACCTCATAACAATGCCATCCACAGATATCCCACCCCATAGCAGTACCATCCACAGATATCCCACCTCATAACAGTTCCATCCACAGATCCCCCACCTCATAACAATGCCATCCACAGATCCCCCATAACAGCACCATCCACAGATCCCCCACCCCATAACAATGCCATCCACAGATCCCCCACCTCATAACAATGCCATCCACAGATCCCCCATAACAATGCCATCCACAGATCCCCCCACCCCATAACAATGCCATCCACAGATATCCCACCCCATAGCAGTACCATCCACAGATCCCCATAACAGTGCCATCCACAGATCTCCCCCATAACAGCGCCATCCACAGATCCCCATAACAGTGCCATCCACAGATCCCCATAACAGTGCCATCCACAGATCCCCCATAACAGCACCATCCACAGATCCCCCATAACAGCGCCATCCAAAAATCCCCCATAACAGTGCCATCCACAGGTCCCCCATAACAGTGCCATCCACAGATCCCCCACATGACAGTGCGTCATCCACAGATCCCCCATAATAGTGTCATGCACAGACCGCCATTAATTCAAAGCCCACCAAAAGCAAAATTTTGGTTTAAAATATTTTTTTCTTATTTTCCTCCTCAAAAACCTAGGTGCGTCTTATAGTGAAGTTTAATATTTGTATATATATATAGGTCTCACTTGTGTTATTGGGCAACGGGATGTTGGGGGTCAGCAGTCATGAAACAACAATGTTGTTCTATGAAAATGTACGATTTTTTATTTTTTTTTGATGCGGCCGACATAAACTTAAATTTTGTTTTTTTGCCCCATGTTAGCCTTTGAGTTTGACATGCTTGATGTACAGTATACCTCTGCACTGTGCCCCACAATACATAGTATACCTCTACACTGTGCCCCACAATACACAGTATACCTCTACACTGTGCCCCACAATGTACAGTATACCTCTACACTGTGCCCCACAATATACAGTATACCTCTACACTGTGCCACACAATATACAGTATACCTCTACACTGTGCCACACAATATACAGTATACCTCTACACTGTGCCACACAATATACAGTATACCTCTACACCGTGCCACACAATATACAGTATACCTCTACACTGTGCCACACAATATACAGTATACCTCTACACTGTGCCACACAATATACAGTATACCTCTACACTGTGCCCCACAATATACAGTATACCTCTACACTGTGCCACACAATGTACAGTATACCTCTACACTGTGCCACACAATATACAGTATACCGCTACACTGTGCCCCACAATATACAGTATACCTCTACAATGTGCCACACAATATACAGTATACCTCTACACTGTGCCACACAATATACAGTATACCACTACACTGTGCCACACAATATACAGTATATCTCTACACTGTGCCACACAATATACAATATACCTCTACACTGTGCCCCACAATATACAGTATACCTCTACACTGTGCCACACAATATACAGTATATCTCTACACTGTGCCACACAATATACAATATACCTCTACACTGTGCCACACAATATACAATATACCTCTACACTGTCCCCCACAATATACAGTATACCTCTACACTGTGCCACACAATATACAGTATACCTCTACACTGTCCCCCACAATATACAGTATACCTCTACACTGTGCCACACAATATACAATATACCTCTACACTGTCCCCCACAATATACAGTATACCTCTACACTGTGCCACACAATATACAGTATACCGCTACATTGTGCCCCACAATATACAGTATACCGCTACACTGTGCCCCACAATGTACAGTATACCGCTACACTGTGCCCCACAATATACAGTATACCTCTACACTGTGCCACACAATATACAGTATACCTCTACACTGTGCCACACAATATACAGTATACCGCTACACTGTGCCACACAATATACAGTATACCTCTACACTGTGCCCCACAATGTACAGTATACCGCTACACTGTGCCACACAATATACAGTATACCTCTACACTGTGCCACACAATGTACAGTATACCGTTACACTGTGCCCCACAATATACAGTATACCTCTACACTGTGCCCCACAATGTACAGTATACCGCTACATTGTGCCCCACAATATACAGTATACCTCTACACTGTGCCCCACAATATACAGTATACCTCTACACTGTGCCACACAATATACAGTATACCGCTACACTGTGCCCCACAATATACAGTATACCTCTACACTGTGCCGCACAATATACAGTATACCGCTACACTGTGCCACACAATATACAGTATACCTCTACACTGTGCCCCACAATATACTGTATACCTCTACACTGTGCCCCACAATATACTGTATACCTCTACACTGTGCCACACAATATACAGTATACCTCTACACTGTGCCACACAATATACAGTATACCGCTACACTGTTCCCCACAATATACAGTATACCGCTACACTGTGCCACACAATGTACAGTACACCTCTATACTGTGCCACACAATATACAGTATACCTCTATACTGTGCCACACAATGTACAGTATACCTCTACACTGTGCCACACAATATACAGTATACCTCTACACTGTGCCACACAATATACAGTATACCTCTACACTGTGCCACACAATATACAGTATACCTCTACACTGTGCCACACAATGTACAGTATACCGCTACACTGTGCCACACAATATACAGTATACCTCTACACTGTGCCACACAATGTACAGTATACCTCTACACTGTACCACACAATATACAGTATACCTCTACACTGTGCCCCACAATGTACAGTATACCGCTACACTGTGCCACACAATATACAGTATACCTCTACACTGTGCCACACAATGTACAGTATACCTCTACACTGTGCCCCACAATACATAGTATACCTCTACACTGTGCCACACAATACACAGTATACCTCTACACTGTGCCACACAATATACAGTATACCGCTACACTGTTCCCCACAATATACAGTATACCGCTACACTGTTCCCCACAATATACAGTATACCTCTACACTGTGCCACACAATATACAATATACCTCTACACTGTCCCCCACAATATACAGTATACCTCTACACTGTGCCACACAATATACAGTATACCGCTACATTGTGCCCCACAATATACAGTATACCGCTACACTGTGCCCCACAATGTACAGTATACCGCTACACTGTGCCCCACAATATACAGTATACCTCTACACTGTGCCACACAATATACAGTATACCTCTACACTGTGCCACACAATATACAGTATACCGCTACACTGTGCCACACAATATACAGTATACCTCTACACTGTGCCCCACAATGTACAGTATACCGCTACACTGTGCCACACAATATACAGTATACCTCTACACTGTGCCACACAATGTACAGTATACCGTTACACTGTGCCCCACAATATACAGTATACCTCTACACTGTGCCCCACAATGTACAGTATACCGCTACATTGTGCCCCACAATATACAGTATACCTCTACACTGTGCCCCACAATATACAGTATACCTCTACACTGTGCCACACAATATACAGTATACCGCTACACTGTGCCCCACAATATACAGTATACCTCTACACTGTGCCGCACAATATACAGTATACCGCTACACTGTGCCACACAATATACAGTATACCTCTACACTGTGCCCCACAATATACTGTATACCTCTACACTGTGCCCCACAATATACTGTATACCTCTACACTGTGCCACACAATATACAGTATACCTCTACACTGTGCCACACAATATACAGTATACCGCTACACTGTTCCCCACAATATACAGTATACCGCTACACTGTGCCACACAATGTACAGTACACCTCTATACTGTGCCACACAATATACAGTATACCTCTATACTGTGCCACACAATGTACAGTATACCTCTACACTGTGCCACACAATATACAGTATACCTCTACACTGTGCCACACAATATACAGTATACCTCTACACTGTGCCACACAATATACAGTATACCTCTACACTGTGCCACACAATGTACAGTATACCGCTACACTGTGCCACACAATATACAGTATACCTCTACACTGTGCCACACAATGTACAGTATACCTCTACACTGTACCACACAATATACAGTATACCTCTACACTGTGCCCCACAATGTACAGTATACCGCTACACTGTGCCACACAATATACAGTATACCTCTACACTGTGCCACACAATGTACAGTATACCTCTACACTGTGCCCCACAATACATAGTATACCTCTACACTGTGCCACACAATACACAGTATACCTCTACACTGTGCCACACAATATACAGTATACCGCTACACTGTTCCCCACAATATACAGTATACCGCTACACTGTGCCACACAATGTACAGTACACCTCTATACTGTGCCACACAATATACAGTATACCTCTATACTGTGCCACACAATGTACAGTATACCTCTACACTGTGCCACACAATATACAGTATACCTCTACACTGTGCCACACAATATACAGTATACCTCTACACTGTGCCCCACAATATACAGTATACCTCTACACTGTGCCCCACAATATACAGTATACCTCTACACTGTGCCCCACAATATACAGTATACCTCTACACTGTGCCACACAATATACAGTATACCTCTACACTGTGCCACACAAAATACAGTATACCTCTACACTGTGCCACACAATGTACAGTATACCGCTACACTGTGCCACACAATATACAGTATACCTCTACACTGTGCCACACAATGTACAGTATACCTCTACACTGTACCACACAATATACAGTATACCTCTACACTGTGCCACACAATATACAGTATACCTCTACACTGTGCCACACAATATACAGTATACCTCTACACTGTGACACAATATACAGTATACCTCTACACTGTGCCACACAATATACAGTGTACCGCTACACTGTGTCCCACAATATACAGTATACCGCTACACTGTGCCCCACAATATACAGTATACCTCTACACTGTGCCACACAATATACAGTGTACCTCTACACTGTGCCACACAATATACAGTATACCTCTACACTGTGCCACAATATACAGTATACCTCTACACTGTGCCCCACAATATACAGTATACCGCTACACTGTGCCACACAATATACAGTATACCTCTACACTGTTCCACACAATATACAGTATACCTCTACACTGTGCCACACAATGTACAGTATACCTCTACACTGTGCCACACAATATACAGTATACATCTACACTGTACCACACAATATACAGTATACCGCTACACAGTGCCACACAATATACAGTATACCTCTACACTGTGCCACACAATATACAGTATACCTCTACACTGTGCCACACAATATACAGTGTACCTCTACACTGTGCCACACAAAATACAGTATACCGCTACACTGTGCCACACAATATACAGTATACCTCTACACTGTGCCACACAATGTACAGTATACCTCTGCACTGTGCCACACAATATACAGTATACCTCTACACCGTGCCACACAATATACAGTATACCTCTACACTGTGCCACACAATGTACAGTATATCTCTACACTGTGCCACACAATATACAGTATACATCTACACTGTACCACACAATATACAGTATACCGCTACACAGTGCCACACAATATACAGTATACCTCTACACTGTGCCACACAATATACAGTATACCTCTACACTGTGCCACACAATATACAGTGTACCTCTACACTGTGCCACACAAAATACAGTATACCGCTACACTGTGCCACACAATATACAGTATACCTCTACACTGTGCCACACAATGTACAGTATACCTCTGCACTGTGCCACACAATATACAGTATACCTCTACACCGTGCCACACAATGTACAGTATACCTCTATACTGTGCCACACAATGTACAGTATACCTCTACACTGTGCCACACAATATACAGTATACCTCTACACTGTGCCCCACAATATACAGTATACTGCTACACTGTGCCACACAATGTACAGTATACCTCTACACTGTGCCACACAATATATAGTATACTCTACACTGTGCCACACAATATACAGTATACCTCTACACTGTGCCACACAATATACAGTATACTGCTACACTGTGCCACACAATGTACAGTTTACCTCTACACTGTGACACACAATATACAGTATTCCTCTACACTGTGCACACAATATACAGTATACCGCTACATTGTGCCCCACAATATACAGTATACCTCTACACTGTGCCACACAATATACAGTATACCGCTACACTGTGCCACACAATATACAGTATACCTCTACACTGTGCCACACAATATACAGTATACCTCTACACTGTGCCACACAATATACAGTATACCTCTTCACTGTGCCACACAATATACAGTATACCTCTACACTGTGCCACACAATGTACAGTATACCGCTACACTGTGCCACACAATATACAGTATACCTCTACACTGTGCCACACTATGTACAGTATACCGCTACACTGTGCCACACAATATACAGTATACCTCTACACTGTGCCCCACAATATACAGTATACCTCTACACTGTGCCCCACAATATACAGTATACCTCTACACTGTGCCCCACAATATACAGTATACCTCTACACTGTGACACAATATACAGTATACCTCTACACTGTGCCACACAATATACAGTGTACCGCTACACTGTGTCCCACAATATACAGTATACCTCTACACTGTGCCACACAATATACAGTATACCTCTACACTGTGCCACACAATATACAGTGTACCTCTACACTGTGCCACACAATATACAGTATACCTCTACACTGTGACACACAATAAACAGTATACCTCTACACTGTGACACACAATATACAGTATACCTCTACACTGTGCCACACAATATACAGTATACCTCTACACTGTGCCACACAATATACAGTATACCTCTACACTGTGACACACAATAAACAGTATACCTCTACACTGTGCCCCACAATATACAGTATACCGCTACACTGTGCCACACAATGTACAGTATACCTCTACACTGTGCCACACAATATACAGTATACTCTACACTGTGCCACACAATATACAGTATACCTCTACACTGTGCCACACAATATACAGTATACTGCTACACTGTGCCACACAATGTACAGTATACCGCTACACTGTGCCACACAATATACAGTATACCTCTACACTGTGCCACACAATATACAGTATACCTCTACACTGTGCCACACAATATACAGTATACTGCTATACTGTGCCACACAATGTACAGTATACCTCTACACTGTGCCACACAATGTACAGTTTACCTCTACACTGTGACACACAATATACAGTATACCGCTACACTGTGCCCCACAATATACAGTATACCTCTACACTGTGCACACAATGTACAGTATACCTCTACACTGTGCCCCACAATATACAGTATACCTCTACACTGTGCCACACAATATACAGTATACCTCTACACTGTGCCACACAATATACAGTATACCTCTACACTGTGCCACACAATATACAGTATACTGCTATACTGTGCCACACAATGTACAGTATACCTCTACACTGTGCCACACAATGTACAGTTTACCTCTACACTGTGCCACACAATATACAATATACCTCTACACTGTGCCACACAATATACAGTATACCGCTACACTGTGCCCCACAATATACAGTATACCTCTACACTGTGCACACAATGTACAGTATACCTCTACACTGTGCCACACAATATACAGTGTACCTCTACACTGTGCCACACAATATACAGTATACCTTAACACTGTGCCACACAATATACAGTATACCTCTACACTGTGCCACACAATATACAGTATACCGCTGCACTGTGCCCCACAATATACAGTATCCTCTACACTGTGCCACACAATATACAGTATACCTTAACACTGTGCCACACAATATACAGTATACCTCTACACTGTGCCACACAATATACAGTGTACCTCTACACTGTGCCACACAATATACAGTATACCTCTACACTGTGCCACACAATTTACAGTATACCGCTACACTGTGCCACACAATATACAGTATACCTCTACACTGCGCCACACAATATACAGTATACCTCTACACTGTGCCACACAATACACAGTATACCTCTACACTGTGCCACACAATTTACAGTATACCGCTACACTGTGCCACACAATATACAGTATACCTCTACACTGCGCCACACAATATACAGTATACCTCTACACTGTGCCACACAATACACAGTATACCTCTACACTGTGCCACACAATATACAGTATACCGCTACACTGTGCCACACATTATACAGTGTACCTCTACACTGTGCCACACAATGTACATTATACCTCTATACTTTGCCACACAATATACAGTATACCTCTACACTGTGCCACACAATATACAGTATACCTCTACACTGTGCCACACAATATACAGTGTACCTCTACACTGTGCCACACAATATACAGTATACCTCTACACTGTGACACACAATAAACAGTATACCTCTACACTGTGACACACAATATACAGTATACCTCTACACTGTGCCACACAATATACAGTATACCTCTACACTGTGCCACACAATATACAGTATACCTCTACACTGTGACACACAATAAACAGTATACCTCTACACTGTGCCCCACAATATACAGTATACCGCTACACTGTGCCACACAATGTACAGTATACCTCTACACTGTGCCACACAATATACAGTATACTCTACACTGTGCCACACAATATACAGTATACCTCTACACTGTGCCACACAATATACAGTATACTGCTACACTGTGCCACACAATGTACAGTATACCGCTACACTGTGCCACACAATATACAGTATACCTCTACACTGTGCCACACAATATACAGTATACCTCTACACTGTGCCACACAATATACAGTATACTGCTATACTGTGCCACACAATGTACAGTATACCTCTACACTGTGCCACACAATGTACAGTTTACCTCTACACTGTGCCCCACAATATACAGTATACCGCTACACTGTGCCCCACAATATACAGTATACCTCTACACTGTGCACACAATGTACAGTATACCTCTACACTGTGCCCCACAATATACAGTATACCTCTACACTGTGCCACACAATATACAGTATACCTCTACACTGTGCCACACAATATACAGTATACCTCTACACTGTGCCACACAATATACAGTATACTGCTATACTGTGCCACACAATGTACAGTATACCTCTACACTGTGCCACACAATGTACAGTTTACCTCTACACTGTGCCACACAATATACAATATACCTCTACACTGTGCCACACAATATACAGTATACCGCTACACTGTGCCCCACAATATACAGTATACCTCTACACTGTGCACACAATGTACAGTATACCTCTACACTGTGCCACACAATATACAGTGTACCTCTACACTGTGCCACACAATATACAGTATACCTTAACACTGTGCCACACAATATACAGTATACCTCTACACTGTGCCACACAATATACAGTATACCGCTGCACTGTGCCCCACAATATACAGTATCCTCTACACTGTGCCACACAATATACAGTATACCTTAACACTGTGCCACACAATATACAGTATACCTCTACACTGTGCCACACAATATACAGTGTACCTCTACACTGTGCCACACAATATACAGTATACCTCTACACTGTGCCACACAATTTCCAGTATACCGCTACACTGTGCCACACAATATACAGTATACCTCTACACTGCGCCACACAATATACAGTATACCTCTACACTGTGCCACACAATACACAGTATACCTCTACACTGTGCCACACAATATACAGTATACCGCTACACTGTGCCACACATTATACAGTGTACCTCTACACTGTGCCACACAATGTACATTATACCTCTATACTTTGCCACACAATATACAGTGCACCTCTACACTGTGCCACACAATATACAGTATACCGCTACACTGTGCCACACAATATACAGTATACCTCTACACTGTGCCCCACAATGTACAGTATACCGCTACACTGTGCCACACAATATACAGTATACCTCTACACTGTGCCCCACAATATACAGTATACCGCTACACTGTGCCACACAATATACAGTATACCTCTACACTGTGCCCCACAATGTACAGTATACCGCTACACTGTGCCACACAATATACAGTATACCTCTACACTGTGCCACACAATGTACAGTATACCTCTACACTGTGCCCCACAATACATAGTATACCTCTACACTGTGCCACACAATACACAGTATACCTCTACACTGTGCCACACAATATACAGTATACCGCTACACTGTTCCCCACAATATACAGTATACCGCTACACTGTGCCACACAATGTACAGTACACCTCTATACTGTGCCACACAATATACAGTATACCTCTATACTGTGCCACACAATGTACAGTATACCTCTACACTGTGCCACACAATATACAGTATACCTCTACACTGTGCCACACAATATACAGTATACCTCTACACTGTGCCACACAATATACAGTATACCTCTACACTGTGCCACACAATGTACAGTATACCGCTACACTGTGCCACACAATATACAGTATACCTCTACACTGTGCCACACAATGTACAGTATACCTCTACACTGTACCACACAATATACAGTATACCTCTACACTGTGCCCCACAATGTACAGTATACCGCTACACTGTGCCACACAATATACAGTATACCTCTACACTGTGCCACACAATGTACAGTATACCTCTACACTGTGCCCCACAATACATAGTATACCTCTACACTGTGCCACACAATACACAGTATACCTCTACACTGTGCCACACAATATACAGTATACCTCTACACTGTGCCACACAATATACAGTATACCGCTACACTGTTCCCCACAATATACAGTATACCGCTACACTGTGCCACACAATGTACAGTACACCTCTATACTGTGCCACACAATATACAGTATACCTATATACTGTGCCACACAATGTACAGTATACCTCTACACTGTGCCACACAATATACAGTATACCTCTACACTGTGCCACACAATATACAGTATACCTCTACACTGTGCCCCACAATATACAGTATACCTCTACACTGTGCCACACAATATACAGTATACCTCTACACTGTGCCACACAATGTACAGTATACCGCTACACTGTGCCACACAATATACAGTATACCTCTACACTGTGCCACACAATGTACAGTATACCTCTACACTGTACCACACAATATACAGTATACCTCTACACTGTGCCACACAATATACAGTATACCTCTACACTGTGCCACACATTATACAGTGTACCTCTACACTGTGCCACACAATGTACAGTATACCTCTACACTGTGCCACACAATATACAGTATACCTCTACACTGTGCCACACAATATACAGTATACTTCTACACTGTGCCACACATTGTACAGTATACCTCTACACGGTGCCACACAATGTACAGTATACCTCTACACTGTGCCACACAATATACAGTATACCTCTACACTGTGCCACACAATATACAATATACCTCTACACTGTGCCACACAATATACAATATACCTCTACACTGTCCCCCACAATATACAGTATACCTCTACACTGTGCCACACAATATACAGTATACCTCTACACTGTCCCCCACAATATACAGTATACCTCTACACTGTGCCACACAATATACAATATACCTCTACACTGTCCCCCACAATATACAGTATACCTCTACACTGTGCCACACAATATACAGTATACCGCTACATTGTGCCCCACAATATACAGTATACCGCTACACTGTGCCCCACAATGTACAGTATACCGCTACACTGTGCCCCACAATATACAGTATACCTCTACACTGTGCCACACAATATACAGTATACCTCTACACTGTGCCACACAATATACAGTATACCGCTACACTGTGCCACACAATATACAGTATACCTCTACACTGTGCCCCACAATGTACAGTATACCGCTACACTGTGCCACACAATATACAGTATACCTCTACACTGTGCCACACAATGTACAGTATACCGTTACACTGTGCCCCACAATATACAGTATACCTCTACACTGTGCCCCACAATGTACAGTATACCGCTACATTGTGCCCCACAATATACAGTATACCTCTACACTGTGCCCCACAATATACAGTATACCTCTACACTGTGCCACACAATATACAGTATACCGCTACACTGTGCCCCACAATATACAGTATACCTCTACACTGTGCCGCACAATATACAGTATACCGCTACACTGTGCCACACAATATACAGTATACCTCTACACTGTGCCCCACAATATACTGTATACCTCTACACTGTGCCCCACAATATACTGTATACCTCTACACTGTGCCACACAATATACAGTATACCTCTACACTGTGCCACACAATATACAGTATACCGCTACACTGTTCCCCACAATATACAGTATACCGCTACACTGTGCCACACAATGTACAGTACACCTCTATACTGTGCCACACAATATACAGTATACCTCTATACTGTGCCACACAATGTACAGTATACCTCTACACTGTGCCACACAATATACAGTATACCTCTACACTGTGCCACACAATATACAGTATACCTCTACACTGTGCCACACAATATACAGTATACCTCTACACTGTGCCACACAATGTACAGTATACCGCTACACTGTGCCACACAATATACAGTATACCTCTACACTGTGCCACACAATGTACAGTATACCTCTACACTGTACCACACAATATACAGTATACCTCTACACTGTGCCCCACAATGTACAGTATACCGCTACACTGTGCCACACAATATACAGTATACCTCTACACTGTGCCACACAATGTACAGTATACCTCTACACTGTGCCCCACAATACATAGTATACCTCTACACTGTGCCACACAATACACAGTATACCTCTACACTGTGCCACACAATATACAGTATACCGCTACACTGTTCCCCACAATATACAGTATACCGCTACACTGTGCCACACAATGTACAGTACACCTCTATACTGTGCCACACAATATACAGTATACCTCTATACTGTGCCACACAATGTACAGTATACCTCTACACTGTGCCACACAATATACAGTATACCTCTACACTGTGCCACACAATATACAGTATACCTCTACACTGTGCCCCACAATATACAGTATACCTCTACACTGTGCCCCACAATATACAGTATACCTCTACACTGTGCCCCACAATATACAGTATACCTCTACACTGTGCCACACAATATACAGTATACCTCTACACTGTGCCACACAAAATACAGTATACCTCTACACTGTGCCACACAATGTACAGTATACCGCTACACTGTGCCACACAATATACAGTATACCTCTACACTGTGCCACACAATGTACAGTATACCTCTACACTGTACCACACAATATACAGTATACCTCTACACTGTGCCACACAATATACAGTATACCTCTACACTGTGCCACACAATATACAGTATACCTCTACACTGTGACACAATATACAGTATACCTCTACACTGTGCCACACAATATACAGTGTACCGCTACACTGTGTCCCACAATATACAGTATACCGCTACACTGTGCCCCACAATATACAGTATACCTCTACACTGTGCCACACAATATACAGTGTACCTCTACACTGTGCCACACAATATACAGTATACCTCTACACTGTGCCACAATATACAGTATACCTCTACACTGTGCCCCACAATATACAGTATACCGCTACACTGTGCCACACAATATACAGTATACCTCTACACTGTTCCACACAATATACAGTATACCTCTACACTGTGCCACACAATGTACAGTATACCTCTACACTGTGCCACACAATATACAGTATACATCTACACTGTACCACACAATATACAGTATACCGCTACACAGTGCCACACAATATACAGTATACCTCTACACTGTGCCACACAATATACAGTATACCTCTACACTGTGCCACACAATATACAGTGTACCTCTACACTGTGCCACACAAAATACAGTATACCGCTACACTGTGCCACACAATATACAGTATACCTCTACACTGTGCCACACAATGTACAGTATACCTCTGCACTGTGCCACACAATATACAGTATACCTCTACACCGTGCCACACAATATACAGTATACCTCTACACTGTGCCACACAATGTACAGTATATCTCTACACTGTGCCACACAATATACAGTATACATCTACACTGTACCACACAATATACAGTATACCGCTACACAGTGCCACACAATATACAGTATACCTCTACACTGTGCCACACAATATACAGTATACCTCTACACTGTGCCACACAATATACAGTATACCTCTACACTGTGCCACACAATATACAGTATACCGCTACACTGTGCCACACAATATACAGTATACCTCTACACTGTGCCACACAATGTACAGTATACCTCTGCACTGTGCCACACAATATACAGTATACCTCTACACCGTGCCACACAATGTACAGTATACCTCTATACTGTGCCACACAATGTACAGTATACCTCTACACTGTGCCACACAATATACAGTATACCTCTACACTGTGCCCCACAATATACAGTATACTGCTACACTGTGCCACACAATGTACAGTATACCTCTACACTGTGCCACACAATATATAGTATACTCTACACTGTGCCACACAATATACAGTATACCTCTACACTGTGCCACACAATATACAGTATACTGCTACACTGTGCCACACAATGTACAGTTTACCTCTACACTGTGACACACAATATACAGTATTCCTCTACACTGTGCACACAATATACAGTATACCGCTACATTGTGCCCCACTATATACAGTATACCT